>NW_028270150.1:91607795-91951962 GCF_037043375.1 Chiloscyllium plagiosum
TCTTTCCCCTGTCACTTTAAACCTACTCCCTCTAGTTTTGGACTCCCCATCCCGGGAGAAATGTTTTCCTAATTAATGTCTCGATATTTTCTAATTGATCTGTTCAGAGATGTTATGACACACCCTGGAGCAGGTGAGATTTGAACACAGGCCTCCTTAGCTCAGAGATGGCGACACGACCAGTATCAAGAGATCCTTCCTAATTAAAAGCTAATTCTCTAATCAACATATTCCACACTTCTGGAGCAGGTCGGATTTGAAGTCAGGCCTCCTAGTCCAAAGATAGGGATAGGGAAAGGTTGGTGGATAAATCAGTAAATAAGCTATGGGTGACCTTCAAATGTAAATAATTCTAGTGCAGAATAGCCAAATTCCACAAATTGGAGAGGTAGGCCACAAACCCTTTGATAATATTGAGATTAAAATGAATCAGAAAATGGGACACTTGATGAATACCAGACTTATAATACAATGGAAATCCAAATCTGAATACTGAAGTTATAGAGGCAAATTAAAAAGAAAGACCAGAAAGGTAAAAGGTAGTAGACAAGATTATAAAAGGGAACCCATAAGTCAATTTTGTAAATGCATGGAAAGTAAAAGGGTAGCCAAAGAAATTAAGGGTAATTAAGGGTAGAAAAGGAATCTTCTTGTAGAAGCAGAGGGCTAGGCCGGTGCCCTAAATAAGGTAATTAAAGGTAGATCTTCAGACCCCCTGCCCACAACCATTCAGCCCTCCTAGGACTTGGAAGTGGAACTAGAGGACTGGGGATTGTAAGTGCTTCACCCCTTTTCAAAGAGGAAAGAGATTAACTCAGTAACTACAAAACAAGCAGCCTAAACATCAGTGGTGGGGAAAACATATGGATGTACATGAACTTTCAAGAGGCGATTGATAAAGTACCATATTTCAGAAAAGAAATTCACTCCTGGGCTGTGGGCATCACTGGCTTAGCCAACATTTATTGGCCATCACGAACTGCCTTTGTGAAAGTGGTGGTGAGCTGCCAGCATTATACATTTGTAAAGGTTGAAGCATTTGAGATTAAAGTGGCTGTGGCAGTGCCATGGATAAAAACAGAGAAAATGTAGTAAACAGTGAGGATAATAATAACAGACTTCAGGAGGACATGGATTGCTGAAGTGGGTGGGCACATGTCAGATAGAATTTAACCCAGAGAAGTGTGAAGTGATGTGTTTTGATAGGAAGAATGAGGAAAGGCAATATAAATTGAAAGGTACAATTTTAAAAGGGGTATAGAAAAAGAGAAATCTTGCAGTGTATGTATACATATCTTTGAAGGAGGCAGGCCAGTTTGACAAGATAACATATATAAGCTATATATGTTACTATAAGCTAACGGGATCCTAGATTTTATAAACAGAGGCATAGAGGAAGAAAAAAGCAATGTGTTTATGTTTGCTATATTCCAGAAAGAAGTGAAACTAATCATTATACACTTCTATGAGCATATATTTATTCAGTTACACATTATGCACAGTAGTGTCCTTACCACCTGCTTCACAAAACATCAGTCTGTGTCCTAAACGGGGTACAATCCCTAATTAATGTCTACCACCTGCCTACAATTAATATATAATAAATATACAATTAACAATGCTAGACCTTCATGACTCTGATTAGGCCCAAGTTGGAATATTCTTTCTAGTTCTGGGTACCACACCCTAGTTGGAAATCAAGACTTCATAGAGTTGCAATGGAGATTTAATAAAATGGTCCCAGGGATGAAAAGATGAAAGAAAGTGGGATTATGTTCCTTCAAGTAAGGATGGTGAGGGGGAGCTGTGTTAGAAGTGTTAAATATCATGTCAGGTTTTGGTAGAGAAATAAAGAGAAGTTATCACTCATGACAGAATGGTGAGCGATCGCACAGTGTGAAAGCTGCTTGGCCAAAGAACCCCAAGGTGACGGGGCAGCATTTTTCTTTTACATGGTGACTTGTACTGCTGTGGAATTCTCGAGCTGAAATGATGGTAAAAGCAGATCCAAAAAGGAATTGGATAAATTCCTAATAGGGAACAATTTATTGGGTTGTGAGAAGAGGAAGGTTGGAATAATTATAAAGCTCGTTCAAAGATATGACAAGCACAACAGGTCACGTAGCCCACTTTTGATCTGTCTTTTACCTTCTCTTAGAACCACAGCAATTCGCAGCATAGAAGATTACTATTTGGCCCATCATACACATGCTGACTCTTTGAATGTGTGATCATCCTTAGAGCCACATCCTAATTTTTCCAACTGCATTCTTACAAGTTCCATGTTTTCAAGCATCTGTCCAATATCCTTTGAATATTACTTCTAAAATCTGTTTCCACCACTGCTACAAGGACAGTATTCTAAATCCTTACCATTCTTCTCCTCTAGATCTTTTGCCAGTCACCTTGTGTATCTTGTTTTAAGCCATCGTTCAATGCATCCTATAACTTTGATTCTGATCCAATGTGTCCTAATCTTTGCAGCTTTTATGTGGGATCTTATTGAAGGCTTTCTGAAAGTCAGTGTGTATTGCATCCATTAAATTACCCTTGTCTATGCTCACTTTTACTTCATCAAAGAAATAGAGGTTATTGAAACATGACATTCCATACGGAAATTTATGTTCTTTTTTTTATATTCAGAGGAACCTCGATTTTCTGAAGGACACGGGAGGGGAGTATTTTGTTTGATTAATTGAATTTCTGATAATTGGATGCTGCATTATATAGTTTGGCCAAGCATCGGGACCTTGCAATCTTGCCAGATAACCCGGTTTTGGATAATAGAATGCTGGATAATCGAGGTTCCTCTGTATTCCTCAACTCCAGACATGAACCATGAACAAGAAAAAGTCAAGACAACGATTCATCCCTTTGAACTTGCTTAGCCATTCAATATAATGGCTGGTCTTCTGCCTCAAATTCACTTTCCAACCTGCTCCTCCATATCCATTGATTTCCCTGAGAGACTAAAAAATCTATTTATCTTAGCCTTTAATATACTCATTGACAGCCGTCTGTGATAGAAAATGCCAAAGGTTAAAATTTACCAAAGTGAAGAAATTTCTCCTCATCATAGAGTCACAGAGATGTACAGCATGGAAACAGACTCTTCAGTCCAACCTGTCCATGCCAACCAGATATCCCAACCCAGTCTAGTCCCACCTGTCAGCACCCGGCCCATATCCCTCCAAACCCTTCCTATTCATATACCCATCCAAATGCCTCTTAAATGTTGCAATTGTACCAGCCTCCACCACATCCTCTGGCAGCACATTCCATACACGTACCACCCTCTGCATGAAAAGGTTGCCCCTTAGGTCTCTTTTATATCTTTCCCCTCTCACCCTAAACCTATGCCCTCTAGTTCTGGACTGCCTGACCCCAAGGAAAAGACTTTGTCTATTTATCCTATCCATGCCCCTCATAATTTTGTAAACCTCTATAAGGTCACCCCTCAGCCACCGACGCTCCAGGGAAAACAGCCCCAGCCTGTTCAGCCTCTCCCTTTAGCTCAAATCCTCCAGCCCTGACAACATCCTTGTAAATCTTTTCTGAACCCTTTACCCTGAGACTGGGCCACCATGTTTTAGATTCTTCAGTCAGCCAGAACATCCTCTCAACATCTACTTGATCAAATCCTTTCAGAATCAAGTGCATTTCAAGGAGATTTATCTCTCATTTTTTTGAAATTCCAGAGAGTATTGACCCAATTCCAATGACTAACGATAAGCTAAAGCTCTGAAGAAGCTCCATCTCCTTTTTTGAAAAGAAAGATTACATCCATTGTTCACCTGTCCCATTGTACAATTATTTTTCCTACCAAACTTTTGTGGATGAGTGGGAAGGCAAAGGCCTAGTGGTATTAACACAAGACTATTAATCCAAAAATTCAGCTAATGTTCTGGGGCCCGGGTTCAAATTGTACCATGGCAGATGGTGGAATGTGAATCTAATAGAAAAGAATTCCGGAGTTAAGAATCTAATGAAGACTGTGAAACCATTGCTGATTGTCGATGGGAAAACCCCGTCTGGTTCACTTATGTCCTTCAGGGAAGGAAATCTGCTGTCCTCACCTGGTCTGACTTACATGTGACTCCAGACCCACAGCAATGTAGCTGACTCTCAAAGCTGCCCTCTGAAATGGCCCGGCAAGCCATTCAGATTAAGGGCAGCTAGGGCAATAGATGCTAGCAAACAAGCGACACCCACATCCCACATATGCGTTAAAAATAATCGCTCAGTTTCTCATCATTAGAAAGCTCTCTCAATTATTAAATTATTAAAGTTTTACTGCACCATTTCCTTTGCACATATATATCCTTCTTTAAAAATGGTGATCAAAACTGCTCATAGTGCTCCAGGCTTTGTCGCATCAAATACAGCTGTGGGAAGACTCCCTTATTCTTGTACTCAAAACCCTTGCAATAAAATGGTATCATTATCTCAATTTTTAGCAAATATGTAATTATCTTTTCTTTAACTGACAATAAGCTAAAGTTTTCTGAATTAGCTCCATCTCCCTTTTGTCCGTTGCCCACCTGACCCATAGAACAATTATTTTTCCTATCACATTTTGAGGAAGGATGACTCTGCTTTCATTTCTATATAGCCTAATTGAGTATCTTCAGCTGGAAGTGTATCAATCCAGGTTCTTGGCCTGCATAGGATTATCCCTGTGAGCCCATTTTGTCAGAAATGGATTTTTCCTCCTTCATTTTTAGTAAGGACCTTAGTTTCCATGTGGTATCCCACTGCCATTGTGGCTTCATTGGCTGATGTGTGCATACCAGGTTATAGAAGATAAATGGTTTAAGCTAATATCTCATCTCTGGGCTCTTATGACACCATGGTAGTGATCCTACCTCTGAGGTAGGAGACCCAGGTTCATGACCTGCCTGCTTCACAAGTGTGCAATAACATCCCTGAACAGGTTGCTTAGAAAATATCCACATCTCACCACTTGATGGCAGTATCTTGGTGCTGTCAGTGTGCTGCACTGTTAAATCACCACCCACTCCTTGCAGTCTTTGCTTTCACTGCGTTACTGAGCTGCGTGACAAAGTTAGTACCATGCACCTATCACCTTAAAGAGTTTGTATGACTAAAATATAATAGTTGCTTGGATGAGTTTATTTGCTAAAATGGAACCTTTTACTTGTGTCATACACTTGCAGTCTTCATTGGTGAAACTACCCATGAGGCTAACAGTAAATTGAAATTATTGTGTGCAAGTTATCTCAGAAAATTTATGATGGTTGGTCTGTCTTTTTTTTAACAAAAGCATTTATACTTCTTCTGAATCTGGAATGTTCTCATAAATATAAAATCAGAAGATTAGCTGTTCTGAAGAAGAGTCACGGAACTCAAAACATTAACTCTGCTTTCTCCCCACAGATGCTGTGAGACCTGCTGAGTTTCGCCAGTAATTTCTGTTTTTGTTTCAGAAGATTAGATTGTCCAGTGAAACATACCTCTCTGCATTGCAAGTGTTTACTTGTCTTCTCGCTGAGATTTCTCCAACAGATCTCTGTACTCCACCCAGCTGCCTGACCAGGAATAACCTGCAGTGATTTATTTACATGAAGCCTTGCAATTAAGTTCAGTAGACTCCCATGTTTATCCGATTCTTCATCTCTCAGACCCTCTACACCTCCCTTTCACTACACCTCTGTGTGAAAATCAAGGCACAAAAAAACCCCACTGAACTATATGAAACAATATCTTTCATAAATATTCCAAAAAGCATCAACAATTACATTTGAACCGTATGTCAGATTCCAAACCCTGCGAAGGGGAGTTTCACTTCAAGCAATTAAAAAATTCTAATTATCATTATCGTTGTTTGTTTTATTCTAGTCATCTCATTGACTTTTCACTATTTTTTACTTAAGTCATGATTGTTGATACACGAACTGCAATTAATACTAGGGATCTGGATCAAAAGAGATGCTTGTACTTTAGCACATATAAATGCATCTAATTTGTGGTGCTCTTAATTTTCTGGTCATTAACTTTAACAAATTAAAAGTGATATGGATTGGACATCTAGCCTCCCAACCAATCTGTGCGCTGACTCCCTGCTAGAGTGAAGCCTTATTAATGTATTCTTTGATGTCAACACAGTGCAATGAAAGGGAATGGAAGAAAATCTGGATCAGCACATTTCGAGCATTGTAAAATCAATAAAATAGAGAAAGACAAGGGAAGTTCAGAGGCAGAAGGTAAGAATGAAGACTAAAGGTTAAATATTTGCATGTATTGCATTGAACCACAGGTTCAATATGCCTGCTGCTTGTGCTGGAAGTGGACAACACATAAATTTCAAGCTGGTATCTCATGACTATGGCATTGCCCTTATGTGTGCTAATAGCATTCGTTATGTTCTTAAAGAGAAGCTTCATTGGACCTACAGGAGGCCACAGTTGAATTCTATGGATGCAATTGTAAGCAATGAAAATGGAAAGATGGGACAAAGAGACCATTCCATCATCACAGATGTAGTGTTCGAGCTCTTACTGATGGAGCTGGACGGGAGGAGAGATGTCATGTTTTTGCTGAGAGCCAGTCTTTAGGGATCTATCGTAGAAACCATTGAGAGCAGGTACAGAGGGATGCATAGCCCTGAGGCCATGGCAGCTGTATCATAAGACATCTCATGGCTTCATGTGATCAAGGTTGTGAGTGGACCTTAATGGGATATCTAAAACTAATCAGTCCAACAGCGTCTCATACTTTTAACCGTTTCAAGACATCAAGCACTTCCTACAGAGGAGGAAGTGTTGGATGTCTTCAAACGGTTAAAGGTGGATAAATTCCCACGACCTGATCAGGTGTACCCGAGAACTCTGCGGGAAGCTAGACAAGTGATTGCTGGGCCTCTTGCTGAGATATTTGTATCATCGATAGTCACAGGTGAGGTGCTGGAAGACTGGAGGTTGGCAAACGTGGTGCCACTGTTTAAGAAGGGCAGTAAAGACAAGCCAGGGAACTATAGACCGGTGAGCCTGACCTCAGTGGTGGGCAAGTTTTTGGAGGGAGTCCTGTGGGACAGGATGTACATGTATTTGGAAAGAAAAAATGAGGTCTGCAGATGCTGGAGATCAGAGATGGAAATGTGTTGCTGGAAAAGCGCAGCAGGTCAGGCAGCATCTAGGGAACAGGAGAATCGACGTTTCGGGCATTAGCCCTTCTTCAGGAATGAGGAAAGTTTGTCCAGCAGGCTAAGATAAAAGGTAGGGAGGAGGGACTTGGGGGAGGGGCGTTGGAAATGTGATAGGTGGAAAAAGGTCAAGGTGAGGGTGATAGGACAGATTGGGGTGGGGGCGGAGAGGTCGGGAAGAAGATTGCAGGTTAGGAAGGCGGTGCTGAATTTGATGGATTTGACTGAGACAGGCTGGGGGGAGGGGAAATGAGGAAACTGGTGAAATCCGAGTTCATCCCTTGTGGTGGGAGGGTTCCTAGCCGGAAGATGAGGCGTTCTTCCTCCAACCGTCGTTTCGCTGTGGTCTGACGATGGAGGAGTCCAAAGACCTGCATATCCTTGGTGGAGTGGGAGGGGGAATTGAAATGTTGAGCTACAGGGTGGTTGGGTTGGTTGGTCCGGGTGTCCCAGAGGTGTTCTCTGAAACGCTCCGCAAGTAGGCGGCCTGTCTCCCCAATATAGAGGAGGCCACATCGGGTACAGAGGATGCAATAGATGATATGTGTGGAGGTGCAGGTGAATCTGTGGCGGATATGGAAGTTTCCTTTGGGGCCTTGGAGGGAGGTGAGGGGGGAGGTGTGGACGCAAGTCTTGCACCTCCTGCGGTTGCAGGAGAAGGTGCCGGGAGTGGAGGTTGGGTTAGTGGGGGGTGTGGATCTGACGAGGGAGTCACGGAGGGAGTGGTCTTTACGGAATGCTGATAGGGGAGGGGAGGGAAATATATCCTTGGTGGTGGGGTCCGTTTGGAGGTGGCGGAAATGACGGCGGATGATGCGCTGTACATGGAGGTTAGTGGGGTGGTAGGTGAGGACCAGTGGGGTTCTGTCCTGGTGGCGGTTGGAGGGGCGGGGTTCAAGGGCGGAGGATCGGGAAGTGGAAGAGATGCGGTGGAGGGCATCGTCGATCACGTCGGGGGGGAAATTGCGGTCCTTGAAGAAGGAGGCCATCTGGGATGTGCATTTTTGGAACTGGTCCTCCTGGGAGCAGATGCGGCGGAGTCGAAGGAATTGGGAGAATGGGATGGCGTTTTTACAGGGGGCAGGATGGGAGGAGATGTAGTCCAGGTAGCTGTGGGAGTCGGTCGGTTTGTAGTAGATGTCCGTGTTGATTCGGTCGCCTGAGATGGAAATAGAAAGGTCGAGGAAGGGGAGGGAGGAATCTGAGGTCGAGGAAGGGGAGGGAGGAATCTGAGGTCGAGGAAGGGGAGGGAGGAATCTGAGGTCAAGCCAAACAGAGAACATCCAGGGAATTCCTAGGATCATGGCACTCATCCACAGATTCAATCAATAAGCACATCGACCTGGACCCAATATACCGGCCACTGCAGCGGACAGCTGGAACTGACAACCGGAAGCGGCAGATTCAAACCACTACAAATGCCGGAGGAAAGATCACAGAAGCGCTTCACAGGAGGCTCCCAAGCACTGAGGATGTCACCTAGACAGGGGACGAAACGTCTGCAACACAAATTCCCAGCTCGGCGAACAGAACCACAACAAGGTGTAATCTGGCTAAAGGGGGAACCGATCTCTGATCCTGGGGGCATCTGACCTCCCTTTTCGGGGTAGAGGGGAATGAAGAGTCTATTCTTGGTGGGGGAGAGTTTCAATCTTCAGTCACAGGATTGGGGATGAGGTGTTCTCATACATTCAATCTTATAACTGTATTTTCTCTCTTATTTCCCCAAACATGTCTGCTTTTTTCTTTTCCCATCATTACTTTCCTCTAACCATATCATGATTTCCGTTCAGTATTTCACAGGTTGTACTCAGGCTCATTTGTGTGTTCGACCTGAGGTTTTTTTTATATAAATTTCAAATTTCCAGCATCTGCAGCATTTTATTTCTTGTTGCTTAAACAGGCTGGCCAAAATGTGATTTTCTGCATTAGGCCTGTTAGTTTTGAAACTAACTTCATTATTTTTTGGTGATTTTTCTTTTCTCCGTGACGCTGTTGATACCATCACTCTCTGGTCAAGTAAAACAGGGCAGATTCGAACTAGAATTCCCTCTGCTCACATTAAGTGGTATGTGCTGACTCAGAAATGAAAGCAGAGAATGTTGCAAATGGACAGTAGATTCATCAGCATTTGATGAAAGAAAAGGCGAGTTAATTCTTTTTTTTCTGGAGAATTTTTGCTGGAAATGAACTATGAAGAGAACTCAAGATGTCCTTGACATAAAAACAAACTACTGTGGATGCTGGAAATCTGAAACAATACAGAAAATGTTGAAGCAACTCAACAGGTCCAGCAACTTCTGCAGAGAGAAAAATAGAACTAATATTTCGAGTCTGGTATGTCTCTTCTGCAGATGAATTGGATAAAAGAATGGATGAAATTATGTAAAGTTAATTGTACAACATTGCTGTAAAATGTCAGTTAAAATGTAAAATTCCAGCGTTCAGCTCCACTTTCTCCAGATTAACAGAATGTTATTTCTATTATGGTAAAATTGTTGCTTAGAATAGTGAACCTGATGACTGATCTTCTACTATTTATTCTATTAAGAGCAGCAGAACATGCCTCATAAATAAGTGGAAACTGCTGCCTGCAGTCATAAAACATTTCATCTCTCTGTGCATTAATTACCTTAATCACATGTTTAAATGTGTTTAGAGCTGTTCAGTTGCAGGTTGCAATCAGTCTCAGGATTCTAAGCTTTTGTTCGGAAGTAAACTGCCTCAGGTCTGCCTCACAGGCAGAAGGAACACAAGATGTTTTTGTTTTGAATCATTTTTGAGGAGATTTTACACTCAAAGCTGAGATGCTGTCTGCAACTGAATTCAAAGGTTGCTGCTGCCTAAATTCCTTCAACCTGTCAGAACATTTAGTCAGACCATGCACTTTGTTGTGGCACCTCCGACTTCATTGCATACAAAATGTAATTTTCGCTTTCTGAATGTTGCCTGTATATGAAGTAGCTTTGTATGGTTGGTCACTTTGCAAGCTGGGCCTCTAAGGCAGAGACCAGTAGGGTGTGAATCATGAGGAAGCCGTTATTTTAGACTGTGCTGAGAGATAAGACATCAGCAATCCCAGGAAGATGACTCAAAGTGTAAGTTACATGAGCTTCAAGATTTAAAGCCTCTATAAGTGCCCTTTAATTTTATTCTGGAGGCTGAGAAAAAGACAATTTAAAACTATATCTCAAGTGATTTCACGATTGTATTTCTCTGTCAAGAATTTCAACATTTTTGAATTTGTCATTACACTGACCATTTCTTAATGTGCTATATTCGAGCAAAGCATTTATTTATATATTCTGACAAAGGGTCAGTGGACCTGAAACATTAACTCTGATTTCTGTCAACAGATGCTGCCACACCTGAGTTTTTCCAGCAATTTCTGCTTTTGTTTCCAATTTTCAGCATCCACTGGTCTTTGGATTTCCTTTTTATTTATACATTGGTGGTTTTAACAGCACCGTGAGGACATGGCTGAGTGATCTTGAATTCACAATTAAGTAAAAGAGATGCTGTAGAATTTGACCTGCATCTGATAAAAATACCTGTAAAGGCAACTTCAATAGTAAGGTTGCTGGAAATAAAGCATTGAAGAGACAGTGTTTCTTTCACTAGCTCCTGATATCCATCAGCAACTTGAAAGGCCAACTTTAATTTCCTCGGGGCACTTCGGATGACATGAAAAGAATGATATGACATAATCAGTTAGTTTTTGCACTTAATCTTCCAGTGGGGTCAGTTCTTCTGTCATTGGCACGCATTCTGCAATAATATTAACGTGTGAACGGTATCCTTTACACATAGATTACAATCCCCCACCATTTCTAAGGTCTATGGACAAATGTTAGCCTTGTGTAAAGTGCACTGTATATTTTTAAATCAGTTCTTTGTCCTCATTGAAAAATCATGCATCTCAACATGGGATAGATAGAATAGTTCATCTTAGATTAAATCCCAGACTATTGAAATTACCTTTTAATGTACATAACAACCTAGCAGTTGGAACTTAATGTTGACTTAAACCTAATAATATCAGATGGAGTGATACTTCCAATTTTAATGCATGGGCACAATTGTAAAAATTAGAAGAATCATTTATTAGATTTTGATTTCACACTAGATAACCAATCTACAATGGTCTAAACCAGCAGAAAGAATAGTAAGGATGTAGTATTTATAATCTAAAGTAGAATCGTCAAACTTCTCACATGTCAGGATGGGAACACGTCTTAAATTTTCTGTTGAAGGGTCCGGTGAGCAAATTTCAGAAGGGTAAGGTTCAGCAAAACAGGAATCAATCATCTCAGATAAAGAAAATCCAGTGCAATAAATTAATAATTAAATGGTTGAGTAATAAAAATGGCCATTCAAAAAGTGTCAATCAGCTGAACTGCCTAACAAATACTTTTTTTTTGCATTTTGGTTAAGAGCAAAGTTATACAGTGGGGATACAGTGCTTTATTAGCCCCTCCAACTCTATTTTGATTTAGTCTCTTCCCTCTGTCACTACCTCCCCCTCATTTCCAATGGTTTGCATTGCAATTAACAGGCTTTGCATATAACTATTGAATTGGCTACATGGGTGTTTTTACTGGTGGCGGTTAGTAATTTAAAAAAGAATACAAGAAGAAAGGTCACAGTGACTTTAGTGGTAAGAAGATCACTCAATTTTGCATAATAGCACTTTGGATTATAAAAAAAAGAAGCAAAGCTAAAATGCTCTTGAAGAGCATTGATTGTGCCCCTACCTCTGCTAAAGGAGTCCTTGATTCTAGTCCCAACTACTCCAGTCATAACGTCTTTGAACAGATTGATGAGGAAATAAACAGGAAGAAAAGCTAGGGATAAACTAGCCTCCCAATCCCTGAGTCACTATCACCAGGGAAGGAGATAGGGCTGGCCAAGCTGGGTTTAGAAACACTAACCTTATCTTTGATGGTGCACAGTCCAAAATGCCCTTGACAGAATTTACTTGAAAGTGGAGGTTAGAAGCAAGTTACCATTCAGCCTGGATATTCCTCCTCTCCCAAGCCTCCTTTTTGGATAGACTGTTGAGCAGGGTGAAGAAGAAAGGTGTCCATTTCACTCCATCTTTGGGTGCACACATACTCATATTCATGTGCGCTCTCCTGCCCAACCACACCCTCCTGCTATCTTTCATACGATCAGCAATGCTTTATAAATTTGTAGTCTTGTCGAATATTTGGCTTATTCTGATTCTTCTGTTGTGTCTTGCTCTGAGAGGAGTCAGGTGCCAACCCATTTCTCAAGTGGCAATGGCATTAAGCATTATTTCTTCAAGTCATGCTAAAGAAGGCGGGAGTCAAGGTTCCCCATTTTTCTGGTGGCGCTAACCTCTCCAGCAAAGCTGCTGTGATGTGACCAACCAAGTGATTGCAGTTTCTGTCATTAAGAGGATACTCCTCTTGATAAAGCAATTCAATCCTTAGGAACTTTACCAAGAGAAGTAAGATTAGAAACTTCTGCACAGTTGATGTGCAGAACAAATGACAGGTGACTACACTTTGATACAAGTAATACAAAGAACATGAAAACTACTATATAAATGGAGATTTTCTCTCTCATTGTTCACAACAATAGTAATTGTGAATTGCTGTATTATTTAAGAATCCTTGCAATTTGGTATAATCTACTATATAGTGGCAGAATCCAACATTTGACCTCACCTTTTCAACAATCAAGGTGACCAAATTTGTTTTACTTATCTGCAATGCATTATAGAGCCAAGTTCACATTCTCTCAAGTCCATGGGTGCTTCCAAGCTGCCTTTGGAGGTGACCATCCCAACTCAATTATTTTCCCACTGTCTTTTCCAGAGTGAAATTTGTGCATGAGGTGGTTGTTTTCCATATGCAGATCTTTTCGCATCGTAAATTCAGAGCTGTGGGTGTCATTGAACTCTGTTCAGCACCATTTGAACTGTTCAGATATTGAAGGAATTCCTAGACAAATGCAGCAAGACCTGGGCATTTTTCAGACTTAGGCTGACAAGTGTGAAGTAACATTCACACCATACATGCCTTACAATAACCATCTCCGACAAGAGGATGAAACCACTTTCCTTGATATTCAATAGCATTACTATCAATGATTCCACCACTATCAACATTCTGGGGTTGACCATTGACTAGAAACTGAACTGGACCAGCCATCTCAATACTGTGACCACAAGACCAAGCCAGAGACTAGGAATCCAGCAGCAGGTAATTAATTTCCTGGATTCCCAAAGCATGTTCACCATCTGAAAGGCACAAGTCATAAGCATGATAGAAAGCTCCTCACTCACCTGGATGAATCCAGCACCAAAAAAAATTTGGAAGATAACACTAACCAGGACAAAGCAGCCCACTTGTTCGGCACCACTTCCTCAAACATTCACACCCTCTTCTACCACTGTATTCCAACTTAAAGATGCACTGTAGAAATTCACCAAGTGTTCTTTGTTAGCACCTTTGAAGTCCAAAAACTGCCATCTAGTAGAACATGGGCAGCAAATACATGGGAACAACACCACCTGCAAGTTTCCTGCCAAGTCACACATCAATCTGAATTGTAAATATATAATCTTGAAAGTCCATTCCGAGTGACAATGTTGGTGTATCTTCATAAAACAAAACTCCAGCAGTTTAAGAAGGCAGCTCATCACCAACTTACTGAGAACAACAAGGGATGGATAGCAAATATTGGCCTCACCAGCATAGCCCACATCCAATGAAAGCATTTTAATAAAAAATCATCAAGCCTGCAATGCAAATATCTGGTGTATTATTTTAATGGATGGGTTTCAACAAAACCTTATTCTCAGATAAGGCATGGTCCCAGTAAGAACTGATTTTGTTTTTGGTGGTTATGGATTTCAGATCTTTGAATTTTAAAGGATCTGTTTATATTTTGAGATGGGAACAATTTTATATCTTAGGTTATATTATGTAGAATATTGTGTATTATTTCAGCTGCTGTAGTGGAACTTGTCACAATTGTCAAAATGTGAGCAGTGTTTTTGCAGCAGATTGTTGGATTTGGATTGGCCTAAAGCTTCATAAGTGAGATGGAGGTTTTATTAGATTTTTCTTTTAGCTTTGTAGTTACAGAGCATCAATTAAGGAGGGCAAAGCTGCAACGAGTAATTGTAATGTTGAGTTAACACATTGTGGAGAGAGTTTATGCTGTACTGAGTATACATTTCACTTTTTATAATTGCTGGACAAGCCCTATCTCACTAATCCCTTCTATCCCTAATGAAAGATAGATAAAGAGGAAACAATATGGAGTCAGTGGGGAATTGCAGAGACAATTTCAGAAACAGAGGGACACGATATTTTTAAATTATTATTGGGCTATGAAATAGTCCATCCATGTATGTATGGTATAAATGCCTGTATCACATGTTTAAATGAAGAGCTAGAGCAGATAATATATAAGTGTACTTCCGCAGATACATTTAAGATGCAGGTTATTACAGCAGAAGTGATAGTACTTTCCTTTATAACAACAAAGTGCAGATGGTGAAAAACTGAAACATGATCGAACAAGTCTATAAAAGCTCAGTCATCCTGGTGGCTTCTGTGGAGAGAATTAGAGTTTAAATTTTCAAGTTGATGACTCTTCATTAGAATCCAAGTACTTTCTTAACTAGTCTCCACAAATATCGCCAAATTAAGTATGTTTTAATGTAACAACAACTTAGTGATTGGAGAGCAGTGCTGAAATGGAAAGCACCATTCGAACAGTATATAAATGTGTGTGCTGCAGAGATGACAAGCTGGTTCACTGAATGCATCTGGCCTGGCTTTGAGGGAAGTGAACAGCTGCTACTGAGAAATGATTTGCTTCACCAGTAGGCTTTTCGATCTCAATTAAACCATCTGGTTAATGGCATAAGACTGGTTTATGCCACTGTAAATAAACAGTGTGAGTGAAAGAAAATAAAGGAGAAACTTTTTCAAAAGGGATGGTTTCTGTTGGTGGTTGAGAAATGAAAAGTATTTCCTAAAATAAATTTGGGAATGTAGTTTGCTGGAGCTAGCACTCCCTCCAGTACGTTGGCCTCTGGGAGCTGAGATGTAGAATTGACTGATATACAGGACTGCAGATTTAATGAGTGTATTCTTAGTGACTTATGCCTTCAAGCAATGCATGCTAATTTGGACGCTTCCATCATTCACTTCATCCTGAAGTTATCCAGACGGGACAAGTGAGCTGTATGCAGAGTCTGCAGCACTGGCATTCACTGAGTCTTTGTTGTGTAAATGCATTACTGTGCATGCCTCCTACTACATCTCATTGCTTACCATGTTTTCTTTGTCAGGAATTTGTGCACTGGAATCTTGCACGTTTGGCATCACATAATTGTACACACTGTTTTATTCTCTCTCGGCATGTTAACCCTGAGTAGCAAGGTCAGAATTTCTAATGGGAATAAAGTGGTGCCTATCTCAATGAATAACCTACTTGCTATCAAAACACATTCCTTTTGGCTGGCTGAACAATTTGTGAATTTAAGTGGACTATTTCGCTGAATGATTTCCCTTTTGTCCTCGCCTTCCCTACCAGTGCAGTGATAGTGCAGGCTGTTTTTGTTTGCACAATGATAGAGCATCATAAGGATTTCTCTCAGCTCACATGACGGATGGAAGATGGAAACAAACAGGAACTGACATTAATGGGGAAAGCAAATGTTCTGAGATTGAACTACTCAGTTAAAACAATCTGGGAGTAATTGGGATTTATGAGGAAAGAATATGTGCAGTGACCCTTATTCACGAAACAGGCTATTTTCTCAAGACTGAGTTTCAGTTTTATGTTAAAGCTATCAAAAATCTTAAACCAATTCAGTTGTAAAATTATATTAAGAATAGAGTGACCATGGTTACTAATGAATGATGTGACTGTTTCTAGAAGTGCTGAAAATTAACTAAATTATACTTGAAATGAAAAACTGAATCTCAGAACAACCTGGTTCTGTTTCCTACACCCCATACAGTCCCCTTTGAGGGATAAAATCATATTTATTAGTGAGAGGGTACATCAGGTCTGTTGGGCCCAGAATCTGGGTGAAGTTAACCAATTTGTTATCAGTTTCAAACTCCTGCATTCACCCAACATCTGTGAAAGCCTATCATAAACAGGATAGACAGGCAGTAGGCTACAAGAACACAGCAGGCCAAGCTGCATCAGGAAGTGGAGATCCTGTAGAAGGGTTACACCCCAAACATTGACTTCTCCACCTCCTGATATTGCCTGCCTTGCTGTGTTCTTCCAGCCTCCTGCCTGTCCCTCCTGATGCTGCCTGGCTTGCTGTGTTCCCCCAGCCTCCTGCCTCTCCCTCCTGATGCTGCCTGCCTTGCTGTGTTCCCCCAGCCTCCTGCCTGTCCCTCCTGATGCTGCCTGCCTTGCTGTGTTCTCCCAGCCTCCTGCCTGTCCCTCCTGATGCTGCCTGCCTTGCTGTGTTCTCCCAGCCTCCTGCCTGTCCCTCCTGATGCTGCCTGCCTTGCTGTGTTCCCCCAGCCTCCTGCCTGTCCCTCCTGATGCTGCCTGGCTTGCTGTGTTCCCCCAGCCTTCTGCCTGTCCCTCCTGATGCTGCCTGGCTTGCTGTGTTCCCCCAGCCTCCTGCCTGCCCCTCCTGATGCTGCCTGCCTTGTTGTGTTCCCCCAGCCTCCTGCCTGTCCCTCCTGATGCTGCCTGCCTTGCTGTGTTCCCCCAGCCTCCTGCCTGTCCCTCCTGATGCTGCCTGCCTTGCTGTGTTCCCCCAGCCTCCTGCCTGTCCCTCCTGATGCTGCCTGGCTTGCTGTGTTCCCCCAGCCTCCTGCCTGTCCCTCCTGATGCTGCCTGGCTTGCTGTGATCTTCCAGCCTCCTGCCTGTCCCTCCTGATGCTGCCTGCCTTGTTGTGTTCCCCCAGCCTCCTGCCTGTCCCTCCTGATGCTGCCTGGCTTGCTGTGTTCCCCCAGCCTCCTGCCTGTCCCTCCTGATGCTGCCTGCCTTGCTGTGTTCCCCCAGCCTCCTGCCTGTCCCTCCTGATGCTGCCTGCCTTGCTGTGTTCCCCCAGCCTCCTGCCTGTCCCTCCTGATGCTGCCTGCCTTGCTTTGTTCCCCCAGCCTCCTGCCTGTCCCTCCTGATGCTGCCTGCCTTGCTTTGTTCCCCCAGCCTCCTGCCTGTCCCTCCTGATGCTGCCTGGCTTGCTGTGTTCCCCCAGCCTCCTGCCTGTCCCTCCTGATGCTGCCTGCCTTGCTGTGTTCTCCCAGCCTCCTGCCTGTCCCTCCTGATGCTGCCTGCCTTGCTTTGTTCCCCCAGCCTCCTGCCTGTCCCTCCTGATGCTGCTTGCCTTGCTGTGTTCCCCCAGCCTCCTGCCTGTCCCTCCTGATGCTGCCTGCCTTGCTTTGTTCCCCCAGCCTCCTGCCTGTCCCTCCTGATGCTGCCTGGCTTGCTGTGTTCCCCCAGCCTCCTGCCTGTCCCTCCTGATGCTGCCTGCCTTGCTGTGTTCCCCCAGCCTCCTGCTTGTCTACTTTGGATTCCAACATCTGCAGTTTTTTTTGTCTCCATTACATACAGGCGTCAACAGGTGAAGGCTTCCTGACTATACTTTAGTAGTGTCACCACTCAGATCAACAGACCAGAAACGACTGGAAACTGTACCTGGTAGATTTTTCTGGTCTGGTACAGCAAGGTAAACGTTGTTCCTCGCTTTACAGAAAATTATCCTGCTATTCCCCTCATACATGCTTCAAGAAGAGGTGCAGTGCAAGTCTCTCAATGTATTGCATTTGTAGACTGAGAAATATAAATCAAATACCCTAACAGCAACAATATGATCATGATTCTGAACAAAACCACAACTGCTTGGCAGATGTTAATGTAAGATTATACCACAGTGCATGTTTAAGTTGCCATGCCAAATCAAAGTTGTATGGAAGGAAAGTGACAGAAGTTGGAGTAATTGGTATTTCTGCATGAAATTCTAAACATTATTTTTTTGTTGGTAAAACAAACTGTTTATTTTGCAGCCCTTATTAAAATGGCACTTTCCATGACTGCAATAACGCTTCACCTCTTGGGTTAGAAACTTAAATCATTTTGCAAAGTGGTGTCTCCAGTTTCCTGCAACACATCTTCCCTGTCGGTCAGGTTCCCTTGGTGAACCAATGATAAGTGTTTACCACAATCCACCAACATGGTGGTCAGATTTGCTAATTTAGTTATTTAGTTTCATGTTATGACTTCAGATACTCAAACTACCAGAGTGTGATTGGACGTCAGTCAAGAGAAGGGATTGCAATGGATAAGGACAATAACAGGTGGCAAATTTACACTTCAATCAAATAGGAAATCTCATTAATTTTCATTACCACTCAAAATGCAATAAGTGCTGTCAGATTTGTCACCCTGATCACAAGTCTGCAGGTATTGTACCAACTTGTCTGACACAATTTCACGTTGACTACATGAAGCCTCATCCCAGCTCTGCAAGTAATGTCAAGAAATGTGTGACATTCTATTCCTGACGAAAGCTTGCCTCCTTTCTCCAGCCTTTACTGCAGCCAATAATAACCTGATGATCATCTCATCCTATGTGTTTGATCAGCACTTACTTAGACACACTCAATTGGCGCAGTAGACATTTTCCACAAATGCAAGCTATTTAACCGTCTTCATCAACAGAAAATCTAACCATTGTCTCTTGACATTGAATAGCATTACCATCACAATAACCCCCACTATCAACATCTTGGTGATACTGTTGACCAGAAACTGAACTGAACTGTGCCTACAAGACCACGTCAGAGGCTAAGAATCCTGCAAAAATGAGTAATTTACTTCCTGACTCCCAAGCTTGTTCACCATCTACAAGGCACAAGTCAGGAATGTGATGGAATACTCCTCACTTGCCTGGATGGATGCAGCTCCAATAACACTCAAGGAGCTCAATACCATCCAGGGCAAAGCAGCCAGTTTGATTGCTACTCCATTCACTACCTTCAACTTTCACTCCCTTCAGCACCAACACATTGTGGCAGCAGTACGTACCATCTATAAGATGCACTGCAGCAACTCATCAAGGCTCTTTTGATAGCATCTTAGGAAACCATGACCTCCATCTAGAAGGGCATGGGGTGTAGATTTTTGGGGCCACCACTATCCAAACCACACACTATCTTAACTTGGAGATATATTGTCAGTCCTCCACTGTGCCTGGGTCACAATTTTGGAATTCCCTCCCTAATAGCACTGTGGTTGTGTGTAACTGCACCCCAAAGATTCGAGATGGTGGCTCACCACCACCTTCTAAAGAGCAGTTAGTGTTGGACAATAAACTCTGGTCCAGCCAGCAAGAAGTGAAAAGAACGCTCAACTTCTTTATATCTGCCTGATTCTCCCTTTCACATTATGCACTACATCTAGAGGTGGAAACACATCAATCGTAATGCTGCCTTACCTCTCTTGAACGAGAAGGGTTTGCAGAATGTCAGGGAAGGTGCCTAGGCCATTTGAGACAAATAAAAGCTCTGACAACTTGAACATTGGTGATGGTATGTTTGGTAGTGGAACAACAAAGCTGATACTTAAATATCCTCCTCTCCCACAAACCAGCCTTGGCTTCACTCTTTCAACACATCAACCAGTTCACTATGTGCTTCATATGCACATTACCAGCTGTGTCACATTGCTGAACGCATGCCTATTCCAAACTTGTTTGAAGGTAACTGATATCGTTATGCTTTGGTTGATGATCTGTCTCAAATAATTATGATCAATGCTTTATCATTAATGGGTGGAAATTTCATTTCACTTGTTTTGAAGAGTAACTGATCTAATGTCCTGGAGTATTAATTCTTAACATCTCTTGCATACTGGTACGTTGTCAATATAGTAGAATGTTAGAAAACCTACCTTTCAGCCATTCCATGGGAATCAATGCCTGACGTGTTTGAGTATATGGAAACAGTACATGTCGGAGCCAGGGATGCTATCACATAGAGTCAATTCGGGTGATCAATGCTCCAAACTTGAGATTCCGCATTGGGCAATAGTAGCCGATGAGGATCAGCTGAAGGTAGAAACATGTTAGACAGTGCCCATTGTCGAGTGGATTGACCGTAGACATTGATTGTATTGTACAAGATCATTGTAACTTCAATGTCACCTGGCCAACTGTCATCACTAATAAATTCTGTTTCAACAGACAATTGTGACAGCATTTTCATGCAGTGCAGAAGTTATAATTAGCTTCTTACTAATGACGAATGAATGTGTCTACTTTACCAATTCAACCTTGTTATAATTGAGCTGGATGAAATCAAATCGAAACCTTTGTGTGGTACTTTATAGTAATAATAACTGTGGTTACAGCCTTATCTTTTAGATTTCAGGTCCATAACCAGCAGCAACATAACTGGTAGGCATGAACCCAACCAAAATTTGAAACTTATGCAACATTAATATTATTAGTATAGGTTATTCTTCAGTATCTGTCGTGTTTTCCAAGATAGCTCCTATATTTTTGGGTGGCATGATGGCTCAGTTGTCAGCACTGCTGCCTCACAGCACCGGGCACTCCAGTTCAATTCCAGTTTTGGGTGACTGTCTGTGTGGAGTTTGCATGTTCTCCCTGTGTTTGTGTTGGTTATTGCCATGTGGTCCAGTTTCCTCCCACAGTCTGAAGGTATGCAGGTTAGGTGATCTGGCTATGCTAAAATTGTCCATAGTGTTCAGGGATGAGTAAGCTGGGTGGATTAGCCATGATAATTGTGGGGATACTGTTGGGGGCTGGATCTGGGTGGAATGGTCTTTGGAGGGTCAATGTGGACCAAATGACCTCCTTCCATTGTAGGGATTCTAAAATTTTACTTAAATTAGAACAGCAAGCTCAATTTTAATCTATTAACTACTAAAACTACAGGAGGCAATTTCCAAGCGAATAGATTATACAAAATGTTTGAAGCATTGTAAACTGTGAGGAGGACCGTGTAACACTGTGAAAGGGTATTAACAAATTGGTGAAGTGTGCAGATAGGTGGCAGATGACATTCCATGTACAGAAGAGTGAGCTGATACAATTTGAAAGACACAGTATAAAAAAGATTGATACTCCCCCTGAAGAGTGTACCAGAACAGACAGACCGAGGTGAACGTGTAGAAGTCATTAAGTACGGTATGGTACAACAAATGATGAACAAAGCATACATCATCCGAGGTTTCATTAATCAGGGTATACAATACAGGAACAAGGAAATTATTCAGATCTTGTAGCAGACATTAGTTAGACCTCAGTTTGGAGTACCGTGTGCAGTTCTAGATACCACATTTTAGGAAGTATACAAACACATTGGAGACAGTGCAGAAGAAGTTTTACAAGATTGGTTGAAGGGATGTGAAACTTAAAAAAGTTGGGACTGTTTTTCTTATGGAGGAGAAGACTACAAGGAGATTTGATTCATAGTCGTGAGGGAACTGGACAGAATAGACAGGGAGAAACTGAACCCCTCCCATAAGAGGACTGAAAATGAGAGGACACAGAAAAAAGGTTATTTCAATAGGAAAGAAAGGTGATATGAGGAAAAGTCTTTTTCACTTCGTGAGTAGTTGCCATCTAGAATGCTCAACTAAGATGTGTGGTGAAGGCAGGTTCAGTTGAGACATTCAACTGGGCTTTGGATGTTTATTTAAGTATGAAAAATGTTCAGGGTTATGAAGACTAACATTGAGTCATAATGCTCATTCAGAAAACTAATGCTAACATGATGGGCCAAACAACTCTTTCTGCACTGTAGTGATCCTGGGATTCTCAGTTATTATGATTCTTTACTTCTCATAGTATTCCCAGCCTGTTCGCTTGTCCTTGTTCCCCTTGTTAAACTATGTGCTCTGCTCGCCTCCCTATTTTGTTCAAGTTTATGGCTACAAGATGGTGGCACAATGGCTCAGTGGTTAGCACGGCTGCCTCACAGCACCAGGGTCCCAGGGTCGATTCCAATCCTCAGGCGACTGACTGTGTGGAGTTTGCACATTCTCCCCGTGTCTGCGTGGGTTTCTTCTGGGTGCTCTGGTTTCCTCCCACAGTCCAAAGATGTGCAGGTCAGGTGAATTGGCTGTGCTAAATTGCCCATAGTGTTCAGGGGTGTGTGGGTTAGGTACATTGCTCAGGGGTAACATAGAGTAATAGGTTAGGGGATTGGGTCTGGATGAATTATTGTTCGGAGGGTCAGTGTGGACATGTTGGGCCACATGGCCTGTGTGGACTGTAGGGATCCTATGATAAGATCTCCCTCTTCCATGATCAAAATCTGTTTCGCAAGCATATGATCTTTTCCTAGGGGGCATGTACCTTTTCAGATTCATTTTCAGAACTCGTACTGCATTTTCTGGTCTTCCACATGTTTATTCCATTTTGCCATTGCATGAATCTTTTCTCTTGTCCCTCCTTTATATCAATATTAGTATTTTCCAGTGGCATTCTTTGCTTTCTTCTATAATGGTGCTATTCTTACATTCACTGGACTTTGGGGCATTTATGTTACTTCAGTGCTGACTTTCAGAAGTTATTGATAGGAATAAACAGCACTAATCTGTACATCAGAATTAATTTATCTATGGTTTCTAATCTTATCCTTGTAATTATCCAACATGACTATGTGAAGTGCATGAGGCCTCATCACTCCTTTAGATTCTGTAAATGTATAATCAGTGCCAATTAACCTTGTGGGATGCACCCTAACTGTCAGAATATCATGTTGCAAAATTATTGTTTTTCCATCACTACCTTACTCAGACCTTTCCATACTACCTGCCGTTCTCTTTTATATTAGGCCACATCCTCAGATTAAAGTTTATTTCCGATGGCTAACGGAATTTTCTCTGACACTTCTCACCTTAATGAATGCCCATCTCCCTGCATGAAGGCATTCAAATACTGAGAAAATATGGAGTTAATTGACCCTTCTCATGCTGGGGGTTGATCACTCTTTTCTTCCAAAACCAATTAATGTGAACTGTAGTAGCCCCCAAACATTTGCACTGAGTTCTTTATAACAACTGCCAACTCGGGCAGATGTCAGTTAACAACTTGATTGCAAAATCTTAACGAGCCAAACATCTCGTTTATTACTGTGTGTTTTCTTTCATAAACTCCATTACTAACAGAAGTTTCCCGACTGTGATCATCTATCACAATGTTAATACTTTCACACATCTTTAAACTTATTACTGGCAAATTTTCCCCCATTCTTAGTGGGGAATTAAGAGTTTAACCTTAACCACTTCTCCATTATTTTATTCACAATTCCTTTTTGACTGTACATTTTTGACTGATTAAATCTGGTTGCCACATCTATAAAGCACAGTGATTTTCTTTCCATTATCGGAAATCTTCAATTCTATTGCTGCAACTTCATTAGAATCTCTCTGTCTAATAGAGACTCACTATACAGGCTTTAATTGGGATTATGATCATGTCCTTCTACTTTTTAAAATATATAACACATTTATTATTAACCTCACCTCATCATTACTGTACTTGTTGTTTCTTACCCCTGCATCATGAGTACACTAGGGGGGCAGTTAGTTCAGATGGCGGTTTGCAATGCAGAATAGTGTCAATTTCTGTATCAGTTAAGGTCGTCATAAAGGTTCCTCCACCTCAGTCTCTCCCCTCACCTCAGGCATGGTGACTTTCAAATTAAACCACCAGCAGTCATCTCTCTCTCTCTCGCTAATGAGAGAGCAGTCTGTGAGGACTACGGTGAATTTATCTTTAATACTGTTTTTAATCTGTTAGATAATAGATGAGAAAATTGTTGGCATTGTTTTAAGACAGCCAACCTTTTTCTCCTTTCAAACCCAACTCCTTTTAATATTTTGATTGGAGAAATTAAGACTTGTTGGAAGGATATAATAATGTCCAAATTGTGTTAAGTATAAATTCACTGACTTTTGAGAGACAATTGCTTTGTTTTGTTTCACATCCAGTTATATTTGAGCCTCTTCCATTGACTGCCTACTCAACAATAAAAGTACTTCAGTTGATTCAACATCTCTGCTGATAAAGTAGCTTACCTTAGCTATTTTACTGCTGAAGATTTATTACCTTTTTGTGACTTTAGTGTGTTATCATCCTCCATCCTGAAGCATGTGGAACTCTGAAATTCCTTTAGCCTTAATTTGGTCATTATTATCCAAAGAAGCTAGGTAACATTTTAACATTTTGGATGTGCATCCACAACCTAATATTATGTAATCGAGTGACCCTGTAACGAGAATATTCATTACTAGGCTGAAGCTTCTTATAATTAGTAACAATTCCTTCTGCCTGATCATGATTTGGAGATGCCGGTGTTGGACTGGGGTGTACAATTTAAAAATTACACAACACCAGGTTATAGTCCAACAGGTTTAATTGGAAGCACTAGCTTTCAGAGCGACGCTCCTTCACCTGATGAAGGAGCGTCGCTCCGAAAGCCAGTGTGCTACCAATTAAACCTGTTGGACTATAACCTGGTGTTGTGTGATTTTTAATTCTGCCTGATCAGTCTCTTGATTTTCTCCTAAACCTTCTGCATCATTTCAAACACCTTGTTATTCAATTTAGGGTATCTCGTTAATATTGAGACTCCTGTCTTGAAACCCTGTCAGATTATTCCCAGAGATTCCTAGGTTCATTCCTCTGTAATAGATTCCCACCTCCTGTCATGAGTTATAGCTGCTAAAATTGTCTCCAAACTTTCTCTACTGGTTACATTTTTTTTCATATTGATGTTTGTGTCCCACATCTGAATAGCTCAAAAATGTGGTTAACATTGAATATATTTTTAAAGTTACTGCTGAATATCCCACTTGGACCAGGAAGGTTGCTGAGAATAAATGTTATCCCAGGAATTATTTGTAAATTTTCTGACATATGTTCCAAAAACAGATTTTCAAATATAAATATGTCTATTTAATACTATGAATCTAGCCCTGTTTGATACCTTTAGTGCAATCCAACAATTTAAAGGCAATCTCTGAATTAGGAATCGCAAATTTGAAAAAGATACCATCTTGAATATAGTATGTTAAATTCCTCTAAGGAATACTTTTCAGCTTTCTAAACATGTCAAAGTCTGACCATGCCCTGGATGCATTTAACATCTATATCTTCACTTCAAAAGTTATATAATCTCATTTAAAAATACATGTAAACAGGTTTCTGGAACCTTTGCACTAGACAATAAAAAGTCTAAAAATGAAACAGAAAACATGTCTCGGCCTTCTTAACATAAAAACTACAAAAGATACACGAAACTTCAAATTATACAGTATTCTCAACACTTGTTATATAGCAATGATGAAGGGCATGGGAAAGCTGCCCAAGTGACAATGTGGATTTGGGAGCAGCATATCTGGGCAATTTTTGAAGGTACAGTAAGAGAAGAAAGTGACAAAGAAGACTCTATTTTTAAAGCCACAACAATAAAAGAGGGAGAAAAGTAAACTGCACTTGTAAAGTTAGGACTTGCCATGCTCTCACAACAACTGACCCCTCTGTTTCAATCTTCTCATTCCACAGGCAATGCTAAGTTACTTCATACACCCTCAGAATTCACAAACAGGGAACATATAGCTTCTTCTTATAAAATGCACAGACACGCAACAGGAATTATTCAAGATCAGGAGAAGCTCTTCCCTCAACACCAATGGAGGATGCAGCCATGGATATAATTGGCACTGGAGGTGCTGAGACTGGAACACATGAAAATTAGAGCATTTGTGAATCTTACATTCTGTCTGTCCTTCGACTGAACTCTCACTCAAAATGACATCCAGTCTGTGAATAGAGCTGCCACTCAGAATAACATTGGCCATCTCCCTTTGTCTTGATTCATCAGGGAGCTCATCAGGGAAAGGTGCAACAGACGCTGAGTAGGAGAACCTTTCTGAAGATGCACCATCACTTGCACTCACCCTTCTGGGCACCAACACATAAAGTAGATAATGAGTTAGAGGACTAGGCACTGGGCGGTTTGCTGAACAGAAGTGAGCATAGTCACGTGCATGTGGAAAAGATGAACAAGGAAATGACCACAAGGCAGACTTTAGTGACTAGGATTTAATAGAAAAACAATTAATGCACTCAATTTGTTCAGTGCATTGAATTGACTGCGAGGATACCTGTATCTGTTCGACAGTGTGTGATTGTGGTGTGCAATACTGTAACTCTCTGCAGTCATCCATAAAGCACAGGCTCACGTCAGTAGGAGAAAAACAACTGAGCAACCCTGAGGGTGTCTGGCACTAGTAGTTTCATCTCTCAAGGTGCCTATGCGGGGATTATGTGCACTCTTCTCCCAACCGGCTTCTTCATCTTGAACAGACTGAATAGAAAAGAACTTCAATTAATCATAGATTGTCTTCCTGCATAGTAGTGGACAAGCAAGTCACAGTCCAATAGGCTCAAACTTTCCATTGAACTCCATGTCCAGCAGCAGTGCACCATGACTACAGCATTTAGGTGTTGGAGCTGTGTTGTTTCAGGAGGATGACTGTGGAATTGAAAAGCCTATCAGTAATTTGTCAAGAAAACTCAATATCCACTAGAAAAAATATTCAACTGTTGAAAAAAGGATTATTGAGTCTGGTAATGGCCTTACGACCTTTCAATGTTTACATTGCAAACAATGCATCAGAGATGATTATTTATACCGAACACAATCCTTTGACACTTCAGGAAGGATTTAAGGACAAGAACACCAGATTATTTTGTTGGAATCTCATGTTAGAAACTTTTCCTATCTGGCACCCTTTACCAGATAATTCCCGTGACTTCTTCTCAATCTGATGTGGACCATTAAACCTTGCTGTGAAGAGATCTCCTACCACTGGGAACAGCACCAATACTTTATTCCCACAGGCAAATGCATGAATTTTAGATTTCTCATCTGTTTCTTGCTTCACTAGGTGCTGTGCCACCTTCAAATGTTGTCTATCTAAGTGACCTACTCTGTTTTAATATTTCTCTCACCTCAGATACATAATCCAACTGTGAGATTTCTGACTTTGGAACCATTATCTTTTCCTTAATTAATTTTAAAGGCCCCATTACTTGGTGTCCAAACATCAATTCAAATGGTGCAAACTGAGTTAATTCATTTGGAGCGTATCCAAAAGCAAATAATATAAATGGGATACCTTTATCTCAATTATTTGGATAATCCTGGCCATAAGCCTTCAACATTGTCACCTTTCCACCTTTCCAGTGTTCCCTGGGATGCAGGGTGGAACACATTTGATTTTAATTGTTTAATGCCTAAACTATCAATAACATCTGTAAATAATTTGGCACTAAAATTGGACCTTTGGTCTGATTGAATCTCCTTGGATAATCCGTAACGGTTGAAGAAAGCAAGCAACTCCAACCTTTTTTTTTTGCCTTGTCATTCCAGAATGGAATTGCCTTCGGAAACCTGGTAGACACATCCATTAGGGTGAGCAAACACAGGTTCCCACTTTTGGTTTGAGGGAGGGAACCTACACAATCACTTATAGCCCTTGTAAAAAGTTCTTCAAATGTGGAGTCTGATCACTGCTGACATGTATGGCAGGTATGGGCAAAATTCAATCACACCTTTATGGAA
Source organism: Chiloscyllium plagiosum (assembly GCF_037043375.1). Taxonomy (NCBI): domain Eukaryota; kingdom Metazoa; phylum Chordata; class Chondrichthyes; order Orectolobiformes; family Hemiscylliidae; genus Chiloscyllium; species Chiloscyllium plagiosum. Next base: position 91,635,586 of record NW_028270150.1, read on the forward strand.
GTCAGGCCAATAAAAATGCTTCTGTGTCTTGGCCTGAGTTTTCCTCACACCTCGGTGGCCTCCCACCAATAACTCGTGTGCTACCCGCAATACTTTCTGTCTGTATTCTACCAGGAGCACAATCTAGTGAACCTCCACCCATTTCTAATCTGCACTAACCTGTCAAGGTCTCCATTTCCACCTTAAGGTATTAATGCAATAGCATTCTTGAATACACACTGATTCCTTTTCCAAATAGATTTTATGATATAAATCCTTTATTGTCTCATCTTTTCATTGTAATTCCATTGATCTTTCAGAACTAAACACCTCTGCCTGATCCTGTACCTGCTTGGGTTTTTCCTTTACCATCTCATCTAACATCTTATTTTAAATCCTCAGTTCCTCGGTTTCTTTTGGCTTTTCCAGTAAAATGGGCATCACTCTCACTTGTTCTCCAGCTATATCGTTTCCAAGAATATTCCTGGAATAGCCAATTTTTCCATCACTCCCACTATCACTTCCCCAGACTTGACTGGCTTTCAAGCCTCAGGAGAACAATACTCCTCTCTCCGTTTACTCCACAGATGACCACTCTTTCATATTTTCATCTCTTACTATTAAAGACCATCTAGCTTCCGTATCTCTCAATGTTTTAACTTCTTTACCCACTCCCCCTGTTCTACTTGAGCAAATCTTACCCACAGATGACATCTTTGAAAAGATCGGGTTCTATCTTACTATCCAGGTGTGACTAGGCTGTGCACTCTCCTGCATCTCCTCAACTTCTCTTGGAATTTCCTTCACTACCATAACTCATCCCATTGGATTAGCCTTTTTTACTACATCCTTTTTTTGCCAAGTGCCTCTCTTAAATCACCAGCACTGTGACTTTGCATGTCCCACCTTAATAGAGTCATAGAGATGTACAGCATGGAAACAGACCCTTCGGTCCAACCCGTCCATGCCAACCAGATATCCCAACCCAATCTAGTCCCAACTGCCAGCATCCGGCCCATATCCCTCCAAACCCTTCCTATTCATAAACCCATCCAAATGCCTCTTAAATGTTGCAATTGTACCAGCCTCTACTACTTCCTCTGGCAGCTCATTCCATACATGTACCACCCTCTGTGTGAAAAAAGTGCCCCTTAGGTCTCTTTTATATCTTTCCCTGCTCACCCTAAACCTAGGCCCTCTCGTTCTGCACTCGCCCACCCCAAGGAAAAGATTTTGTTTATTTATCCTATCCATGCCCCTCATAATTTTGTAAACCTCTATAAGATCACCCCTCAGCCTCCAAGGCTCCAGGGAAAACAGCCCCAGCCCGTTCAGCCTCTCTCTGTAGCTCAAATCCTCCAACCCTGGCAACATCATTGTAAATCTTTTCTGAACCCTTTCAAGTTTCACAACATTTTTCCGATAGGAAGGAGACCAGAATTGCATGCAATATTCCAACGGTGACCTAACCAATGTCCTGTACAGCTGCAACATGACCTCCCAACCGCTGTACTCAATACTCTGACCAATAAAGGAAAGCATACCAAATGCCTACTTCACTATCCTATCTACCTGCGACTCCACTTTCAAGGAGCTATCAACCTGCACTCCAAGGTCTGTTTGTTCAGCAACACTCCCTAGGACCTCCTCATTGTTATTTCTTCAAAAAACTCAATCAAGTTTGTGAGACATGATTTCCCACACACAAAGCCATGTTGACTATCCCTAATCAGTCCTTGCCTTTCCAAATACATGTACATCCTGTCCCTCAGGATTCCCTGAGGTCAGGCTCACTGGTCTATAGTTCCCTGGCTTGTCTTTACCGCCCTTCTTAAACAGTGGCACCACGTTTGCCAACCTCCAGTCTTCCGGCACCTCACCTGTGACTATCGATGATACAAATATCTCAGCAAGAAGCCCAGCAATCACTTCTCTGGCTTCCCACAGAGTTCTCGGGTACACCTGATCAGGTCCTGGGGATGTATCTACCTTTACCCGTGTCAAGACATCCAGCACTTCCTCCTCTGTAATCTGGACATTTTGCAAATGTCACCATCTATTTCCCTACAGTCTATATCTTCCATATCCTTTTCCACAGTAAATACAGATGCAAAATATTCATTAAGTATCTCCCCCATTTTGTGTGGCTCCACACAAAGGCCGCCTTGCTGATCTTTGAGGGGCCCTTTTCTCTCCCTAGTTACCATTTTGTCCTTAATATATTTGTAAAACCCCTTTGAATTCTCCTTAATTCTATTTGCCAAAGCTATCTCATGTCCCCTTTTTGCCCCCCGATTTCCCTCTTAAGTATACTCCTACTTCCTTTATACTCTTCTAAAGATTCACTTGATCTATCCTGTTTATACCTTACATATCCTTCCTTTGTTTTCTTAACCAAACCATCAATTTCTTTAATCATCCAGCATTCCCTATACCTACCAGCCTTCCCTTTCACCCTGACGGGAATATACTTTCTCTGGGTTCTTGTTATCTCATTTCTGAAGGCTTCCCATTTTCCAGCCGTCCCTTTACCTGCAAACATCTGCCCCCAATCAGCATTCAAATGTTCTTGCCTAATACGGTCAAAATTGGCCTTTCTCCAATTAAGAACTTCAACTTTTAGATCTGGTCTATCCTTTTCCATCACTATTTTAAAACGAATAGAATTATGGTCGCTGGCCCCAAAGTGCTCCCCCCTCTGACTCTTCAGTCACCTGCCCTGCCTTCTTTCCCAAGAGTAGGTCAAGTTTTGCACCTGCTCTAGTAGGTACATCCACATACTGAATCAGAAAATTGTCTTGTACACACTTAAGAAATTCCTCTCCATCTAAACCTTTAAAACTATGGTAGTCCCAGTCTATGTTTGGAAAGTTAAAATCCCCAACCATAACTGCCCTATTATTCTTACTGATAGCTTAGATCTCTTTACAAGTTTGTTTCTCAATTTCCCTCTGACTATTAGGGGGTCTATAATACAAACCCAATAAGATGATCATCCCTTTCTTATTTCTCAGTTCCGCCCAAATAACTTCCCTGGATGTATTTCCAGGAATATTCTCCCTCAGCACAGCTGTAATGCTATCCCTTAACAAAAATGCCACTTCCCCTCCTCTCTTGCCTCCCTTTCTATCCTTCCTGTAGCAATTGTATCCTGAAACATTAAGCTGCCAGTCTTGCCCATCCCTGAGCCATATTTCTGTAATTGCTATGATATCCTATGTTCCTAACCATGCCCTGAGTTCATCTACCTTGCCTGTTAGGCCCCTTGCATTGAAGTTAGGCGCTTGCATTGAAGTTAGGCCCCTTGCATTGAAGTTAGGCCCCTTGCATTGAAAACACCAAAACACCAGAGGTATTTCACCTCTTTTCCACCCTCTTGGGTTTCTTTTTTCACGTGTGGTAAACTGTTCCCAGTGAGATGTACTTTTTGTTGTGTTCCCCCCCCCCCCCCCCACCCCCCCCCCCCTTCTCAAGGATCTCTCTCGCCCGATTTCTATCCCTCACGGAATGAAATTGCTGGAAGCTAGGTTTCGATTTATGCATTAATGCATATTCATCTGCCATCTCTGCAGCTTTTCCAACTGTTTTAATGTTCTGTTCCTCAACATGAGTTCTTATCACTTCTAGAAGTGAATTTTTAAACTCCTCCAGCAGAATAATATCTCTAAGAGCCTCATATGTCTTTTCTATTTTTAATGCCCTCATCTATCTATCGAAGTTGCTTTAGTTTAATTCTTTCAAAACTCGATAAAAGTCTGACCTGGTTCCTTTATCACATTTCTGAACCATGCTTCTGGTACCAATTCCTGTGCAGTCAAAATAGCTTTGCTTACTTCTTCATATTCTCCTGACACCTCCTCTAACAGTGCTGTAAATACCTCCCTTGCCCTGCCTACCAACTTGATTGGAATTAACATTACCCACACAGTATCTGGCCAGTTCACCTGTTCAGCCAATTTCTCAAAGGAAATGAAAAAGGCTTCTACATCTTTTTCATCAAATTTTGATAACGTTTGGACATATTTGTATATATCCCCACCAGGTTGTATGCTGTGATGAGTTTGCTCATCATTGCTATTCTCCTCACTAAGTCTACTTTCTATCTTTACCTCCATCCTTTACAGCCAAGTAGCCTATCTAATTTCCAATTTCTGAAATTTAATGTCTCTCTTTTTCTCCCTCTCTTCTCTCTTTCCCTTTCTTCTGCTAGGGCCTTCTCTCCTTTTCTGTTTGTTCTGCCAAAACGATTCTTTCCTTTTCTCTTTCCTCTGCTTTTAACCATAATTTAAACTGTTTTAGTTCCCTTTCATGTTCAATCTGCTTCATTTGCAATTGAATTTTAGCTAATTCCAAAAATTCCAATGGCATTTCTGGCAAATTTAAATCTGCAGTCATTGTTTTTACCTGGCAAATTTAAATGTCAAGCAATTGCTGTAATTACCTCCTTTTCACGCAGATGAAGGCAACCCCGGCTCCAGCTTATTTGCCCGTTCCAACAGCTTTGCCTTGCTCACCTTTTGTAAAACCTGCAAAGTCACTTCTTCCATTTGAGAAAACTCTTGGTGACTGAAAGAGCCATTGCCCCACTTTTGATTTAACCAACAAGAAGCAACTGGAATTAAACAGATTTTCCACTTCTCTCTTAGGTTTTGTTTAAAGATCTGGGACACTCATCCCCAAGTCTTCTAGTGGCTAAATAAAATAAACCCCTTTAAAATCACTCACTTTAAAATCAACAAGTAACAATTCAATTATCTAACTCGAACAGTGAACAAGTTAACTAAAGGATTAACAAACTGGATAAATCCCTTCTAATTACTAACTATTCCCAAATACAGCAAGAGTCCAATATGCTATTCCAATAAATATAAGATCCACTTATATAAAAAAAAGTAGAATTTGGTCTCTCAAAGTTTTACCTGGGTTACGTGTCATGTGACTTCTCCATTGACTCTTCCGTCAGAAATATTAACTAGTTGTGCTGTTGGTGCCATTTTTATTTACATGATGCTTTCTCTAAGACATAGAGGAGGCTGTGAGAGCCAGTGATTCTTTCTTGAGAGTGAGGACTGTTAGCTCTAGCAGATGACAGCTTGCTCTGGCGTCTGTGTCCAACTGCCCTCTTCTTTTATACCTGGGATAACATATCAATATTTCCTACAATAGGATTGTTCCAATGTTGTCAAAGCCATCAGACTTAAATTTAATAGGTTTTGGTATCTAAGTGCTTGGTTCAATTTTTGATCGATTAAATTCAAAAGCCTGCTGTTCTTGGTAAAAACTGCTGTTTGGCCTGCTAACTCCATGGCCTTTCAATACAAATGTTTTGATTCAGGTCCTCTCTGCATTTTTGCAAGCTTTCAAGCTGTTGCTCACAGAAAAAGCACATGATCTTTTAAAGGGACCACGCAATGCCCTTCCCCCCCCAACCTGAGCAATTTACAAGCACCAAATTATAACTTTCTGCCTCCCTATCTACAAGTACTCTACCCAGCTTGGCAACACCGTGCTGTGCAGAATTGAGCCCAAAGCTCAAACATCTGTCAAAGATTTGATTCAACTAAAACAAAATTGTGAACTTCAAGAAAAAAAACACAGAAGCCATAAGGACCATCTGTCCATTTAGCTCTGGATTTCAAGAATAACAATGGAGAGTAGTGCTTTAATCAATAAACAATTTATTCTCATGCAACTGAAAACTTTTCCACTTTCACAATGTTTTATTTTCCCTTGACAGAATGTCAGTTGTCAGAACTTAACAAGCTGGAACCCATATTATAATGGTCAATTAACTTTTCAAATAATAGAATTGCCATCAGTATCCATTCTAACTTTAGAAAAGATAGTTACAAGTTAGGCCCCAATGTTTCATAATGGAGGTAGGCAATACTTTTTTTTACTGTCTTTTCATTTGGCTCTCATTTCACAGACTATGGTTCACCCATGATTTTGGACATGTTTCTGCTGTTGTGATTTAAGCTGCCGACCAAACCCAGCTGCCTGCATCAAAATTGTGGAAGTCCCAAAACATTATGTTCTACAGTGGTGCCAGCAACATCCAGAGAGTTGTGCTTGAAAGGAAGGTGACAATCTTGGAAAAAGCCCCAGATGCCAACCTGATACATTCCAGTCCGTCATCAAGAAGGGTTGAGCCCAGGTAAAGCACTGGGCATTTTCACTGTCAGGAGGTGGTAGAGATAGTTTCCAAAACACACTGCATTATATTTCAGTAGCACTGCCCAGAGAAACTTGTCACTGTCTGTGTGTGTCTGTGTGTGTGTGTGTGTATGTAAGAGGGTGTGACTGTGTGCCTATACGTGTGTGTGTGTGTCTGAGAGAGTGTGTGTATGTGTGAGTGTGTGTATGTGTGGTGGGTTGGGGGAGTTAAAATAGCAGGTAGTTATTTGTTTTTTCTCATTTCATCAGATGCAGTTTGCATTAAATGAAGAGTTGCAGGATCTCAATCCCTGGCATTGATAGCACCATAGGCAATTGGGTAACTGAGTTTTACTGACAACTTTTGATCAGGTTTAACCATTCTGATAATTGGGGCTGCAACCTGCTTTGTTACAGTAGTTTACAATTATAAAGAAAGACTTGAAATGCAAAATATTATCAAGATCACTACTGACTGGACATTACAGGATATGGGAGACACATTACAGCTCACAGAAATATTTGTGCATTATTATGTTCAGCTTTAAAAATAAATGTTTTGCTATTCCTCAAAATTCTCTTCTCCTTTGTAGCCTTTTCCCTGTCTTTCGAGGCTGCAGTTTTGACATTTCTACAAATTTTTGGGAAGATCTCAACTTTATGTTTCGAGAGCAGGTTATTGAAAAATTATTTTCAGCAACCTCAAAGGCTGACAGTTCTGATGTCTTAGCAAAACTGGTAATTTTTATTAAGTACGAACCAATTCAGTTTAAAACTGAAAGACATCGCTTGATGAAGAAACGTAGCATCATTAAAATATAAATCTGCTTATCAAGGTTTTTGTGAAGGTTTGTAACTGGGATTGTGGATGCAGTTGTTTGTTTACTTTCTGAGATTGGTGGGTTGTCATGCAGATATTTCATCATCATGCTAGGTAGGTGTAGCATCATCAGTGCGACCTCCGACCACTGGGTATCGCATCAACTACATTCACGCTACACCAACTACTCACCAGGACGAAAAACCCCATACCCACATCATGCAGGACCAATGTAAGATACAAAATCCCGTGTAACAACTGCCATAAACAGACCGGCAAGAAACTAGCAATCTGAATACGCGAGCACTAACTAGCAGCAAAATGGCGTGACCAACTCTTCCTCATCTCAATGCACGCGGAGGATTTGACTGGGACACCGTAACCATCCTAGGACAAGCTAACCAGAGACATGCATGGGAATTCCTGGAGGTCTGGTTTTCAACTCGGAATGCCACGAACAAGCATGTGGAAACAGACCCCATATACAAACCACTGCAGAGAAAAACTGGACATGACAACACTCACCTTAATAGACCAGATCATACAAATATCAAGCAGAGTAGAGCAACAACGCTTCACGGATGTCGCACTAATGACATCACCGAGCATGGTGACAAAACATCTGCATGACAACCCATCAACACATTGAGTAAACCAACAACCACCTAAAACTGTTTAATCTAAAATGTTAATACTTTTACAGAAAACAAAATAACTGAATCAACTGTGTAAGCAATCTTATTTTTAGTTGTGGTTGATATTAGGATGTGTTAAAAATAATATATCAGGAAGAAGAGAAAAGTTCACATGTCATGCATTTATAAATATGTTGTGGCTTACATGGACAGGGTTACAAGACTGAATGATGCCTAGTATACAATTAATAAGCATGGCATGGGTTAGCTTGTTTCTGGGAAAAAAGAAATCACCTTTGATCTATGGAATATCTGCTAAATATTTCCAGTAAATGTTAAGTACGAAAGGATATTCATAATTACAGTAGTGACTCAATTATTAATAGTAGATTTGGTTATATTTCCAGGTTTGTCCCTCTGAGTTCAGGGGAATCTGAGAGGTCCACTCTGTATAAATATCACAAATAAATTCTTGGAGTGCTAGACAGATGAGGACAGGGCAACATACTAGTGGAAATGGAAAGATTTATTCAATATTTCCACTAGGTGCAGAGGTATGGTTAAGCAGAACTTTATTTCCCCAACTCCCAATTACATGGAATGTGATGTCATCTGACATCACTGATGATACAGTCTAGCTATTAAAATTCAGCTGTTTTCCCATTTACGACACCTTTCCCTGAAGTGAACCATCATGAATTGTATACGTTATCATCTTATTTTCACATCCCCTCACCCTCAAACCTCTTCCCAGAGGCATCAATCTCCAACAGTGAAGAGCTTATGCTCGAAACGTCGACTCTCCTGTTCCTCGAATACTGCCTGACCTGCTTTGCTTTTCCAGCACAACACTTTTTGACAGTGTTCTTTGCCAATTTTCAGAAAATAAGGGGCATTTTTTTTCCACTTATGGGATATAGGCTTCTCTGGAGCAGCCAATATTTCCTGCCCATCCCCAATTTACCTTGAAATGAGTGGTTTACTCAGCCATTTCACACAGCAGTTAAGCATCAAAGAGACATTGCCATGGATCAGAAGTCACTTGTAGGCCAGACCAAATAAGGACAACATATTTCCTTCCGTAAAGGACATTCATGAACAAGTTGTAATTTCTACAATTGCTGTCATTCCTGTCAGTGTATATATCATCAATAGTAGAATAAACTTGAAGATTCAAAGAAATTAAATCCTCTCAGACATCCACATTAAGGTTGGCAACTACAAGAAGCTTCTCTGTGGTGTTATGGTATGCAGATTTGCTTGAATATTTGGAAAACCTAACACTATTTTTGGGTATTTTGTCTATAAGAGCTATGTTAATAATAGGAAAGACATGTAGTTGTTGCACTTCTTCACTTGAAGGAGTTTCTGCATTAGATTATGGCTGCAGCTGCTTGGTGTTGGTTTGTTCAGTCAAATGAATAGGGTGAATAGAATGGTAAGGGAAATTCACCATTTTATTAGTTTCCTTTCCTCATCAAAGGAAACAACAGAACTATGATCAAGAGACTTATACACTTAATGGTAAGGACCTCAGAAGTGTTGCTGAACAAAGAGACCTTGGAGTGCAGGTTCATAGCTCCTTGGAAGTAGAGTCGCAGGTAGATAGGATAGTGAAGAAGGCATTTAGTATGCTTTTCTTTATTGGTCAGAGTATTGAGTACAGGAGTCATGAAGTGGCTGTACAGTACATTGGTTAGGCCACTGTTGGAATATTGTGTGCAATTCTGGTCTCCTTCCTATCGGAAAGATGTTGTGAAACTTGAAAGGGTTCAGAAAAGATTTACAAGGATATTGCCCGGTTGGAGGATTTGAGCTATAGAGAGAGGTTGAATAGGCTAGGGCTATTTTCCCTGGAGCGTCGTAGGCTGAGGGGTGATCTTATAGAGGTTTATAAAATCATGAGGGGCATGGATAGGATAAATAGACAAAGTCTTTTTCCTGGGATCGGGGAGTCCAGAACTAGAGGGCATAGGTTTAGGGTGAGAGGGGAAAGATATAAAAGAGACCTAAAGGACAACGTTTCCATGCAGAAGGTGGTACGTGTATGGAATGAGCTGCCAGAGGATGTGGTGGAGGCTGGTACAATTGTAACTGTGAATAAGGAAGATTCAAAGCCACAAAAACTTTTAGAAAAATGCTGACTAAGATTTGCACACACAATATCCATGATCTGCCTCCCATTGTAACAAAATGTAGTTTGCCTCAGCTCTGCGTTCTTATTTGAATACTTTTGATGCCATGGAGTTTATTGGAAGTTCATTGAAGAAATTCAGACTTTAACCATGGTGCGGCATCTGAAAGAATTAAAATATTTTCTTCTATGTCCAAGTTAAACTGAGCTTTCTTGACATTAACCATGATATTTACAAAATCAGAAGCCACATGACACCAGGTTGTAGTCCAACAGGTTTATTTGAAATCACAAGTTTTCAAAGAGTCGCTCCCTCGTCCGATGAACCCACTTCACCTGAAGAAGGGGCAGTGCTCCAAAAGCTTGTGATTTCAAATAAACCTGTTGGACTATAACCTGGTGTCAAATGACTTCTAATTTTTTCCACTGCAGTCTGATGCCACCATCTCCACATCCTGATATTTACAAACCAGGCATTTTATCATGGGTCTGTCACTTCCTCTGAGAATGATTCTTGTTCTTCAATGTCATCTGCTTCTTAGACAATATCAGATTAGAGTGTGCTGATTTTGACATCTACCTTAAATTGTCTCTCCGATGGCACTTACTATTAATATTATAGCAAACCTTGAAGAATCATGGAGTCCCTACAGTGTGAAAGCAGGCCATTTGGCTCATTGAGTCCACAGCTGAAAATGTGTTGCTGGAAAAGCGCAGCAGGTCAGGCAGCATCCAGGGAACAGGAGAATCGACGTTTCGGGCATAAGCCCTTCTTCAGGAATGAGGAAAGTTTGTCCAGCAGGCTAAGGTAAAAGGTAGGGAGGAGGGACTTGGGGGAGGGGCGTCGGAAATGCGATAGGTGGAAAGAGGTCAAGGTGAGGGTGATAGGTCAGACTGGGGTGGGGTCGGAGAGGTCAGGAAGAAGATTGCAGGTTAGGAAGGCGGTGCTGAATTCGATGGATTTGACTGAGACAAGGTGGGGGGAGGGGAAATGAGGAAACTGGTGAAATCCGAGTTCATCCCTTGTGGTTGGAGGGTTCCTAGGCGGAAGATGAGGCGCTCTTCCTCCAACCGTCGTGTTGTTGTGGTCTGGCGATGGAGGAGTCCAAAGACCTGCATATCCTTGGTGGAGTGGGAGGGGGAGTTGAAGTGTTGAGCCACAGGGTGGTTGGGTTGGTTGGTCCGGGTGTCCCAGAGGTGTTCTCTGAAACGCTCCGCAAGTAGCCGGCCTGTCTCCCCAATATAGAGGAGGCCACATCGGGTGCAGAGGATGCAATAGATGATGTGTGTGGAGGTGCAGGTGAATCTGTGGCGGATATGGAAGTTTCCTTTGGGGCCTTGGAGTGAGGTGAGGGGGGGGGTGTGGGCACAAGGCTTGCACCTCCTGCATTTGCAGGGGAAGGTGCCGGGAGTGGAGGTTGGGTTGGTGGGGGGTGTGGATCTGACGAGGGAGTCACGGAGGGAGTGACTGACTGAACTGGTCCTCACCCTGAACAACTTTTCTTTCCAATCCTCCCACTTCCTCCAAACGAAAGGAGTAGCCTTGGGCACCCGCATGGGCCCCAGCTATGCCTGCCTCTTCGTAGGATATGTGGAACAGTCCATCTTCCGCAACTACACTGGCCCCATCCCCCACCTTTTCCTCCGCTACATCGATGACTGTATCGGCGCCGCCTCGTGCTCCCACGAGGAGGTTGAACAGTTCATCCACTTCACCAACACCTTCCACCCCGACCTCAAATTCACCTGGACAGTCTCAGATTCCTCCCTACCCTTCCTCGACCTTTCTATTTCTATCTCAGACGACCGAATCAACACGGACATCTACTACAAACCGACCGACTCCCACAGCTACCTGGACTACACCTCCTCCCACCCTGCCCCCTGTAAAAACGCCATCCCATTCTCCCAATTCCTTCGACTCCGCCGCATCTGCTCCCAGGAGGACCAGTTCCAAAAACGTACAACCCAGATGGCCTCCTTCTTCAAGGACCGCAATTTCCCCCCCGACGTGGTCGACGATGCCCTCCACCGCATCTCTTCCACTTCCCGCTCCTCCGCCTTTGAGCCCCGCCCCTCCAACCGCCACCAGGACAGAACCCCACTGGTCCTCACCTACCACCCCACCAATCTCCTTGTACAGCGCATCATCCGCCGTCATTTCCGCCACCTCCAAACGGACCCCACCACCAAGGATATATTTCCCTCCCCTCCCTTATCAGCATTCCGTAAAGACCACTCCCTCTGTGACTCCCTCGTCAGATCCACACCCCCCACCAACCCAACCTCCACTCCCGGCACCTTCCCCTGCAAACGCAGGAGGTGCAAGACTTGCGCCCACACCTCCCCCCTCACCTCCCTCCAAGGCCCCAAAGGAAACTTCCATATCCGCCACAGATTCACCTGCACCTCCACACACATCATCTATTGCATCCTCTGCACCCGATGTGGCCTCCTCTATATTGGGGAGACAGGCCGGCTACTTGCGGAGCGTTTCAGGGAACACCTCTGGGACACCCGGACCAACCAACCCAACCACCCTGTGGCTCAACACTTCAACTCCCCCTCCCACTCCACCAAGGATATGCAGGTCTTTGGACTCCTCCATTGCCAGACCACAACAACACGACGGTTGGAGGAAGAGCGCCTCATCTTCCGCCTAGGAACCCTCCAACCACAAGGGATGAACTCGGATTTCACCAGTTTCCTCATTTCCCCTCCCCCCACCTTGTCTCAGTCAAATCCATCGAATTCAGCACCGCCTTCCTAACCTGCAATCTTCTTCCTGACCTCTCCGACCCCACCCCAGTCTGACCTATCACCCTCACCTTGACCTCTTTCCACCTATCGCATTTCCGACGCCCCTCCCCCAAGTCCCTCCTCCCTACCTTTTACCTTAGCCTGCTGGACAAACTTTCCTCATTCCTGAAGAAGGGCTTATGCCCGAAACGTCGATTCTCCTGTTCCCTGGATGCTGCCTGACCTGCTGCGCTTTTCCAGCAACACATTTTCAGCTCTGATCTCCAGCATCTGCAGACCTCACTTTCTCCTCCATTGAGTCCACGCCAACCCTCCAAAGAGCATCCTACCAGACCCACCTCTCCACCCCCCCCGCTTGCATTTCACACGGTTAACCTCACAAGCCTGCACATCCCTGGATATGACTAATTTAGCATGGCCAATCCACCTAACCTGCGAATCTTTGGATTGCAGGAGGAAACCAGAGCATCGAGAGGAAACCCACACAGACATGGGGAGAATGCTCAAACTCCACAAAGATAGTCTCCTGAGGATGAAGTTTAGCCCTGGTCCCTGGCAGCAGTGCTAACCATTGAGCCACCATGCCACCCTACCCTTTTCTCCAAGGGGATCGCTGTCTGTCCCTTTCAACTTGTTCACATTCATTGATTTCTATTTCCCCTTCTGATATTTGCTACGACCATTATCACTCTCTTTAAGGCGCCACGGTGGCTCAGTGGTTAGCACTGCAGCCTCACAGCATCAGGGACTCTGGCTTGATTCCAGCCTCACATGACTGTCTGGGTGGAGTTTGCACATTCTCCCCGTGTCTGCGTGGGTTTCCTCCAGTTGCTCCGGTTTCCTCCCACAATCCAAAGACGTGCAGGTTAAGTGAATTGGTCATACTAAATTGTCCATAGTGTTAGTCAGAGGGAAATGGGTCTGGTGTGGGTAACTCTTCAGAGGGTTGTTGTGGACTTGTTGGACCAAATGGCCTGTTTGCATACTGTTGGGAGTCTAATCTTTGTCTTTAGTTCGATGACACCTTTGGTTTCTGATGTTGCTCGTTCTCAAACTTTTCTCTGACCTTCCATTTGTTGCACCTGCACCTCACAACAGCTTAAAACCTGTCACATTCCCACCGCTCTTCAATCCAAAGAAGTGTCATTGACCCCAAAACATAACTCTGTTTCACTCTCCACAGATGCTGCCAGAGTTGCTGAGGTTCTCCGGTGCTCTCTGTCTTCATTTATTCAGCACTGACAGCCAGGTAGGCGTTGCACTGATGAAGTATTTGTCCACCGCAACATGGCCATATAGCAATGGCAGTGACTACACCTTCTCATTATCTTTGTTGTCTTACTGGCATGTTAGAAGATCTCAGATGGATGAACTTGACTGAGGAAAGCCGGTTTTGTCTGTTTAATGAATGTTCAGATGTGGTGAACATAAGGTCCTCTTTGGACTTCAAGACTTTCAATAAAGCCTTACGCAGTACCCCAACTACAATGTTGTGCCTCATGAGCTCACCTCCTAATGTCTTATATTGGTAATTATCAGCAAGACCTTGTACCAATGTCTTCTATTTTGTTCTCTGCTTCCTCTGTTCCTAGTCCCTTTCTCATCTAGTTCAAACATGCTTTCACACAAATGCCACGCTAGGTATGGTCCTTCTTCAGTTGCTAATGGGCCTTTGTCCTGCTGCCTTTTTAATTTTTATTGAGGATGCACGCACGCACACACCCACAGGATGGTTGTCTGACTCATGGTCCAGACATTAAATGTGGGTAGAGTCAAAAGCGTATGCCTGCATCTGTGGTTTATCACTGTAGATTGGAAAATAAAGGTCAACATTGAATCAGTAATTATAATTATAATTTTGAACCTTTTCTTGTTGAGGTTTAAAATTAATCTGACATCAAATCTGACATGCTTTGAGTATAGATTAGTGAGCCATCATGCCTCTGATCCCCATTTGCCACACCTCAAAGCAGAACTGCCTCAAATAATGCTCCATTGACATGTGTTTTTGCCACCCACTAGGGAACTGAAGTGAGTGTAAGTGAGAAAGTATAGAACAACTCTCAAGCAGCATATCCTACCTGGCAGCTGCCCATTTTGCCTCCGCAAATGTTAGCTTGAAGAACTCATGGTGGCTAAACAGAGCTTAATTGTGGCAAAATAAATAACTATATCTGATACAAAGACAAGTGGAACTCTGAATAATAGCATTCAGGAGCAGGAAAGAAGAAAAGGCGAGCTTATGACAGATGTCAAGTAGATAATACAACTGACCAAGAGTAATGCAGAAGGTTCATAGGGGAGGTGACAAAGCAAATGAAACACAAAGAGAAATTATAGAGTCATATAATATGGAAACAGACCCTTCAGTCCAACCACTCCATACTGACCATAATCCCAAACTAAGCTAGTCCCACCTGCCTGCACTTGGCCCATATCCCTCCAAACATTTCTTATTCATGTACTTACCTAAATGTCTTTTAAACGTTGTAACTGTATCTACATCTACCACTTCCTCTGGAAGTTAACTCCACGCATGAACCACTCTCTGCCTAAAATAAATGCCCACATGTCTTTTTTAAGTCTTTCTCCATCACCTTACAAATATCCCCTATAGTCTTTAAATCCCTCAGCCTAGGGAAAATACACCTTATCTATGCCCCTCATGATTTTATTAACCTCTGTAAGGTCATCCCTCAACCTCCTGTGCCCTGGTGATAGAAGTTCTTGATTATCCAGGGTATTTTTGTTTAACTCAATCCCTCCATTCCTGGCAATACCCTGGTAAATCTCTTTTGAACTCTCTCCAACTTAACAATATCTTAACTCTAACAGGGTAACCAGAACTGAAGACCGTACTCTAGAAGGAGCTGCACTAATTTCCTGTACAACTTCAACATGACATCTCAGCTCCTATACTCAAAGTTATGAGCAATGAAGGTAAGCGTGCTAAACGCAAAGAGACTGACTGCCACCCTAAGGGGCTTTTTCATAGTCTTCTATGGGCGTAGAAATAATAATGGTGGTAGAAGGGGGAGTAGACCAAAAGAAGGGTTTACACTTAGAGGCAGGGGACATGGCTGAGGTATTAAATAAATATTCTGCATCTGCCTTTACCAAAGAGGGAGATGCTACCCAGACCATGGTGACAGGATGAAAATTTGTAACTGAAGTGTTAAAATTTGATATGAATGAAGTATTGGATAGATACTTCGGTATTGTCGGTATTTAAAGTTGACCAGGCATTGGAACCAGCTGAGATGCATCCAAGGATATTGAAGGGACTAAGTTTGGAAATTGCAGGGGCACCGACCATAATCTTTCAGTCTTCCCTGGTTTCAAAGGGAGATGTCAAAAAACTGGAGAATTGCAACTATTATTGGGAAATGTTGTAACGATAAACCTAGCAATTACAGATCAGTCAAGTTTAACTTCAGTGGTGGGGAAGATCCTAGAAAGAATTATTTGGGATAGAATTAGTGATAGTCACATGGAAAAAGGTGGCTTGTTAAGAGTCAGCGTGGATATCTAATGGGGAAATCATGGTTTGCTAACTTACTGGAGTCATTTGAAGCAGTAACAGAAAGGGCAATGAGGGTAATGCTGCTGATGTGGTGTATTTGGACTTGCAGAAGGTGTTTGATACAGTGCCACACAACAGACTTTTGAGTTACGAGGATAGGTTGGAGAGATTGGGACTGCCCTCTTTGGAGAGAACAAGTCTTAAGAGGAAATCTGATAGAGGTTTACAAAATCATGAGCAGGCTGGATAGAGTAGATAGGGAGAAGCAGTTTCCATTAGTAAAAGGAACAAGTATGAGAAGGCTTAGATTTGCAAAAAGATCAAACGTGATGTGAGATAAAAACATTTTCACCCAGTAAGTAGTTAGGGTATGGCATATACTTCCTGAAAATGTGGTAGAAGGAGGTTTAATTGAGACATCCAAGAAGACACTGGTTGATTGTTTGGGTAGAAATGCTATGCAAAGATATGGGGAAAATGTAGAAGATTGGCACCAGTTAATGATGCTCACCCAAACATCCAGTGTTGGGCTGAATACCCTCTTTCGGTACCCTAACATTTTCTGGGACTCTGTAGTGGGGAAGGAAGGCTTTTGAAAAAACTGCATGCCTTTAAACATGTCTGTGCTTTTTAAAGTGTCTCTTGGCTGATGGGCCACCTGGTTTTGTTGGTTTTCACAGGGTCTACTGGAGACATTGTGTCCAGAATATATGTGTGTCAAAAATAATCTTTCCTCAGAAGCAAGATTAGTCATTTGGGCGAAGTGTCTGAGAACAGCTGGAGTCAGTTGTATACAGGTCTGAGAGTGTTAATTTTGAGGAGTACCATAAGCATCTGAAAACCTTTGTTTAGAAAAGCTTAGGATCTCAAAGGAGTGAGACTTAACCTTCATGTTCTCCTCAAAGTCTCTGTAACAGTCTCCAGTATATCAATGTAATGTGTGACAAATTGTAATCAGCTACATTTTGTTAACAAAAGAGCCTTGCAGTTAGACCTAGAAGTTGTTTCCCTCTCCTACATTGGGCTAAACAAACCCTGGAGTTTCTTACACTTACAGAGCATGGTGGTCATAGCCTTCACTACGAGGAGCATACAATGTTGTGAGCTGACATGCCCATTCCACAGTTCTAGCAGCACAATAAGACAAACGATATTCCTCCAGGACATCAAAGCACAGTCTCTTTTTCAAATGGTACCACTTTACTGTTACAGTTTCACAACGATTTGTAAATTTAATTAAATACATGTTGCAAGATAAAATCTGCTCTGTTCATGTTTGAAGCAATGCATTTCAATCATTTATTGTGTTATGTTTGTGTTCGCTACACTCCACACCAAATGACACACATCAAGTGGAAATAAAAGGCACCATTTCAAACACAAGACTTGGAAAGTTTAATGGAGAATGTGTCAGCATGGTTCCAAAAATAGACTTTCAATATAACACATTTAGAACTTATTTGCACTAAACCTTTTTAAAATTAGTACTGTGACTTATATATACCTAGAACAAGTTTCATAAAGTCAAAATTTCTGTCTAATGTGACACCAAACTGCTATATTTTATTGGTGGTGAAGACCATTTTCCTTACTCTAACATTATGGGTTTGAAGCAGGATAGATTACTTTAAAAGATATGAGTTAATATTCTGTGTTATATTCCCCAGTAATTTTTAGCTATTGACTTTTCTTGAAATTAGATTTCTAAGGATACCAGTTCTAGCAGAAGTGTTTTAATCCTGAATGGTTATTCTCAATTTTAACTGTGTTCTTAAGATGGATATAGGGCTGAACTTTCCACCAATTTGGCTAAGTGGCAATTTCAGGGTTTATGTCCATGTACCCTAGTGGGTTTCTGTCTAGTGTGTACAATTTTGTTTCTCACTTTATTATCTCTGCACAACACATCGACAGCAACACTCTCCAACATCCTGTGGTCAGTGATGGCAAAATGCTTATTGGTGCCAGGACCTTCCTGGATTTATGCCATGGGAACCATTTATACCATATCTGTAGTTCATGAGCCTCTGCCCTCTACAAGGGCAGGTGCCACCACGTTCTCTTTGCTACCTCACACTCATTCTGTGTCTGCCACTGTGCCCACGTAGGCTCATGGTCTATCACTCTAACTGTTGTGTTCAACATATTCCTTCAATGACTCTCATCCACTCCATCCCCAACAGACTACTTAACCACCATGCCAGCCGTGCATCCCGTTTACTAGCATCTCCATCTTACCTCCACATGCACTAGCACCTGCTGTGCCAGCTATTTTTGTCTTGCTCATTCTTCTGTTTGACAAATTGCAGGAGAAACTGGGCCACAGTAGGACAGGGAGGGCCAAAGTAGGTAGTGGGTGACCAATGTTCAGCTCCTCACAGCCCCTTACAACGAGCAAGTGAGGACTATAACTGTTGATGCCGACGTCCATGTCCTGGCAACCAAGGAAGGACCATTGTGCTGTACTGCACTTCTCCCATTACCACCATGGCAAAACTACTCTTAATGTGCTTCAAGTCTGTTGTGCAGCTCATTCCCACTTTTCTGCAGGAACCAGCAATTTTCTTCCTGACGATTTCATCCCCTCTGCCCATCATATCCTCCTCCAATTCTGAAGAAGAAATCACAGGTGCCTCAGAGCAATGCTGCCTCTACTAGCTCAAGTACTGCCACTTCAGATGTACCTCAACTAGATTAGAGTCATTAGCACATTCTGGTGTGTACATTACCATCATGTCTCAACTGTTAGCCAAGGAAGAAACACTTGGGTCACTGGCACTCAGAAGTCTGCTGGAGACCAGGTACACGCTAGTCCCAGACAGGGTCAGACCCCATAAGTTTGCCATAAGTTACATGGTACAAACGGACGCAGGATTGCTGACAGGTTTGTTAGAGACACTTGCAAAACTAGATCGAAGTTTGGATGAGGCCACCATCTCTTTGTGTACTGTGCTTATTCCAGCTTGCACACATGTGGCTGTCTCCATGGATGGGTTGGTGGCTGCTATGGGTTGCCAGAAGTGCACACTGAGCTATACTTCATTGCTTTATCCACTACTGCTCAGCATCAATGGTAAGGTGACAGGAGACCAGGAACTTTGACCTCACTCCAGGTACTCTTTGCTGACAGAAAACAGGTTGGTGACAGTAGGCACCTGCTTGATGAAGAACCATATGCATGTCCCCAAAAGTCTCCTCTTAGGAAACTCCAGGGATGATTCTAAGGTTTCTTTGAAATAAAAGAAAATGGAGCTTTATAACCTGTAATGAAACTGTGACTTGTACATTTTTTAATATAATTTATTGCAAGTTTAGGTTGTTGGCTTCTGGTTTAATGGGAGGAATAAGTTTTTCTATGAGTCTGAAGTTAATAATGACTTGTCAATATTTCTGTGGCCATGGTGATTTGACACTTTTTGAGGAGTGGTTTCAGAATTAATGGATCATTGTGTACACTGGTAGGGCTTTACCACTGAACAAGATAAGCAAGCCTCAGTTTAGAAGGTCAGGAGAATTTTTTTTCATCCAGAACTTAGAGATCTGTTTTTACCTTGAATTTTGAGCTCTTCAATGGTGTCCTTGGATAAAAATGGTTGCATAGACCAAAGTTCCTGACAAGAGAAGGATATAAAGCAACCGCATTATCTTTGAGTAAAGAGTTAGTGTTAGTCCCAGACCGTTTAGCTATTCCTACCTCACTCAGCGTCTACTCCAAGACTTGTATTGCTGAATAAAAGTTGAAGCCGATCAGCAAGTGGAAATGGAGTCGAATTGGCACATTGCAGACATGTCAATTTCTATTCAGCAGTACTACACCCTTTGAGTTACATTATGACCAAACCTTATTTGGAATAATGAAGAATAATCAATTTCCTCATTAATGGAATTTCAGTATGCTAATTTGCATTATTATGTCTAATATAATAAACCTATTAGCAAAAGCAGAACCTCTGTTTTCTAGAGATAGCAGTCACAATAGCATGTCCTTGTCCTCTTAGTCCACAAGCAAAATACTGCAGGTAAATAAGATTTTGCTTGCAAGGACTGTTATGAAAGATTCCCCTGCAACTCTATTATCCTTATCAGTAATCACATCAAGAAGGTAGACTGCAAAGCCCAGAAAACACAGGGTGGGATAATAATATGACAACCACCTCGAGAAGAGGCAGCGCCTCAAAAGCTAGTGCTTCCAAATAAACCTATTGTGTGATTTTTAACAATTAAAACATTCATCTGAATTTTTTTTAGCCTATTTTGCATTTCAAATGAGTGGGTTAAAAACTTCCCTGGAATAGCACAAGTTGGAATTTTAAATTAATATTTTTAAATTGTCATACAACAATGAATAGGCACTGTCACATATGGGCTGCAATGAGATGTGAGTATTGCTGGCTGGACGATTTATTCCCCATCCCCAGGGGCTCTTCAGAAGGAGCTCTGAGCTATCTTTTTTAATTACTGCAGTCCATTTGATGTTGGTACAGTATAATGGGGGAATGCAGACATTGTAAACCAATCCAGACCTCCATGCGGACACTGATTCCCACCATGGTAACCAACGACATTTCAAATCAATGCATCTGGAATCAAAGGCATATTGGTAACTAGGACACTGATAATCAATTGTTGCAAAAACCAATCCAGTTCACTAATGTCTTTTATAGAAAGAAATCAGCTACCCTTACTCAGTCTGGCTTTTGTCTGACTCCAAACCCACAGCAATGTGCTTGGCTTTTAATTGTCTCTAGTAAGCCATTCAGTACAACTGTAATAAAGGGTCAGCAACAAATAGTGATGCCCACATCCCGTGAAAGGGTAAAGAAATAAACTCAGCAAAAAGCACACGCCAGAAATAATACTTCCCTCAAGGAAACCAAACAAGATTAACAGATATATCTATCATATAAGAATAACTGTAGCATGTCCTGCACTTTACATTTTTCATAGTATACTCCTCTAATCACACTATTATCACATTGCCATTTTCACACGCAGGTAACACACTTCTCCATAATCAAATTTCTTGTTAATTTGTGTTTTTCTTATGCTAATTGTTGGGTTGACATGCAGCTTTATTCAACTGTAATTAATAATGTGGAACTGCAGTAAACAAATGAAATTCCTGACGACTGGTGATGGAGACCTCACACAGCACTCCTCCAATATCCCACTTATATGCTGTCACTTTGTAACATCCTCTAAAACACAGCAAGAATTTTCACATGTATTCTGATATTTAGTCAATTAGTACAGGTTGAAAGGTACTTATGCTTGCAATAGTGAGCAAATAATGGGCATATACAAAATGTTCCCAAAAAATGAAATGATAAAGATTGAAGTCATTTTTGGGGAAAGTAATATTTTTTAAAAAATTGTACATGGGATGTGTGCACTATTGTCTAAGTCAGTGGTTATTGTCTATCCTTTCCTGCCTTGGGGAAGTTAGTAGTGAGCTGCCCTTTGAAGCTCTCTGTCATAACTGGACAGCAGCTATGCATCTGCTCATTCCCCAAGGCCATTAGCTGCATCATTATTTTGACTGCAAATTCTAGTCCAATATGTTCCTACCTTTTATAGTTTCAATAAATGATCAGCCTGCAATAGCCCTTTCAATTAAATATTTTATTTAAATGCTAGCTAATTTGAAAAATCCCAGGAAACCTTGCATAGCACATAAAGAAAAGTGGATTAGTGGTGCTGGAAGAGCACAGCAGTTCAGGCAGCATCCAAGGAGCTTTGAAATCTACGTTTCGGGCAAAAGCCCTTCATCAGGAATAAAGGCAGAGAGCCTGAAGCGTGGAGAGATAAGCTAGAGGAGGGTGGGGGTGGGGAGAAAGTAGCATAGAGTACAATAGGTGAGTGGGGGAGGGGATGAAGGTGATAGGTCAGGGAGGAGAGGGTGGAGTGGATAGGTGGAAAAGGAGATAGGCAGGTAGGACAAATCCAGACAAGTCATGGGGACAGTGCTGAGCTGGAAGTTTGGAACTAGGGTGAGGTGGGGGGAAGGGGAAATGAGTAAACTGTTGAAGTCCACATTGATGCCCTGGGGTTGGAGTGTCCCGAGGTGGAAGATGAGGCGTTCTTCCTCCAGGCGTCTGGTGGTGAGGGAGCGGCGGTGAAGGAGGCCCAGGACCTCCATGTCCTCGGCAGAGTGGGAGGGGGAGTTGAAATGTTGGGCCACGGGGCGGTGTGGTTGATTGGTGCGGGTGTCCCGGAGATGTTCCCTAAAGCGTTCTGCTAGGAGGCGCCCAGTCTCCCCATTGTAGAGGAGACCGCATCGGGAGCAACGGAGACAATAAATGATATTAGTGGATGTGCAAGTAAAGCTTTGATGGATGTGGAAGGCTCCTTTAGGGCCTTGGATAGAGGTGAGGGAGGAGGTGTGGGCGCAGGTTTTACAGTTCCTGCAGTGGCAGGGGAAGGTGCCAGGATGGGAGGGTGGGTTGTAGGGGGTACGTGGACCTGACCAGGTAGTCACGGAGGTAACAGTCTTTGTGGAAGGCGGAGAGGGGTGGGGAGGGAAATATATCCCTGGTGGTGGGGTCTGTTTGGAGGTGGCGGAAATGTCGGCAGATGATTTGGTTTATGCGAAGGTTGTACTTGGTTGTTAACTACTTAAAAGATTTTAAAATCTTTAGACTCTGGGGAATAGAAATTGATCCTTGTTGTAGTAGTCTACTGGGCAGAAAATCAGAAAAAGAACCACTTTTGTGGCATAACATTCTATTGAAACAATTTAGACTACTGGCTAGAACAGAATACAGATCTATTTGTTACTATAATGGTAAATACTCATTCTGAAATTTTAACTTCCATTATCTAATTGTTATACCAGAGAGCTTTCATACTCTAAAATGATTTTTAAAATGCTGATCCAAGCTGGTTGCTATGACCACCTGATAATAGACTGAGGTGAGTTCAGAAGACCTGTGTGGAATAAATGAAACTGTTTTCACTGAAATCACCATTTTATCTACAGATATTACAAGCATGCACCCAAAATCGGTATTCAAAAAATTGCATCTCCTGTGTTAATTCACATCTAGATGATAATTTTATATATATATTGGAATCTTCCAATTTTATATATTGGAAGATGAAAGACTCACCTACCAGTTAACCAGCTTGGAATAACAATGGAGCCAGATTTAGGAATATACAAATGAACCATAATTTAGTAGATACATGGCAGAGCAGAGAGAAGGGAAAATAACATTTAAACAATAAAAACAGGGAGTTTCTGTCCGCGTCTCCCCCACCTACCCATTTCTCTCAACCTCTCCAAGAACAATACCTCATGAAAAACAAATTGGAGAAACAACCATTCAGCAAGAACTCAAAAAATATCTATAATCTTTGACATGCCTGAGGATACAAGTCAACAATGGGGAAGGTGCTTATTACTCAAACCTTTGAGGATCGGAGTTGGGATATCATGTTGGGTTTGCACAAGACTTAGGTGAGACCTCTTCTGGAGTATTGTGTGAAGTTCTGGTTGCCCTGTTAATGCACAGGACATGGATGCAACTGTTTTATGACTTCACCAGGAAGGATATTATTAAACAAATTTCCAAGGGTGTTGCTGAGAATGGAGTGTTTGAGTTATCAGGTGAGGCTGGATAGATTGGGACTTCTTTCACTGGAGCATAGAAGGTTGAGGGGTGACCTTATAGAAGTTTATAAAATTATGTGGGGCATGGATTAGGTGAATAGCAATGGTCTTTTCCCTAAGGTGGGGGAGTTCAAAACTTAGTGCATATTTTTTCAGGTGAGAGGAGAGATATTTAAATAGGACATGAGAGGCAACATTTTTCACAGAGAGTGGTTAATGTATGGAATGAACTGCCAGAGATAGCGATGGATGCATGTACACTTACAATGTTTAAAAGACATTTGGAGAAGTGCATGAGTAGGAAAGCTGTGGAGGGATATGGACAAATGTAGACACATGGGATTAGTTTAGTTTGGGAACACAATTGGCACAGACTAATTGGACCTACAGATCTGTTTCCGTTCTGTAAGACTCTGTAATTGTGGCCTCAGGTACAAAATCAAACTCAAGGACTTATTAACTGTGCAACCTGTATTTGTCCTGTCTATACTACGTATTCGCACTCTTTAAACTTATTACCTGTTTTATTTGCTCATTTTTCCTCCAGATTAGTAAATAATAATAGTAGATCTTTATTGTTGCTCAAGGAAATTTTGTGATTGGCACCTTCAGTTTGATCTAGTTAAATACATTTCCAATTGAAGTGTGACTAAAAAGAAATAAATAAAATTATTTGTTACAACTGACAAAGAAGGATTGAAGCAGAGGGAATCTAATTTTGTTTTGATTTAATTTAATTTATTATTGTCACATGTACTAAGATAGAGTGAAAAGTATGTTTTGTGTGCTAACCAGACAAATCATACCTTACATCAATTCATCAGGGTAATAAAACAGAATGCAGAATATACTGTTACAGCCACAGAGAAGTTGCAGAGTAAGATCTACTCTAATATATGAGAGGTCCATTCATAAATCTGATAACAGCAGGGAAGAAGCTGTTCTTGAATCTGTTAGTACATGTCTTCAAACTTTTGTATCTTCGGTCCGATGGAAATGGGTGGATGAGAGTATAATTGGGTTGGGATGGCTCTTTGATTACATTGGCTACTTTCCCAAGGCAACAGGAAGTGTAGACTGAATCAATGGAAAGAAGGCTGTTTTTGTAATGGACTGGGCTGTGTTCACAACTCTCTGTAATTTCTTGCGGTCTTGGGCAGAAGAGTTGCCATACCAAGCTGTAATGCATCTGAGTAGGATGCTTTCTACGTTGCATCTATAAAAATTGGTATAAAAATTCTATTAGTTTTAAAATAATGATGGAAAAGGATAGACCAGATCTAAAAGTTGAAGTTCTAAATTGGAGAAAGGTCAATTTTGATGTTATTCGGCAAGAACTTTCAAAAACCGATTGGGGGCAGATGTTCGTAAGTAAAGGGACAACTGGAAAATGGGAAGCCTTCAGAAATTTGATAATGAGAATCCAGAGACAGTATGTTCCTGTTAGGGTAAAATCAGGTATGTTCCTGTTAGGTGTAGGGAATGCTGGATGACTAAAGAAATTGAAGGTTTGGTTAAGAAAAAGAAGGAAGCATATGTCAGGTATAGACATGATAGATCAAATGAATCCTTAGAAGAGTATAAAGGCAGTAGGAGTATACTTAAGAGGGAAATGAGGAGGGCAAAAAGGGGACATGAGATAGCTTTGGCAAATAGAGTTAAGGAAAATACAAAGGCCTTTTACAAATATATTAAGGACAAAAGGATAACTAGGGAGACAATAAGGCCCCTCAAAGATCAGCAAGGCAGCCTTTGTGTGGAGCCACAGGAGATGGCGAAGATACTAACCAAGTATTTTGCATCAGTATTTACTGTGGAAAAGGATATGGAAGATACAGAATGTACGGAAATAGATGGTGACATCTTGAAAAATGCCCATATTACAGAGGAGGAAGTGCTGGATGTCTTGAAACTCATAAAAATGGGTAAATCCCCAGGACCTGATCAGGTGTACCCCAGAACTCTGGGGGAAGCCACGGAAGTGATTGCTGGGCCCCTTGCTGAGATATTTGTATTATCGATAGTCACAGGTGAGGTGCCAGAAGACTGGAGGTTGGTTAACGTGGTGCCACTGTTTAAGAAGGGCGGTAAAGTCAAGCCAGGGAACTATAGACCGGTGAGCCTGACCTTGGTGGTGGGCAAGTTGTTGGAGGGAATCCTGAGGGACAGGATGTACATGTATTTGGAAAGGAAAGGACTGATTAGGGATAGTTAACATGGCTTTCTGCACGGAAATCATGTCTCATAAACTTGATTGAGTTTTTTGAAGAGGTAACAAAGAGGATTGATGAGGGCAGAGTGGTGGATGTGATCTATATGGACTTCAGTAAGGCGTTTGACAAGGTTCCCCATGGGATACTGATTAGCAAGGTTAGATCTCATGGAATATGAGGAGAATTAGCCATTTGGATACAGAACTGGCTCAAAGGTAGAAGACAGAGGTTGCTTTTCAGACTGGAGGCCTGTGACCAGTGGAGTGCCACAAGGATCGGTGCTGGGTCCACTACTTTTCATCATTTATGTAAATGATTTGGATGTGAGCATAAGAGGTACAGTTAGTAAGTTTGCAGATGACACCAAAATTGGAGGTGTAGTGGACAGCGAAGAGGGTTACCTCAGATTACAACAGGATCTGAACCAGATGGGCCAATAGGCTGAGAAGTGGCAGAGGGAGTTTAATTTAGATAAATGCAAGGTACTGCATTTTGGGAAAGCAAATCTTAGCAGGGCATATACACTTAATGGTAAGATCCTAGGGAGTGTTGCTGAACAACGAGACCTTGGAGTGCAGGTTCATAGCTCCTTGAAAGTGGAGTTGCAGGTAGATAGGATAGTGAAGAAGGCGTTTGGTATGCTTTCCTTTATTGGTCAGGGTATTGGAATTGGCAGGTCATGTTGCAGCTGTACAGGACATTGGTTTGGCCACTTTTGGAATATTGCGTGCAATTCTGGTCTCCATCCTATTGGAAAGATGTTGTGAAACTTGAAAGGGTTCAGAAAAGATTTACAAGGATGTTGCCAGGGTTGGAGGATTTGAGCTATAGGGAGAGGATGAATAGGCTGGGGCTGTTTTCCCTGGAGCATTGGAAGCTGAGAGGTGACCTTATAGAGGTTTACAAAATCATGAGGGGCATGGACAGGATAAATAGACAAAGTCTTTTCTCTGGGGTTGTGGAGTCCAGAACTAGAGGGCATAGGTTTAGGGTGAGAGGGGAAAGATATAAAAGAGAGCTAAGGGGCAGAGGGTGGTACGTGTATGGAATGAGCTGCCAGAGGAAATGAAGGCTAGTATGATTGCAACATTTAAGAGGCATTTGGATGGGTATATGAATAAGAAGGGTTTGGAGGGATATGGGCCAGGTGCTGGCAGGTGGGACTATCTGGTCAGCATGGATGAGTTGGACCGAAGGGACTGTTTCCATACTGTACATCTCTATGACTCTATGAAATGGCCTACATTTGGCTTATTTGGTGCAGAAAGCATTTTATCAGTGTTTTTGCGCTGTGTTTTGTTATTGAAATACGCTGGAGGTGTCATTTTAGGATTTCTACAACCTCTTTTTTTTTTGATCAGTTTAGCAGTAACTGCTTATGTTTTTTTCATAAACCAGAGAAGACAAGTACATTTGGTGCTGTAATACAGGGTTGTAACCTTTAGTCTTTGTTGTAATTGTAACTTTAGCTCTGAACTCAGATTTATTGGTGACTCTTAGACAAAAGGCTTTTTATAATTGCTTTTCACCTTCTTCGACTATGGTATCTACTTACCACCATTAACGAGCTCTAGTAATAGGTTTAAGTTGGCCATATACTGTCACATTGATGTGTTTTTAAAAAATATATTAGCCAGTGTAACATGTATTATGAATTTTCGGTCATCTTTGTGTCTGATATCTCAAATTTTATTGATAATGCTAAGTATTTTCACAGTTATGATATCATTGGCTGATACACATTGTTTGGGTTCTATACTTACTGATGTTACTGCACATTAGCTAACTGCCGACACTGAATCTACTACAGAGAGAGAATGATGGAACATTTACAGGAACGTCAGATATTGTGATGGTCTGTAACCACCTTAAAGGCAAAGACTTATCTAGTCTGGAATCAATGCCGTAATATAGCTGAAGGTATGTGATGATGAGTCATGCCAAGGGGTAACAGGAATGGAGAAAGTTAAGAGATATCTGAACTTGAGTCACTGGAGCTTTGATGAGAGGTTTCTGGAAATGGTGTGCACTTTCAGGGGAACTTCCTAACAGCTGTCACTTATTCTGGGAGCCCCTCTGTGCTGCTTTCCGCTACCGGCCATAGTGGTCAGTAGAATGTGAAAAAACATGTTCTGGTAGCTATTGTAAAAGTAGGTATTTTGAGCAATGCTCTTTTCCTCCCTTCATCATCCAGATAGCCCTCTGCCGCAACACCTCCATTCCCCATTCCCCACTGTAAACCGCCACCCCAAAGCAATAAGGACAGAGTCTCCCACCACCCCACTAGTCTCTGCATCCAACACATCATCCTCAAACACTTCCATTAACTCCAAATAAACCCCACCACCAAGAACATTTTCCCCTCCCCACCCCTGTCACCATTCCGCAAGGACCATTCACTCTGACAGTCCTTGGTTCATGCCAACCCTGCCACCGAACCCCCAGAGACCTTCCCCTGAAACCGGAAAACATGCAAAACCTGCCAGTACACCACCCCCCCCCACCTCTATCCAGGGCCCCAAACATCCTTCTTGGTGAGAAAGAGGTTCACTTGCCTCTCTTCTAACCTAGTTTACTGTATCAGGTGCTCCCAATGTGATCTTCCTTACATCGGGGAGACTGAACGTAAACTTAGGGAATGGTTCACCGAGCATCGCAGCTGGGCCCGCAGGGGCCGACCGATCCTCCCACTCACCGCCCATTTCAATTCCCCCAACCACTCCCATTCCGACATGACCATCCTTGACCTCCTCCATTGCCAAAACAAACCACAGCGCCTATTGGAGAAACAACATCTTATCTTTCGCCTGGGCATCCTAAAGCCTGGAGAACTCAACATTGAGTTCTCCAATTTCACATAACCTCTCTCCCTATCCTTCGACTCCCTTCCCAGCCCCTCCCCTTCGCTGCCACCAACTGGATCCATTCCGCCCATTGACCAACCAGGTCTTACCCTCTGCCTGTCTTCACCTATCCGCACTTCACCACCCTGCCCCCCGCCACCCCTTTTATCTGCAGCTCCCCCTACACCCACCCCAGTCCTGAAGTCCAAAATGCCAACTTCTCCTCCTCCTGATGCTGGCTGGCTTGCTGTGTTCTTCCAGTCTTCTGCCTGTCTATTTTGGATTCCAGCATCTGCAGTTTTTTTTTGTCTCTATCCAAGTAAACAGGTAAAGCCTGGGATCTCAACTACTGAGCCTTATTTGGAAAGCCTTAGTCAATCCCCTGCCCAAAGAGCAGCAGGGCATCACAGTCAGTTGGTGAGCTGAATCACAATGTCAAGCTGCAGCTTGGGCAATTGTCGTGGTGAACAAGCAATCGGTGCCAATCAGCTAATTTGTGGAAAGGAGATTTGAGAGACCGTCAGAAAGGGCAAGAAGGAATCCTGGAGCACTGCAAGCTGGGTTAATGCTCCTGCTGGCACAAGGAAAACCAAAACGTAAATACCTCTGACTCTGACTGCTTTCCCTACTGAAATGGTCTTATTGGAAAAACACAATTCCTTCCCATCACAGGGATCTGGTTAAAACAGCCATTCAGCCAATTACATCAATATACTAAGTGAAGGGCACTGCTGGTTTTAGCAAAGAAGATTAGGGAGGGCCCTCTTGTAGCACAGTGGTCGTGTTCTTATCCCTGGTTTAAATCCCACTTCCTCCAAAAGTATGCAATAACATCTCTGAACAGGTTGACTGGGCAAATTAGGTTAATGAAATAAAGCTAAGAGATTAAAATCACAGCCAAGGGGATTAGCATGTAACATGGACAAGCGATTACCACATTGCCAAGCCTGCATGTTTTCTGCAAAGTGGGAAGTTTGGAGGAAACAGTGGTGACCTCCAAAAGCCTGTCCTAAGATGATTGTTCTTTCTAACAAATCCAGTTTTGGTATCAAAGGCACAGCATCAAAGTTAGCATTCAACAGAAAAACTGGATATTGACTGATTGGTAGTTTGGGCAGACAGTTGTCTGATAGACTTTACTTAGATTAGAGTGGTGCTGGAAAAGCACAGCAGGTCAGGCAGCATCCGAGGAACATGAAAATCGATATTTTGGGCAAAAGCCCTTCATCAGGAATTCCTGATGAAGGGCTTTTACCCGAAACGTTGATTTTCCTGCTCCTTGGATGCTGCCTGACCTGCTGTGCTTTTCCAGCACCACTCTCATCTAGACTCTGATTTCCAGCATCTGCAGTACTCACGTTTGCCTACTGAATGACAAATCAATAGCCATCCTTCCAAAAACTGCTATTTCCACATGATTAAATAGCATGTGGAACTAGAGCTAGAAACAACAGATTAACTAGCATGGTTCACAGAGACTAATGTCACCAAGCATGACGTTAAAATAGTTCATAAATCCTCTTGTTTTGAATTTTTCACGGTTGGCATAAGCTAATTAAGTCACATGATCATGAATTTGCCAACTATTTAACAAGTCTTGGCAAATTTATGAGGTAAAAATCTATTTAGGGGTAAAAAGATAGTTTACAGAGTATATAAACTGCCGTTAAATGTTTATTGGTTAACAAATAAATGTGTTTTATCTTTATTAGCTGTGGATTTTGTAACTCATTTTTATTACATTGTAAAAGTACAAAAGGATTTCCTCTTTAGGTTCCATTAATTGTATAATTAGCAAGATCACTTCACAGCAAATATTATTAATAATAATAAAGTATAGTGAATAGGCTCCATGTCTGTGTTCTCATGAAACATGGAACAATTGCTTTTTTACTGGCAGACTACTGATGGCCATTCTGCTCAGACCTCTAAATTTACATCAATACTGTTCAAAGGGCTGAGACGCTTTCTTCACTTGGATACCAATTGTGCTCCTTTACTGTGTCCAATTACAGTAAATTTGAACAAAGTGCGCAGACAGGAAGACAAAAGTCCCTGTCAGAATTTCAAGTAAGTTTCCCCCATTAAGTCAGGAATTTCACTTAAATAATTTAAATATTTTCGAACGATACTCTCAGTTCCTTCGGCAGACCAAAATATTATTTGATGTACTTCAGGACAGAGATCAAAGGAGATCAAACTCTGCCTTAGTCCCTGAGCATCCATTACCAGCTCCACTCTGATATCACTGTCAATGGTAGCAACACATTGCTTCCTATTGACTGTAGTGAAGTAGGTTAAATGGAGGCAGGCATCATAATCAGATCTGTGGTAACCTTAGGCTCCAAATGTTGACATTTGCATATGATTGAAGTTAATTAGTTCTATTCTCTAGTAATTATTTTAACAACCCACTTTTTCAATAATATGTTCAAGTTAAACACTTGCAAATTCTCAGAAAAGGTCCACCACCTCACAAACTCATGATACTAGCAATTAAGGATTGAATAACTTCAGTCCTCGTACTTGAGACATTCTCACATTATCTTCTTTCATGGGATGTGGGTGTCATTGGCCATGCCAGTATGAAGGACTTTTGCCTGAAACGTCAACTCTCCTGTCCCTTGGATGCTGCCTGACCTGCTGTGCTTTTCTAGCGCCACACTGTGTTTCTAAAAAAAACTTTATTCAAGGTGGTAGTGAGCCCCCTTCTTGAACCTCTGCAATATATATTAGAAAGGTGATCCTTAGGTTCGGTAGAAAACTCCAGGAATTTGACGTAGTTATGTTGAAACAATGGCAATACACTTCCAAGTCAGTATGATGTGCAATTTGGTGAGCATTTGGAGGTGATGTTTTTTTTTTCAATTCACTCATGAAAAATAGACATCACTGGCTGGGCTCACATTTATTGCCCATCCCTAGTTGCCTTTAAGAAGGTGTGATTGAGCTGTCTTCTTGAACCACTGCAGTCCACGTGTTCTCAGAAGACTCACAATACGATTAGACAGGGTGTTCGAGGATTTTGACCCAGCAATATTGAAGGAATGGTGATATATTTCCAGGTCAGAATGGTGTATGGCTTGGATAGGGGCTTACAATTAGTGGTGTTCCCATGTATTCACTGTCCTTATTATTCCAGATGGTAGTGGTTGTGGTCTGGAAGGTGTTACCTAAGGATCTTTGGTTAATTTCTGCAGTGCATCCTGTGATGGTACACACCACTGCTAATGAGCATTGGTAGTGGAGGGACTGGGTACTTCTGGATTTGGTGCCAATCAAGTGGATTGCTTTGTCCTGGATGGTATGAAGCTTCTTGAGTGTGTTGGAGGTGCACCCATTCAAGCAAGCAGGGAGTTTTCATCACACTCCTGACTTGTGCCTTCTAAATGGTGGACAAGCTTGGAAGAGTCAGGAGGTAAGTAACTCACAGACTTTGACATGCTCTTATAGCCACTGTCTTTATATGGCTATTCCAGTTTCTGGTTAATGGTAACCCCAAAATGTTGATTGTTGGGGATTCAGTGATGGTAACACTATTGAATGTCAAGGGGCAATGGTTAGATTGTCTCTTATTGGAGATGGTCATTGCCTGACATTTGTCTGGCATGAGTGTTACTTGCCTCTTGTCAGCCCAAACCTGATATTGTCTTGCTGTATTTGAATATGGACAGCTTCAGCACCTGAGGAATTGCAAATGGTGTTTAACATTGTGCAATCATTGGTGAACATCACCATTTCTGACCTTATGATAGAGGGAAGGTCATTGATGAAATTGCTGACGATTACTGGGCCGAAGATGCCATCCTGAAGAGTATCCTGGAGGTTACTGATGGCCAGTAACTGAACTGGACTAGCTACATAAATACTGCACTACAATAACTAGGAATATTGAAGTGAGTTACTCATCTCCTGTGTCCTCAAAACATATTTGCCATTAACAAGGCATAAATCAGGAGTGTGATGAAATACTCCCCACTTGCCAGGATGAGTATTGATAATAGCTTCCTTTACCATCAACAGTTGGTAGCAGGAGATGCACTGCAGAAATTCATCATAGATCCTTAGAACTGAGATGACTGATCTTCAACAAATATAACCATCTTCCTACGTGCCAGCTATGACTCCAATCAGTTCCCATGCGTCAGCTGCTCTTGTCCTTGATATGGGCTCTCTCTTCTGCATTGTATTTTATCTGATGCAGCAATGCTTATGTTATCTCGTGTAATATAAGAAACTGAAAGTGGATTTCATGATATTGAACTATGTAACATATTATTACGAGTAACTATTATATACAGATATTCCACCTATAGGCACTGAAGTATATGCAGCAATATTAAGATGTCAAGTTACACAGAGCAGCATCTTTCTTGTGGCATGTCATGCTTTTGGTGATTGCCAGTAAGATGGTATAGAAGACATTTCTCCCTTCAGATCATGTGCTGTGATAGTGCTATGATATCATGCGCATGTCTCTTAAAGGTAAACTAACATGTTGCCTGTGGGACATAACACACCAATCCTTCTCGATGGTAGATGTTCTGATTTTGTAAAGTCCTGTCCAAGAAACTTTGCTTCAGAACATTATATAGATGCTACAAACTGTAGTCATGTTACCTAGAGTTGGAGAGATCGACTGTTTAAGATTTCAATGAGAAAATCCATTGAAAAGCTGCTAATGCTGGAAATGAACATACTGTCCATATTGTTTGTCTACTTTGAGTCATACAAGATGAGTCTGACCAGAATGTCTCGTACTTCAGTTTTACTGTTTGCTCCTATTGGATTGTAGATGTGTGTTGATAAAGCAGGCTGTTTTGTCAAGTTTCTTGCATATTGGAACTGTACTCAGAGCATATCATCACAATTGTACTTTGAAACTACTGGGTTGGCTTTGGGGAGTCAGGAATAGAGTTACTTGCTGCAGAGTTCCCAGCCTCTGTTCCACTCTTGTCGTCACAGTGTTTATATGACTGGTCCAGCTAAATTCTTGTCCTGTGCTGACTCCCAGAATGTTGATGGTAGGGGATTTGATGCCATTTGAAGTCAAAACAGGATTCTCTTTTGTTGGAGATGATCATTGCCTACCACTTACATAGGATGCACGTGACTTGCCACTTTTCAGCTCAAGGAGAAAGTGAGGACTGCAGATACTGGAGATCAGAGCTGAAAATGTGTT
Source organism: Chiloscyllium plagiosum (assembly GCF_037043375.1). Classification (NCBI taxonomy): domain Eukaryota; kingdom Metazoa; phylum Chordata; class Chondrichthyes; order Orectolobiformes; family Hemiscylliidae; genus Chiloscyllium; species Chiloscyllium plagiosum. The sequence goes on from NW_028270150.1 coordinate 91,669,443, forward strand.
GCTGGAAAAGTGCAGCAGGTCAGGCAGCATCCAAGGAGCAGGAGAATCGACGTTTCGGGCATGAGCCCTTCTTCAGGATTTGGGCATGAGCCCTTCTTCCATGATTCCTGAAGAAGGGCTCATGCCCGAAACGTCGATTCTCCTGCTCCTTGGATGCTGCCTGACCTGCTGCGCTTTTCCAGCAACACATTTTCAGCTCTGATCTCCAGCACCTGCAGTCCTCACTTTCTCCATATACAGGCCTGACCAGGTAAAAATACCAAATGCCAGGGCATAGTAGAGGGGTGCTGGAAAAACCCAGCAGGTCAGGCAGCATCCGAGGAGCAGGCCTGCTCCTCGGATGCTGCCTGACCTGCTGTGCTTTTCCAGGACCACTCTAATCTAGACTCTTACCTCCAGCATCTGCAGTCCTCACTTTCACCATAGTAGAGGACCAAGTGCATGTAAATGGGATTAGTGCAGTTTGGTCAGCATAGACATTGTGGAACAAAAGGCCTGTTTCTATGCTGCATGTCTCTGTGACTCTCCAAGCTTTCCTTCCCTGAAATGTATTAGTGACCCCATTGGATTTTTCCAAACATCTTTTCTGTCATTTTTACTGCTACCATCTTTTAAATTCCTTAATGAAATGATTTATAATTCTTGAACTGTCATATTGATGGCATCGGTACTTTTTAGATTATTATTTTGATTGCTGATGATGTGACATAACCATTCCCTCACCCACTTGTTTGAACCTGGCTAGTATGTCAGCACCATCTTCTATAATTTCAATCGCTCAAACACCGCTCTGGTTTAACTTGATCCTTGCAAATTAAAGTTAATTGTGCTTTCCTTCAATATGTGTTTCCAATTCCCAGGTTTATTTTGATTTTCTTAGCTTTTCCCTCTCTTCATGGCCATGATGTTCTACTGTGAAATGCTGTCTTCACATAGCTGTAAATCAAACACACTGAAATAGTTTTTTGGAGGTAAGATAGACTTCAATGCATTTCCAAAATAGATCTGGTTCACTGACATTGATTAGCTATAATATTCTTTCTCCATAATTATAAGAATCCAACTTGTAAGTGAAGAGATAGAAGGGGTTAATTACCATGTGAGTGTGTTAAAAACATCAAACGCCATCTCAATATTCTTCCTTGTTACTCGTGATTAGGCAGCCATTGGCCTTGCTGCGACTGGCTATTGCTATGGAAATCACAACTAACCAATCCGAGTAAGCCCTGTGATATCTCCATAATTATTCTACACTCTTCCCCGCTATAAGTGTAGGACCTTAATTGTAAAAATAGAAACTGGTATCTGTACTTTAGTTTCATAACTGCTTGCTTATTCTTGAGAATTTATGCATCTAGCAAGTCATTCAGCGCAGATTTAATTTTATTCTGAACCAAAAACTAATACATGTTTGCAAAGTACTCCTGGAGAAATGGATTATTTTATGAATTCATAACATTGAACTCCTTTTTTTATTCTTAGTGGTATTGCTGTTTCTTATTACAGGAAATTTGTTAATGTAGTTGTACTCCAGCTTGTTCCTGTGTATGAAAATGTTCTGCCTACTGCTTTTGTTTTACCTTTCCGCTGTCAATCTGTAAGAGTATTCAGAGCAGTTAATAAGAACGCCCAGGAATTTCTCTACTGAATCTGGCCATCTGGACTGTTGCCTACAATATGAAAGTAACACAACCAGTGAAACTATAATCCCTGTGCTCACCTACTGAAGATTGCAAGTCGTTCCCCTTCTTTATTTAAAATAAACAAGTTGTTTATTATTTTCAAGAAACTGCAATTGCTTTAGAAAAGAAAGAGTCAGTCGTTGGAAAGCATCCAAATTTCCCCTCTATCATGTTCTGCATCGTGAGCCAAATCTTTTTCAATTCATTTGTCCTTTGGAATGGAATTTTTGGGCAACCGGACCTTTCAGGAGTAGACTGCAGCATGTGCCAACGTGGAGGCTGAAATATTGTGCCACTGAAATTTTCTCCAGTACCTGCATGGTGCACAGTCTGGTGCCAAGTTTCCTGATTTCTTTCCCAATTTAAAACGGGCATTTTGCCAGCTGGCACCGGGCAGGAGGAAAATTGTAATTCCAGTAGCATCTGAAATGAGAGTGTGCTGTGCAATTGTGTCACCTCAGCTGACATTGTGTTTTTCAGATGCATATGGTGTCAGTTAGCCCGGGGAAACGACTAACAGAGCTGCATAACCTCTGCCCCATTCATTTACCCATTTCTGTACAAAACTGTTTCTTCTGGTAAAATAAAAATAACCTTTACGTCCTTGCTGAAGCCAGGATTGTAAATTATTTGCAGAAATTCTTTTGGTTTTTATCTGCACTCATTGCCTGCATGACTTCCTCAAATGTCACACATTTAATTATAAACATGATACCACCACAGTTCTTGCCTTTGTGATGGAGACTGAGAGGAAGTATCGGCTGAGTAACAGTAAAGTTGCCTCATTTGTCCTTGCTTAAAAAAAGGTGACAAAAATGTTGCAGCGAAAGATTTACAAAAAAATTAAACAATATTTGGTCACTCCTGTGTAAAATGGGACTGCAATTTTACACTCCTTTCCCCAGCAGCTATGGCTTCCAGATATGAATGTGGCCCACAAAGTGCCTTGGGTACCATATCCTTTACCATATCCTTTGCCTTCTTCATCACCAAAATTAATTCCCATATAATTACTTAAAACAAAAATAGATCTGTATAGAGGCCCTTCATGGAGCATTGACACGGTAAATATAAATAGGTATATTCCATCATATGTACGGTACATTGAGAAAATGGATACGAATAAACAGGTGAAAGCACGTGCGGCGTTTGCTTCTATCTTTGCAATTGCTCAAAGTCTTGCTCTTGTGCTCAAATCCGATTGTAAAAAATGAGTCCCTGAATGTAAACAAACTTAATAAGAACCATCAGCATTGGAATTAGGTTTTAGAATTAGAATTAGGTTTCATTGTCACATGTACACAAGTACAAAGGTACAGGAGTACAGTGTGTAATATTGCCACACCTGGCACTATCTTAGGGACAAAATATCTGATTACAAATCTTAGACACTAAAATAGATTAGTTACAAAAATAGAGAAATAAAGAAAAAGGCTAAAAGTTCCACGTTAATGTTCTTCGTAGTATAAATTAGGGAAATAAAGAAAAAGAGTTGAAAGATAAATATTACAACAGGTCAAACAAGAGAAACTCCCACAATGTTAGTTGTGTAATATAGTGAAGCTTGACTTCTATGATTCTCTTATTAACCCTTTTCGTACGTTCAGAAGTAAAATAGGACTATCATTTTGTAAGCAGTGGTTTTGGAACGTTATGCTCAAAATGCAGATCATCTTTCAAATAATAGTGGACATTTCTGAATCATTTTTTAACTAAACAGACTTATGTGTGTAGCTCCAGTTGAAGAGTTGTCTGCCAACTGGCAAATAATGTGTTTCATGCTCACATATGGATTATTGAGGTAGTTTTACAACAAAAAAGACATGACAAGCATGTTGAGAATGGGGTGCTCAACTCCAGAGCATGGCTGTAGCAGTGGTAATTCCACAATGCAGCAAATGATCAGTATCAAGGGAATGCAAAGTACATTACAAGAACAAATGACTGAGGGCAATGAATCTATAGCAGAGTGTTGCTGATTTGTGTTTGATGGGGAGGCTGCTCTGTGGTATCTGGCCCAGAGACAGGACCTTTAAATCCCTGAGAATGGGTGGATAAGAGGTAGATGGGTTAAATAAATTCATTTTAGTCAGAAATGCATTTAAATGCCTCTGTATAAACAATTTGCTGCACCCAGGACCTTAATTAGTGCAGGCTGGGAGATATTCATCATAAAAATTAATACCATGTGCAGATGTTAATGAGATACTTTACATTGCAGTTGAGAGTCATATCTTCAGCATTTGTATTCCAGGCTTGAGGGAACTGATGAGTGAAACAGTGGGTAGTTTGAACCTCATGCAATTCGGATGGTTTTAAATCAGCAATCGCCTCGTAGAGAAAGGAAACGCTGACTTACTGGTGCCTCAGTTATCTCTGCCAACTGTCTGGCAGTGAGGATGTCTTTGACAGTACATACTGGATGATCATCAGTGTCCACAGCAACTGTGGGATCAGCACCCCACACAGGTTGGAGATGGGAATGAGAGAAAGGTCAAGGTAGCAGGAGGCATGACACCATTATAGTGATTACAGACAGATACTCGACTCCCTTTACCTTTCGGAAGGCCTGTGTATCTGCTGGCTGGTATGTGAGGTGGCTGTGAGAGCCACAGATAGAGGTAGCCCGTGTATCAACATAAGTGTTTGCAACAGGAATAGGGCTGACTAGCCCTAACCCTATTACAGGCCAGTGACTAATCTGATTATGGAGTTAATGCCACTTTTCCACTTGCATTTGACTCTCTGGTTAATTAAGAATTGTCTACCTCAGCCTTAGAGATTATCCCTGCCTCCACTGCTGTCTGGGGAAGAGGATTCCACAGACTAACAACCTCAGAAACAAAACTATCTATCCTAAATTAGAGACCTCTTATGTTTAAAACTGTCTGTCTCTTAGCTGTAATTTCTTCAACAAAAAGAAAATACCATTACTCAATCAAGTCCCCTCGGCAGCTTCTGTTTTAATAAGTTCATTCTTCCAAACTCCAATGGATACAGGCACAACCTGCTCAACCTTTCCTCATAAGATAAGCCATTCATCCCAGGGGTCAGTCAAGTGAACTTCCTGCGCATTGCTTCTAATGCAATTATGTCCCTTCTTAAATAAATACACCAAGACACTAAATGATACTCCAGATGTGGTCTCTCTGCTGCTCAATGGAAATGGAGCAAGACCTTACTTTTATTCAATTCCTTTTCAATAAATGACAAGATTCCATTTGCAGTCTAATTTCTTGTTGGACCTGCATACTGAAATTTTGTGATTCTCATACCAACTCTTCCAGGAAGATCTATTCTACAATGAAGCCGGAGGCCAGTCATTGAAGATGAAGTAAGACCAGCCACTTCAGTTACCACCCAAGATAGCAGGGGCATTTTCTAATCAATACACTCAGGGATGTTATTACACACCTCTGGAGCAGCTGAGTCTTGAACCCTAGCCTCCTAGCTCAGAGGCAGGGACACTACCACTGCGCCGCAAGACGGTTTTCTAAATGTGCAGCACAGATAGAGGTTGTTTGGCCCATCATTTTTGGGTTAGTAAAACCAAAATAATTAATTTCTAAAACCCAGGATTGGACAAGAAAGTTTTGATCTTCAGTCTAATGTTCTTCCAACTGCGCTTTTTCAGCTGGGATCAAGTTAAATCAAAGGGCTTGTTGAGCAGAGAGACATTGCTGAGATTCAACACAGGAGCACCTGTTTATAAGGTAAGCACTTTAGTCTACCCAGCCACAGTATGCTGATATCGTGATGATATCCTTCATGAAAAACCTTCATGAATAAAATTCTCCAGATCATTGCAGCAACCCCACATTAACCATCCCACCATTTCCCTTTACAATAACCTGTTTTTCAATCACCCAGCCATCCATTACACTTTGGGTTTCATTGTAAAGACAATATCTTCTTATTTTCCTGTATGTTTGTTGGCAAGCTGAAATGAGAAAAAAAAAGTTTAAAAACCAATGTTGACTGAAGGATTATTGCATGTTTCTGGAAGCAAGTAACCTGGCACTCATTGTTAACACTGTGCACACAGCAGTTTTTTGAAGGTGCAGATAAGCTGGAGTCAAGGGCTGTGCAGCAATGGAGTTTCAGTCAGCAACAAGTAGCTGATTGGTCTTTGGACTAGTGACCAGTTATTGATTGCAAAGACCACTTGCCTGACAATGACGATGTGATTGGCTCTCAGGGAGGCACGGTGGCACAGTGGTTAGCACTGCTGCCTCACAGCACCAGAGACCCGGGTTCAATTCCCGCCTCAGGCGACTGACTGTGTGGAGTTTGCACGTTCTCCCCGTGTCTGCGTGGGTTTCCTCCGGGTGCTCCGGTTTCCTCCCACAGTCCAAAGATGTGCAGGGTCAGGTGAATTGGCCATGCTAAATTGCCCGTAGTGTTAGGTAAGGGGTAAATGTAGTGGTATGGGTGGGTTGCGCTTCGGCGGGTCGGTGTGGACTTGTTGGGCCGAAGGGCCTGTTTCCACACTGTAAGTAATCTAATCTGAACAGCTTGGGTGACTTTGTGAAAAGCAGCCTGATCTCCATCAGTTCAGGAGCTCTCTCTGTTCTTTGCAGTAAAACCCTGAGAAAATCAGTTTATCTTTCCTTCAGTTGCTGTAAACTGTGACTTTTAATTAGTAAATTTGACTTTCCAGTGTAAACTAGCCATCCAATACCTCCTGTGAACCAACGAAAGCATCTGGAGAAGGAAGACTGAAGAGCAGCATTCTAACCAGCACAAGAATCATCTCAGCAGATCCTGTGAACAGGGACTACTGAACTGCTTTCCCCGTCTCTCCCTCCATCCCTAACACCCATGTCTTTCTTTTACTTGTCAGTGAGGGAGAATTTATAAGAGGATTAGAGTTTTAATTTGTATAATTATATGTTGACAGCTGTATAAACATAATTGTTAATACAGCTAGAGTCTATTTAGCAATAATAAATGGACATTCTTATTATGGAGAGAAACCAAGATTGTGTCATCTGTTAATCTGTGTCTGAAAAGCAGGCAATTTGAGAATTCTGCATATTTCTAAAAAGTATTGCGATGACTGTGGGAATTATACAACCTGATTTCCAGAGTACTCCCCCACTGAGTTGTGACGTGATTAGATATTAACATTCATCATTGATCAAATGAAAGGGCCAAGTTTGGTACACTCTGGTGCAACGAGGCTAAGAACATATGTTCATAGTTTCATGGTAATAGAAGCAGGAGCAGGCCACTTGGTCCATGGAGCTGCTCTGTCATTCATTAAGATCATGGCTGATCTATCCATTGTCTCAGCTCCTCCCACCTGAATTATGCCCATAATCCTTAATTCCCCTACCATGCAAAAACCCATCTAAATGTGTCTTGAATATATTTAATGAAGCTGCCTCTACTGTTTCCTTGGACAGAGACTTCCATAAATTCACTACTCTCTGGGAAAAGCAGTTACTCCTCACCCCTGTCCTAAATCTACTTCCCGTAATCCTGAGGCCAGGTCCCCTAGTCCTAGTCTTACCCACCAGTGGAAACAACTTCCCTGCCTCTATCTTATCTATCCCTTTCATAATTTTATAGGTTTCTTTAAGATCCCCTTTCGTCCTTCTAAATTCTTGTGAGTACAGTCCCAGGCAGCTCAACCTTTCCTCATAGGGTAGCCCCTTCATGGAAATGGTATGAATCAATAAACCTTACAAGTCCTTAAGAAGATGCTGTTTTGTTGAGCATCAATGTGTCTGCCCTTGGTGAATTGCAATTGCAGTGGTACATTCTGTGTGACTTCAGCAGATCAGTGCCCTGATCTCTGGATTTTACCACATATCTCTGGGACATTTTGCCAGCATTAGTAGTGGTCCCAAACAAGGGATAATTAGAGCGGGACTATTCTGAAAGGGCTTCCTCGACTGGTTTGACCATATTTGATCTGTGCTGATGTCAATTTAGTGGCTAAGCTGAGCCTGTGCTCAAAATCAGTGGGCTATTAAGTCTTAGTGCAGATGTCTCAACCTCTCCAGGGATTGGTCCCGTGCCTTAAGAAAATGCTAAGACCTGAGGGAGCTTCAAACACAGGATGAACATCCCTTGAAACTGCCAGAGAAAGGTTATTCCCTTGGGGACAACTGTTTCCCACACATGAGAGTGGTCAGGCAGCCATCAGTCCAAAGAGAAGACATCCCAGCCACTCACAACTCAATATCACCTCACTGAGGAGTTGCCTTGTAGGAGTAATAGATAAGGAATAAGCGCTAGTATGTTAGCTGCCACAAAACAAGGATTTAGTGTTCAGTTAGTTATAAGTAAGCTGATTGGACTTTTTCTTTGGGGAATATCTTGTGCAAAGTAGATGTTTTTGGATAACGGTAGAGAAATGTGAATTCCTGTCTTATGGAGGAGCTTCACAGCAGCTTCTGACAGTGAAGGAGGGTCTGGGGTGAAGTTACTTTCTGAAAGCACTGTCTATCCCAGATTTTTCATCAACCTTTTCAGGTGTCTGGAGCAGGTGGCACTTGAACCTAGAACCACTTGTTCAGAGGTGCACTATGCCATAAAAGCGCCTACTGTCTGTGCTATAACTATTACTGTTGCACATCCTTATTATGACTGGAGGCAGGGGAGGGAAGGGGGAATGCTTGGGGAGATTTTCATTCCCTTCACCATCATTCACTTCAGTTTTCAGAAGCATTAAGCTTCTCCACGTTGTATTGTAAGCTGGAACGATCATTGGGACATTCACTAGGTTATATTACAGAGCTCCATGAAATTTATTTAGGCATTTGAGAATTTGAATTCCTCTCCAGCTTTCCTTGCAGTGGCAGGGATATCATTTCATGTATCACCATTCTGTCTATGCACAGCTTACTTAATCCAGTGGTCATGGAGCACGGTGTGTTACTGATCACCAATCCATCATGTCGAGACGTGATTCCAAGTTTTGAATGCTGGCATGATAGATTCTGCATGACTAAACTGTCTTGATAACTTCTCAGGTATCTGATGCAGGCATGTGGGACAAGATCATTGATATTGAGCATCCTTTCCTGTTTTTAAAATTTGCAAATGTTCTTGCATTAAGTTTTGCGTGTCTTGTGTATTCTGCCGGTTGCTCTTGCACCTGTCAGAAGTTTGTAGGCCTGGTAAAAAAAAACTCGCTCGCTCCTTCTCTTCCCCCCTCCTCTGCTCATTCCTTCCCCAGCCCCCATCACTCCCACAAACCTCCCTCCCCCTTCACTCCTCCCTCCCCTCCCACCCTTCGGTTCTCCCTCCCTTTCCCCACTCTATGAATTGTACAATGCCTCCCTGACGTCACACCGAACACATGCCTGGCTAATGTAGAAAGGATCCAGACACATCCAATTTCAGGGAATATCTGGTGTTATCAATTACTGGGACAGGCAGAGTTCCTATTAGAAGTGATTGGGAGTTCATCAGCTGGCAGTTGACAAAATCTCCGAATATCCCCCAGAGAACTGTGCAGCTTCCTGAGCTAGCAAAGCAGTGCTTTCCAAACCTCGCCCACCCCACCCCACCCCCCCATCCATATGCCCCATTTCGAGGTTTCAAAACCGGCTTGACCCCTCAGCCAGAATTGTGAGAGCAAGAGTGAGATCGTGGCTGTTACAACTTGGTCTAGACTCCATGGCAATCATTACTATCTTTAATCTCATGACCTCTGCACTTTAGTTTTCAACCCTACTTGGGATCCTGAACCTCACTGGGAAGCACTGCACTAGAGGTCAGAGATATCAAAGCAGCCTGGTTTGTGAATTGGAAAGAGATACCTTTGGTGAAGCATGATTCAGAGCACCCGATTTAATCTCTGTCATCTCAATTCTCTCGTATTCCTCTTCATAGCATCCCATCAGGAAATTCATGTCTCCGCCAAGTATAGAAGTTACGGAAACCTGACTGTATCTCACAAGTGCTCATACCTTGATACCTTGGCAAAGTAACACAAGCCTTCAGTCACTGCAGTCAACATTATAGGGTCATCAATGTGGAGCATTAAGTTCCTGATGAAGGATCTTTGAGTGAAACAGTATTATCGTTTTTCTCTCAGTGATGTTGACTGACTTGCTGAGCATTATTATCCTTCCGTGTTGAGGGGTATCTTTCTGTGGCTCCTATTGGTGCTGAATTCATTTGTGATGGGATTTGAGAGAGCGTGCTGGTGGAGTTAACCATACTTTGTCAACTTCATTGATGAGAGATAGATAGAGGTCCTGATGGCTTTAAAATGCGGTGGTGCATTTTTGTGATGATAACTAATACAGTTATTGCTGTCATTAAGTTTGAACTGAAAGTCTCCAATAACTCACTTGGCTCATTTAACCACTGAAATTGTTGCCCAATCGCTGTGATCATTCAAAGGAAAATTAAGGTGTGGTGTTCTAATGCAATTGGTATTGGTTGCACAGTGTATTAAGATGCAAGTACTGCATTGGCATTAGGATCTAGATGCTCTACAAACAGTATGTATGAATATAGTTTTGTTTTAAAAAATGACTAACCTTTCTTGGCAATGTGCTTAGAATTTACCATGCTGGTGCTCAACATCTAAAACCAACTGTTTTATATGCAAAGCTAGAAAGGAATTGTTAAAATCAATGTATTCCTGACTGATACCAGTCCGCAATAATTAACTTAAACAAAGAGAAAGACATTTAAATTACCTAGTATATACCAAGCAATGTTAATGTAATTGTGTCATCACATGTACACTTTGTCCCAAAGCACTGCATGGGAGTGTTATCTTACAAACTTTGACATTGTGACATACAAGATTTAATACTTGGTTAGAGGGGGAGGTTGAAAGGAGCATTTTAAAAGAGAGAGAGCGAGAGACTGAAAGCAAAGATATTTGTGAATCTGGAGTGTGGGTAGCTGAAACTTTGGCTGTTAATGGTGAAGCACAGAAAATTGGGGATGGACAGGAGACTATAATTTGAGGAATGCAGAAATCTTGGAGGGTTATTGGACTGGAGGAGTTTGGAGATAAGGTAGTTAAGGCAATGGTGGGATTTAAAACTATGAGAATTTTAAAATCTCAGACCATGACAGTCCATCAACGAATATCCATTAACGAATGCAGAAGAGCTGGGTAAATAGGACACGATAATCTCAAGTTTACAAAGGACTTTTAAGTTTGAAGGCTGTCCAATAAAGATTTAGAAAAAGCATGTCTAAATGTAGCAAAGTTAAGCTGAAGATTTTAAGCTACAGAAGAACTGAGGCAATGATGGGTGTAGGCAATGGTACAATGAACGGTGGAAATAGGCAGTCTCAGGGTCGTGAAGTCAGAACTGAATCGAAGATAAAGTCTGATTCAATCACGAACAGTTGTCAGGAAAAGGAATTTAATCAGTGTGGCTAGTGAACTGAATGTGCGGTGATGTCAAAAACAATGGACTGAATTTACCAAAAATTAGCTGTGTCAATTTTAGGGAGTTACACGGAGGTTTTCCCTCTTTGAACTGTAGCAAGTATTCTCTTGCATTTTTACACAACTCACCTCATTTAGTATGCATGTCAACTCTATGGTGCCACATGTGTGCTGTTGTGTCCTCACACAGAACATATTTAATCACCATTGTGCCAACAGTATTTTTTAGATTAGATTAGATTACTTACAGTGTGGAAACAGGCCCTTCGGCCCAACAAGTCCACACCGACCCGCCGAAGCGTAACCCACCCATACCCCTATATTTACCCCTTTACCTAACACTACGGGCAATTTAGCATGGCCAATTCACCTGACTTGCACATCTTTGGAGTGTGGGAGGAAACCGGAGCACCCGGAGGAAACCCACGCAGACACGGGGAGAACGTGCAAACTCCACACAGGCCGTCGCCTGAGGTCAACAGTGCCATATTTAAAGCAGTACATGTTATAGAATCATAGAATGTACAGCATGGAAACAGACCCTTCGGTCCAACCCGTCCATCCCGACCAGATATCCCAACCCAATCTAGTCCCACCTGCCAGCACCTGGCCCATATCCCTCCAAACCCTTCCTATTCATATACCCATCCAAATGCCTCTTAAATGTTGCAATTGTACCAGCCTCCACCACTTCCGCTGGCAGCTCATTCCATACCCGTACCACCCTCTGTGTGAAAATGTTGCCACTTAGGTCTCTTTTATATCTTTCCCCTCTGTCCCTAAACCTATGCCCTCTAGTTCTGGACTCCCTGAACCCATGGAAAATACTTTGTCTATTTATCCTATCCATGCCCCTCATACTTTTGTAAACCTTTATATGGTCACCCCTCAGCCTCCGACGCTCCAGGGAAAACAGCCCCAGCCTGTTCAGCCTCTTCCTGTAGCTCAGATCCTCCAACCCTAGCAACATCCTTGTAAATCTTTTCTGAACCCTTTCAAGTTTCACAACATCTTTCCGATAGGAAGGAGACCAGAATGGCACGTAATATTCCAACAGTGGCCTACCCAATGTCCTGTATAGCCGCAACATGACCTCCCAACTCCTGTACTCAATACTCTGACCAATAAAGGAAAGCATACCAAATGCCTTCTTCACTTGTGAGAAGGGAATAAAAAATAAAGAAGCATCTGAGGTTACGTATGTGGCATAGGTGTCTTTCTTGGAAGTAGAGGTTCACAATTGTAAATGAATTGCCATTTTACACTTTCTCCTGTCTAATTGTCATTGTAACTGGAGCTACAAGAACTATTCTACACAGGTTACCCAACCTGCTGCCACTCTATCTTAGAATCATGCGTAAGGGAATACTAATCGCTCCCGAACACTCAATCTGGCATAACATCTTGTCATTGTTCAATGTGGAAACATCACACGCTGCAAAGCCTTCAAACAATTAGAAGCATTAACTTTTATTGAACAACAGCAAAACCAAAGAGAAAACAAATTTAAACAAAGATGCATTTGCCTCTGGGAAAGAGAGGGACCACTTGATTGTCAAGTAGTGACAAATTTGCAGTTAATGAGTGATCAGAGCACCCAGCTCACATCAATTGGAAGTCCTATCTGGCCTGTTGCGTCTGATGCTGTACCACTCTATCATGATAAAGGTGATGTTTCCTGTGATCAATGTCCTCATCTTCCTGCTTGAAGACTGCTGCTGCTCTCCCAGCTCTTTAATGTTAATCGCATCCCCTGCTCTTGTTGTGTAGAGCACAGCATGCTCGGACTATGCAGTACACTCTGTGTGGACTGTCCTGCAAAGACTCCCAGGACAAATCCAAGCATTGAAAGGTCATCTTCAGGAGGACTATCATTTGATGTCCAGTGTTCTTGCGAGTAGAATGGGCTGTATTGTATCTACACTCAGCCTTAGTAAAGGGGTTGAGTAAAAGAATTATTCGCTATAATTGCAGAGGCTAATCCTTATTTCCCAATAAACATCCTTGTAAGGCATTTGGCCCTTGAATGAAACCAGAACATGTGAGTTCTCAAGGACAGAAGCCTCATGGCAGCTTCCAGTATACTTGGTGCAGTCCTATAAGACACAGCACCACTGATCACAGATGACTTGCACACTGTTGGCCTGAAATCCTTTTCAGTTAATAAAGTCTGCTGCGTTATGATATAGTTTTCTCGATGCAATGTGCTTACTGTCAATAGCAGCCTCAAGGGGAGGCAAAGGCCTACTGCTGTTATCACTGGAATGTTAATCCAGAGACTCAGGTAGCATTTAGGGGCCCGGTGGCAGATGGTGGGAATTTGAATTCAATAAAAATCAGGAATTAAGTGTCTGATGATGACTGTAAGTCCATTGCTGATTGTTGGAAAAATCCATCTGGTTCAAAATGCCCTTCAGGGAAGGAATCTGCCTTGATCTGGGCTATGTGTGACTCTCGACCCACAGCAATATGGTTGACTCTTAACTCACCCTTTGGGCAATTAAGTGCTGGCCTAGCCAGCGAAGCCCTAATCTTGTGAATGAATAAAAAACCCTGTGCAATGGGAGAAGCCATCTATGTTGGCAAAGCCTCCAACGTGGGCTGTAGCCCTTACCACATCATGGGGTATCAAGATGAAATGGCACAAAGTACATCAGTAGCAGCCTTGATACCTTTGTGGGTTGAAGATTTGTAAGATTCCACATATGAAAATTTGAGACAACTCACAATAACAACCACTGGAATACCATGGCTATCCACCCATTTGGGTCACAGGTCTCACTTGAGCTTTGGGGACAGTTCAGTGCCTGTGTCCTGGGGCATCTTCAATCTGTGGCAATACTGTGTCTCATTCATGAGGTGGAAATGTTATTGAGGACATTAGACTCTGTCCCTCCTCTGAGCCCTCAGGGGACTGCCAGCTGTTGATCCTGGTCTTGCTGGTACATCCTTTCCTTCCCAGTTTCTCTGTGCCTTTGTAGCACTGTGGCCACAGAAGTGATAATGGCTGGATTCAGTGGTCACGGTTTCAATGAGCCAATGTGGAGAATATCAGAAAAACGACAGTCTCTTAGTCGAGCGAGCAGTTAGCATTCCCAGCACACACTTATACAATGGGGCATGGAGGACTCTGAGATGGGCGAAAGAATGCCTTTCTGTGTACTTTTTTTGATAGAGGGACCTCATTCTGATATGTGCAGCTCAAGTCATGTCACACAATACAGTAGGAGACAGTAAGTATGGTCAGAGCAACGATACCCTCTTCACTGAGACACCAGTCTCCCTCCTGCATTGCTCAAGACAGACCAGACTGTACATAACAGCTCGTTGGTGAACATTTCAAAGTGGAAGCAAATCAGGGTGCAACAGTTGCTCAGTGGTTAGCACTACTGCCTCATAGTGCCAGGGACCCAGGTTCGATTTCACCCTTAGGCGACTGTCTGTGTTGTTATGGACTAGGCCAGAACCCTTCAGAACCTCTTTAAGCAGGTAGCCCAGACCGTAACTTTGCTGTTTGTTTAACTCGGTGAATAGTGGATGTTCCTGGGGTAGATTAGCTGGGTCGATGGCCAAGTTTTAAACAAACAAAATCTAGTTACAGAATTATGGAATGAGACACAAATAACAGAAAGTGGAATACCCGATAACCTACCCCTCTCTGAGGATGAAAGATCAGTCCTCAGCAGAGGCCTCACCTTCATTCCCCTACGCTCCCGGATTAATGAGTTCAACACGCAGCGTGACATCGAACAATTCTTCCGCCGCCTTCGCCTCCGTGCCTACTTCTTTAACCAAGACTCTCGCCCACCCTCTGACGACCCCTTCTCCCGCCTCCAACCCACCCCATCCACCTGGACCCCCGTGCTGGCCTCCTACCTGCCCTCGACCTCTTCATAACCAACTGCCGCCGCGATATTAACCGCCACCTGAACTCCCCCACCCCTCTCACCCACTCCAACCTCTCACCCTCGGAACGCGCAGCCCTCCACTCACTCCGTTGCAACCCCAACCTCACTATCAAACCAGCTGACAAGGGAGGCACGGTAGTAGTTTGGCGCACCGACCTCTACACCGCTGAGGCCAAACGCCAGCTCGCAGATACCTCCTCCTACTGCCCCCTTGACCATGACCCTACCCCCCACCACCAAACCATCATCTCCCAGACCGTCCATAACCTCATCACCTCAGGGGATCTCCCATCCACCGCCTCCAACCTCATAGTCCCACAACCCCGCACCGCCCGCTTCTACATCCTGCCCAAAATCCACAAACCTGACTGCCCCGGCCGACCCATTGTCTCCACCTGCTCCTGCCCCACCGAACTCATCTCCGCATACCTTGACACCGTCCTGTCCCCCTTAGTCCAAGAACTCCCCACCCACGTTCGGGACACCACCCATGCCCTCCACCTGCTCCATGATTTTCGCTTCCCCGGTCCCCAACGCCTTATTTTCACCATGGACATCCAGTCCCTGTACACCTCCATCCCCCATCACGAAGGACTCAAAGCCCTCCGCTTCTTTCTTTCCCGCCGTACCGACCAGTACCCTTCCACTGACACCCTCCTTCGACTGACTGAACTGGTCCTCACCCTGAACAACTTCTCTTTCCAATCCTCCCACTTCCTCCAAACGAATGGAGTAGCCATGGGCACCCGCATGGGCCCCAGCTATGCCTGCCTCTTCGTAGGATATGTGGAACAATCCATCTTCCGCAACTACACTGACCCCACCCCTCACCTTTTCCTCTGCTACATCGATGACTGTATCGGCGCCGCCTCGTGCTCCCACGAGGAGGTTGAACAGTTCATCCACTTCACCAACACCTTCCACCCCGACCTCAAATTCACCTGGACAGTCTCAGATTCCTGCCTCCCCTTCCTCGGCCTTTCTATTTCTATATCAGGCGACCGAATCAACACGGACATCTACTACAAACCGACCGACTCCCACAGCTACCTGGACTACACCTCCTCCCATCCTGCCCCCTGTAAAAACGCCATCCCATTCTCCCAATTCCTTCGACTCCGCCGCATCTGCTCCCAGGAGGACCAGTTCCAAAAACGCACAACCCAGATGGCCTCCTTCTTCAAGGACCGCAATTTCCCCCCCGACGTGGTCGACGATGCCCTCCACCACATCTCTTCCACTTCCCACTCCTCCGCCCTTGAGCCCCGCCCCTCCAACCGCCACCAGGACAGAACCCCACTGGTCCTCACCTACCACCCCACCAATCTCCATGTACAGCGCATCATCTGCCGTCATTTCCGCTACCTCCAAATGGACCCCACCACCAAGGATATATTTCCCTCCCCTCCCCTATCAGCATTCCGTAAAGACCACTCCCTCCGTGACTCCCTCGTCAGATCCACACCCCCCACCAACCCAACCTCCACTCCCGGCACCTTCCCCTGCAAACGCAGGAGGTGCAAGACTTGCGCCCACACCTCCCCCCTCACCTCCCTCCAAGGCCCCAAAGGAAACTTCCATATCCGCCACAGATTCACCTGCACCTCCACGCACATCATCTATTGCATCCTCTGCACCAGATGTGGCCTCCTCTATATTGGGGAGACAGGCCGGCTACTTGCGGAGCGTTTCAGAGAACACCTCTGGACACCCGGACCAACCAACCCAACCACCCTGTAGCTCAACATTTCAATTCCCCCTCCCACTCGACCAAGGATATGCAGGTCTTTGGACTCCTCCATCGTCAGACCACAACAACACGACGGTTGGAGGAAGAACGCCTCATCTTCCGCCGAGGAACCCTCCAACCACAAGGGATGAACTCGGATTTCACCAGTTTCCTCATTTCCCCTCCCCCCACCCTGTCCATCGAATTCAGCACCGCCTTCCTAACCTGCAATCTTCTTCCCGACCTCTCCGCCCCCACCCCAGTCTGACCTATCACCCTCACCTTGACCTCTTTCCACCTATCACATTTCCGACGCCCCTCCCCCAAGTCCCTCCTCCCTACCTTTTATCTTAGCCTGCTGGACAAACTTTCCTCATTCCTGAAGAAGGGCTTATGCCCGAAACGTCGATTCTCCTGTTCCCTGGATGCTGCCTGACCTGCTGCGCTTTTCCAGCAACACATTTCCAGCTCTGATCTCCAGCATCTGCAGACCTCACTTTCTCCTACCCGATAACTTATCCTATCCAATCCCTACTTAATGATGCTGTTCTGAAAACACACACATCCCTTAGCACAAACAGCTAAACGTTGCAAAGGCAACTCTCAGTTCGGAATCAGAAGGGCAGAAAAAGAGAGAGTCCCCAGCCTTTCTTTACTCACGCAACTGCTGAACTGAACCAAAAAACCTCAGCTGCCAGGACTGGCCACTCCCCTTTCATTATACAAGTTATTTCTGAGACATGGAAACCTTTGGCCTGAGGTATCATCTGTTCAGGGGGAAATGAAAAGAGCCCCCAATAGATCATTCATCTCTGCAACAACTCAGCTGTTTCGGAGCCTGGTCTGTTTTACAACCCCTCTGACAAAGTCAAGGACACAGTCACTTTGAGAAAAGGAATAGCTTTCAGAAAAGGAGCAGCTTTGTGACAGTGTGGAGTTTGCACGTTCTCCCCGTGTCTGCATGGGTTTCCTTTGGGTGCTCCAGTTTCCTCCCACAGTCCAAAGATGTATAGGTTAGATGGATTGGCCATTCTAAATTGCCCAGAGTGCCTAGGGATGTGCACATTAGGTGGGTTAGCCATGGGAAATCCAGGGTTACAAGGATGGGGTGGTCTTTGTGGGATGATCTTTGGAGGGTCAGTAATGACTCAGTGGGCCAAATGGCATGCTTCTACAATGTAGGGATTCTGTGATTCTATTAGCCCATTGTCCTCACACTACCTCTGAGATCTTGGATTGTCTTTGAATATTGGCTTCTGAGTGTTACTTTTCAGATTACCTGTGATTACATGTGCCTCACAGAGCTGACTATATTCAATCTGCACTGACATTGCCAAGGAGGAGAAAGTGAGGACTGCAGATGCTGGAGCTCAGAGTTGAGAGTGTGGTGCTAGAAAAGCACAGCAGGTCAGGCAGCATCCGAGGAGCAGGAGATGTTTCGGGCCTTCACTCCTGATGAAGGGCATATGCCTGAAACGTTGATTCCCATGCTCCTTGGATGCTGCCTGACGTGCTGTGCTTTCCCAGCACCACACACACCACTGACATGGCCAACATTACTTGTCACCAGGATTTGTATCTCACACAGTTGGACATTGCATGAAATTCACATGTAGGGTGCTATGATTGCAGGTGACTTCAACCTGTTCTGTGTAAGTGCATGGTTAATGCAATTGCCCCTTGAAGGGTCTCTCATCTCTCACACAGCTCAAGTGCTCAGATAGAAAAATAAACACTCTTTCTGCCCACTCTGGATGTAGCTGCTGCCATTTTCAATTTCCATTGTGCATTTACAGTTTGGGCATGGATGGAAGGCAGTGCAAGTTGTCCTTCACAGAGTGACTCACAGTCCCATCCTGGCCATCAAGCACCCGCTCCCCTCCCCCCACCCACTCCACCAGATCTTCAAGTTCCCCGTTACTCCATCGGTTCCGAGAGTCCACTCTTTCCCATTTCAGGCTTCATCTCCCAGCATTGCCCTCTGAGATGTGGCTTTCCATCTTAGTCATATCAATTATTGTGACTATCGATGAGTGACACGTTCCCTCACCTCAGTGACCACTATCCTCCACTATCTCTGTATGTGGAGATTTCCTCTTCACAATTATCATCCCCTAGGCACCCCAGCATGCTACCTCCAATGCCCAGAAGTGCCCTCCCCAGCTCTTGACCACAGCAGTAGCCCCTGGTAACCAAGCTGTCCAAGACTGGACTCTATAAGGATGCAGAAGTTATACTGCAGTTATACAAAACCTTGATTTGGCCTCCTCACCTTAAGAAGGATATATTGGCTTCGGAAGGAATACAATGTATGTTTACAAGAATGCTACTTGGACATCAGGGGTCATGCTTTGAGGAGAGATTACTTAAATTAGGCTAGTTTTCTCTAAAATTTAGAAGATTAAGGGATGATCTCATATAAGGCTTCAAGATATTAACAGGAAAATACAAGGTAGGTAAAGATAAGCTACTTTCACTGGTTGGGGATTCTAGAATTAAGGGACATAGTCTGAGAATCAGGGCCAGACCATTCAGGAGAGATGTTAGGAAGCACTTCTACACACAAAGAGTGGGAGAGGTTTGGAGCTCTCTTCTACAAATGGCAGTGGATGCTGGATCAGTTGTTAATTTTAAATCTGAGATAGATAGATTTTTGTTAAGCAAAGTTATTAAGGGATATGGGCCAAAGACAGGCATATGGAGTTAGGTCATCCATAAGCCAGGATTGCATTAAATGGCAGAACAGGCTGGAGCAGCTGAATTGCCTGCTCCCATTCCTATATTCTTAGGACTTTCAGTGAGTGGATCCACTGTTGGGACTGTGCATGTCTAATGCCAATCTCTATGGATTGGGGTTCAAGTGGTCAATGTCCATCAAGTGTGCTTTGGGATGTTGGTGGCTGTCTAAGGTAGAGGACTGGAGGAGCAAGAATGAGTTGGAGTCATGAGACACCTGTTTTGCCTTTCATGTTGGCTTTTGTCATCATCTCCTTTCACTCCGGATTGTGGAAGAATAACAAACTGCAGATAAATGAAGCAGGATGGTGAGTTATAAATGCAGCACATAGGCCTCTCACTGTCAATTGTGACATTATCTTCTTGCTGTTGAAACTTTGGATGAACAATCTGCATTTTCTCCTTAACTTTGAGAATCTAATTTATCTGTTTTCTCTCCATATTTTCCCAGCTGACTCACCATTGCTCACGGTGGTGTGGAAAACTCAACCCAATGGCTTCAATGTTCCCAGTGTTTATTTAGAGAACTTTTCTGCTCATTCACACAAAGGTGGACATGATGATAAATTCAAGGCAGTGAAAGGGTTAAGAAAGGCAGTAGTGAGGTAGAGCTAGGTGCTATCACTGTCTTTGTGGAATTGTGCATTATTTGAGTTGTAGCTGAGGGGTGCAGCCTAGAGAAATAGAAAGGATGTCAAACAGAGATCACACGTTAGTATGAGTTAGTATCAGGGGTAGGTCATTTGTTCCCTCCAGCATGCATCACCATACAATAAGGTCACGGCCAATCTGATTGTAATCTCAACTCCATATTCCCACCGACACCAATAACCTTTCAACCCTTTTGATTAACAAGAATCCATTGACTTCTGCTTTAGAAAAAATTTCAAAGATTCCACTTCCACTACCTTTTCAGGAAGAACAAAAATAAAGGCCCACAACCCTCTGAGAGAGAAAAATTCTCTTCATCTCTGTCTTAAATAGGCGACCCCTTAGTTTTTAAACAACGACCCTTCATTTTAAATTCTCCCACAAGGAGAAATATCATGCTAAGTCTTCCCGTTAACAAGCGTACTATCTAAAAGGTGAGTGGCTGCAGAGCTCTGAGATGTAGTGGGATCCTGGGTGACTTTGTACAAGAACCACCAAAATCTCTTATGGAGGTAGAGAAACTAAATAGAACTGCTGATAAAATATTATAATTTGTTGTGAGGGGGTTTGGATATAAAAACAGGTAAGTTAAGGTTCAGTTATAACGGACGTGAGTGAAATCACATCTGGAGCACTGTAAATGTGTTGGAAACATCACAGTTCAGTTAACGGCTCCAGCGGCCAGGGAAAGCTGATTAAGGAATGGTGGAATACCCTGAAGACATAGCCATGCTGGGCTGCTGGAATACTGGGCTGGAAGCTTCTGCCAAAGAAGGTCATCATGCTGGGCCGAGCCTACACTCGTCAGCGAGACTGCCTGCTGGGCCACTGGAATACCTGAATGCTGGGGATGAAGAGGACCTCCACAAGGGGATAAGGCATCCACACCAGGACAAGACTGCCACACCGGGAAACCACCATATTGGGCTGAAACAACCTTTCTCTTGCTTTAGGCGTCCAAGCCTGGCTGTGGACCTGGAGCCTCAGCCTCGCCTACAAGGGTGGGCCAGGGCTTGGGGGGGACGGGGAGAGGAGGGAGGGATGGTGGTGTCAGTCCGGAAGGTGTTCCTCACTCACTGGGCTGGGGTGGAACTGGGTCCAGCTTGCCCTGCCATTGCCTTCTCCTTTACTTGCCCATCTCCAAGCTTGGAAGAAAGAAAAAAGAACAAAATAAAAAAAAATTAAAAAGAGCTAAAGTGCAAAGAAAAAAAAGAGAAAGAAAACTGACGAGCCCTGGGCTCAACTCCCCCAATGTACTGTGCCGACACCTTGAAAGATTTTTAGTACCTGTATTACCCCAGAATGGGTGGGTTGCCTTATAAAGGAACAGTTGGATTAGACTAGAATGTCTGACTGTAAAGGGACCTACATTTGTCAATGGTTGCATGATAATCATTAGACTCTTAATTCCAGATTTTTTTTTGCGATAGAATTCAAGCTCCTCCCTAATCGACAGTGGCAGGATTTGAGTGCAGATCATCAGAATACATGGGTCTCTTGATTAATACCACCAGGTGGTCACCTTCCCCTTCCATGAGCATGGCCAAGTCAGCGAAGCTACCTCAGCGTGATGACTGTCAACATATTAGAAGATTCGCCTTTGAGAGCTCTGTTGTGGTTTGACATACCATTGGGTGCCCAGAATGCACTGCCATCACCAGAGAAGAAAGTTCCTGAACCTTCTTTCTTGATATCTGTCATTCGCCAACAATTCGCAGTCATACAACATGATGTTGAGAACTTTGACCTCATAAATCAACAACTTGGCCCTGAAGAGTCAACTTGATACCATTCCTTGCACATTTTATGAGTCAGCCAAACCATGGTAGGTACTTTCCTTTGATGTGGATCGAGATTTACGTCAATAGATATTGTCTGTCTGCCACCGGGGACCCATGGGATCAAGGGCAAGGAATGTGTCACCCTATTATTATCTTACTGCTTCCAATCAGATGGAGCACCATTTATCATTTATGACACCAGCAGCAGCAAAGACAGACTTTCCACAAAGCCTGGTATTGAGAAGATTAACAAAAGCAAGATTCGTGCAATTCAGTGCCATTTTTATAACAATGAATTATTTCCTCCTCTATTCATCGCTTCAACAATTTGAATCATGCAAACTTGATTAAAAAAAACATGGAGATACAAAACGAGCTTGACAAAATGTTTTGTTATTCTGAGAGCCATAGAGACATAGAGATGTACAGCATGGAAACAGACCCTTCGGTAGAAGAACAATGAGCTAGTCCCTCAAGAAAAAGCAGCAATTTCAGTTCTACAATATTCACTGCTTTAATTGACTACACATGTTACAAAATTCAGGTCTGTTTTCGATTTTATTTTGGGCACTCTAATGTTTGTCACTTCTGCAAGCAGCCTCAGAACCTATACCCTCAGGAATGTTTTCTGATGTTTAGTTAAACAAAAGCCTCACTCAAGGGTGTAAAAATAAATACCCTTGCAATCTGTACTTTACATATCTTTGAAAGAAAGGTGAGACTATGCCAGGTCCTAGAGATTTTGCTGATTATTTTAACCAAGCACCTTACTTTAAAGGGATAAGGTAGAGCATCCAATGCTCAACAGCCCTGAATTACAAAAGTATTAAAATTAAATTAAAACAGAAAAGGAAGAAATGCTAAGATTCGATTAAGTACCAGAAAGGTTGTGGAAAGTATAGGAGAATAACAGAAAGTAAAACAAAGGCAACGAGAGACGTCAAGGAAAGATCATCAGGCAACATTGCATTGAATCCTCACACATTTCATAAGTATGTGTAAAGGCTATGAAAGAAATCAAGTAGAAACAAAGGAAATGGCTAAATTATCAAATGAGTGCTTCCCAAAAAACCTGTCCAACATCGACAAGGCACGAATCAGGAGTGTAATGGAATACTCCCCACTTGCCTGGATGGGTGTAGTTCCAACAACATTCAAAAAGCTTGACACTATCCAGGACAAAGCAGCCTGCTTGACTGGGACCACACCCCCCACCTTCAACATTCATTCCTTCACCACCAGCTGATGCACAATGTCAGCAGTCTGTACCATATATAAGATGTATTGCAGTAACTCAACAAAGCTCTTTCGTGAGCACTTTCCAAACCTTTTCAATTGAGAAGGTAAGGGCAGCAGATATATGAGAAGTCCAATACTCCCAAGATCTCCTCCACCACACCTGGTAGCTGGGTGGCTACACCCTCTGGAAAAGTGGGGTCTGAGAGGCAACCTTACAGAGCTCTTTAAAATTATGAAAGGGTTTCATAAGATAGATGTAGATTGATATTTCTATTTCTGAGGAGGATCAGACTTGAATATAAGATAAAGCCTTAGCTATAACCAGTTTGAAAATGCACTATCAATAATCAACTTTCATCATTTGTCTTTAATAAAAATGATTTTTTTAAACAGAACACAGCTACCCTAAAATGATGTTATAAACCCAGGCAGGTCACATGGAATGTACAAAATCTGCTGCCTCAGTTTGATCAAGAAGCATTGGAACTCAGTGAGATTTCAATAAATTTTCATAACCTTATTTTTCTTACATTAGGATGATTATTTCACATGTTGAGAGATAGAAGGTTGTCTGCCCAGTGTTCAGTTTGAACAAGGCAATGAAGCTAGATGAGGGAATGCTCAAATGAGCCATGTTCCAGCAGCTTGTTCTAAACATCAAAGAGAAAAAGCAACATGGCAAGGATACAGACAGCTCATCTTACTCTCTCTCTCTTTATCTCTCTCTCTTTTTCTTCCTCTAAACAAGTACTTAGGAAAAAAACACCACAAACTGAGAAGTCAAGGTTATCTGCAAGTTAATCATTTTGGAGGAAAAGAGGAAATAGCTAAGCAGTTGGGACTCAGATTTCACTTGTGCCTCTCAAACACTCAAAAAAACCCTGCAATTACCTTTACCTTCCCGTCTGTATTGGATACATTCTTCCCCTCACCTTGGAAGCTCATTAGCTGTATTTTAAGTGTGTGTTGTCACGTTTGATTTTTTCTTCTGTGTGATAAAACTCCACTCTCTCACTCGAGAAAACCTTGGAATTGGCTCCCCTTCATTTTTGATTTGGGTAACTCAGTTCGATTGAAGCGTGACAGCTACGTGCTTAAAAAAGCAAAGGAAGTAATGAAAATGTTTGTTGCAAGCAACTGAGACCGGATGAAAAAGGAAGTGAGTCCCAACCCCTCCTCACCTGTCCCTATTATCATTAATAAATGAAAATGAGAATTCTGGAGAAATCTCTTTACTTTGTACAGTGAGAACAGTGCTACCACTGGGATGTGAACAGTATCATCAGTAGCTAGGTGGCACAGTGGTTAGCACTGCTGCCTCACAGCACCAGAGACCCGGGTTCAATTCCCGCCTCAGGCGACTGACTGTGTGGAGTTTGCACGTTCTCCCCGTGTCTGCGTGGGTTTCCTCCGGGTGCTCCGGTTTCCTCCCACAGTCACAAAGATGTGCAGGGCCAGGTGAATTGGCCATGCTAAATTGCCCGTAGTGTTAGGTAAGGGATAAATGTAGGGGTATGGGTGGGTTTCGCTTCGGCGGGTCGGTGTGGACTTGTTGGGCCGAAGGGCCTGTTTCCACACTGTAATGTAATGTAATCTAATCTAATCTAATGTAAGTACATTGTGGAGCAGGGGAGGGAACATTACGCTGATGGAATTAAATCAAGAGGGGTGGAAAAAGGCTCATGTGAAACATAAATGTGAGCTCAGACAGTTTGGTTCAAATAATCAATTTCTGAGCTGCGCGTTATCTGTGCTGTAATTGTATTTAAAAAGAACAAAAGGCAACTCTTGTCCTTTTTATAGTTCTATTTATTGTTTTTGTTATTATTTTCCTTGCCAAAGCTGTCTTCCTGCCAAAGCCCCAGGCAATCTCTTTCTTAAAACCTGACTGCTTGATGTGTTCTTTTCTCTATGTTTCTTCGACATTCCCTACCAAGAGAATGTCTGTGACTGATTCTCTCCCTTTTAAATGATTCAATAAAACTGGCCACTATGGTTTGCCCACTGTTTGACATCGTTAGCCTCCACTGAATCGATAAGAAATAAACTGGACGGCAACATTCCAGAAATAGTACTCTGACTTCAGTACACGTCTACAATTAGTACCTCTATTTTTCCCGATGTGGATATTCAATTTTTTTCAAATAAAAGCATTGCGTACAAAATTGCAATCCTTACCATAAACAGAAGAAGACTGCTCAGACAGCCAAGAGTGTCATAGGGCCATTAATTGTGACTCACAATTAATAAGAGCTAAAGATTGCCCACAGTGACAGACACATAAATCAAATGATTTTGTAGTTGTCAGGAGAGTGTTCCTGAAATCAGATCAATCATGCGTTCAAAACAAAGCAAAAAATGAAAACCTCTTGCTCACAGAAAGACTCTTCCTCCACAGGGCGATTACAAAGCTGAACATTGGAAGCTCTGCACAGCAAAAAGTGGCCAAATAGTTAGATGAATTTGTTATAACCAGTTTTGAGTTTCTATTTGCACAGCTAAAGAATCCTTTATATTTGCGAAGACCACACAAACCTTGCCGTTCAATAACAAGTGTCCATGTGTTTGTTTGACATTGCTGCCCTATTCTCTGATGTACCACTCAAGGAAGCCATAGACACCCACACCGCAGACCTCGATCATGGTGATCTAGTCCTATCACCACTGTATGAATTAGCATTCATTGAACTTACGAAAGCAGCCACTTGTATAGTTTTAAAAACACGCTGTGACCAAATAAATGGTGGAATTTCCCCTAAGCTCAGATCTGTAAACATTTTCTGTTGGATGCGATGAGAAACAAGTCTTTAATGGAATGATATTCTATCTTTTCAGCTTGCATTTTTCCAATTTATTGATAATACCTTTGTTATATTTGAATCTACAGAGCACATGAGAATTTACTTTCATGTATATTCATGACTTGGATGAGGAAAGTTAATGTTCTGTAGTCAAGTTTGCGAATGACACAAAAGTAGTTGGGAAAGCAAGCGGGTGAGATGATAGAGTTTGCAGCGGGATATGGACAGGTCTGAGTGAGTTGTCAAAATCTGGTCAGATGGAACAGAATGTAGGAAAATGTGAAATTATCCACTTTGGCAAGAAGAATAGAGGAGATGAATATTATTTCAATGGAAAAAGACTGCAGAAAGCTACATCACAGAATGGTGTTGGGTGTCCTCATGAAAAATGTCACAAAAGCTCGCATCCAAGTTCACCAGGTAGTGGGGAAGGTATAAAGAATATTGATCTTTCCTTCAAAGGAATGGAACATAAAATTAGCAAAGTTCTGAAGAAGTTACAGTAGACTTGATTTGTTAACTCTCTTTCTCTCTCCACAGATATTGACAGACCTGTTGAGTTTTTCCAGCATTCTCTATGTTTGTCTGTAATGAAATTAGGGAGGTCTTGCTAAAACTATACAAGGCAGCAGTTGAACCCACGTCTAGAATACTGGGAGCAGTTATGGTCCCCTTATCTAAGGAAGGATCCATTGGTATTGGAGACAGCCCAAAGAAGATTCATGAAGTCGATCCTGGGTAAAGAGGTTCTGTCTTATGAGGAGATGATGAGTGCATTGGGCCTGTATTCATTGGAGTTTAGAAGAATGAGAGGTGACC
The DNA here is from genome assembly GCF_037043375.1 of Chiloscyllium plagiosum. Taxonomy (NCBI): domain Eukaryota; kingdom Metazoa; phylum Chordata; class Chondrichthyes; order Orectolobiformes; family Hemiscylliidae; genus Chiloscyllium; species Chiloscyllium plagiosum. The sequence continues at coordinate 91,696,165 of NW_028270150.1, forward strand.
TTGTGGAAACAACAAGATTCTTAGACAACATGACAGGGCGGATGCAGAAAGATCTGTAAACATTTTCTGTAAACATCTAGAACATAATCTCAGTAAGCGGTTGTCTATTTAAGACAGAAATGAGGAGGAATCTATTCTCAAGAGTAGCAGAATTCTTTACCACAGAGAACTGTCAATGCTGAGTCATTAAGTTTATTCAAGGCTGAGATAGGCAGATTTTTAATCAGAAAGGGAATCAAGGGTTAAGGTGGGGGTGGGGGGGGGGAGGCAGGAATGTGGAGTTGAAGATTTTCAGATTGTCCATGACCTCATTGAATGGAGGAGCACACTCAATGGGCTGAATGGCCTACTTCTGCTCCTACATCTTATGTCTTAATGGGCTCCATCCTGAGCCCAACGTACCTTTGAAATGGAACAATCCAATGAGCTTTCTTTTTCTCTGTGTTTTGGGTACTCTACTAACAAACCTATCTTCACTGGTTAGGATACAGATTGGGATACCTTCAGTTAGACATGCTTTATGTTTAATCTATCAACAACCTTGTAAATAAGGCCCAAACTATTTGTTCACAGTGTAGATTCGATGCTGATATAGCGTGCAACAAAAGCCATCATTCAGGACAATGGCTAGGTTATATGCTTATATCATGGAAACTCGGGAAAGGTCCAAAGGCAATCATTCCTGGCCCTGAAATGTATCCAGTCTACCTCAGTTTAACCTGGATATGTAAGACATCTCAAAGTTTGAGCAATAGGTGAAGTTAGCGATTTCACCCTGTTACAATGCAACATCGCAACATGAGTGGTGCTCCTCCCCCCAAACAGGATGTTGTCATCGAACCTGATTGTATCCAATCATAAAAGTTCACAAGGCAGTATTCAACATCAGGTGTAATTCTGAATAATCCCGAATGTATGCAGAATTACATTGACAACCAATCTTGGCTTGTCAGTCAAGCTTACAGTGTGAAGCACTAACAACCTGCTCAAAGCTACATACATGAATGTATGGGGTTTTCAGACAGAAAAGATACTTGCATGCACTGTACAGGTTTCAGCTTAGCAAAACAGTTAATGAAGCATTTTCTGGTCCTTTTCTGAGGGCAATGCGCTGAGCAATCAGTCAACCTGCCAAACTAAATATAGCCTGGTAGTTAATAGTCAATCATCATCAACAGGTGCTACATTCCATGGCAGTGCCTCTACTAATCTATTTACCAAGTGATCAGCACATTCCTCTCATGTAGTATACATGTTGGTTTTCTCCTTGAATTGGTATTCTTGCAAACTGTCGTGATGAGTGTAAATGAGATGTTTTATCATACTGAGTCTTCTCTCATCAATGCTCATTGGAAGCTATAACCTAATGATCGAAATTATTTAGTCATATCATTCGAATGAACTTGGCCACAGCACTATGGTGGGAACAGAACCCTTTTGGTTGAGATTTCTTAACATGCTTCTTCAACACAAACAATTATAGGCTAAAAGGTAAATTTGCCATTGTTCCACATTCTCATTAGAGAGAGACAACTGGTGATGTTCTAACCTGAGGCCAAGTGGAGACGTTGAATTCACACATTGCAAAACAACTGACCAGGCAACTGAACTCACTGACCCCCTAAGCTAGGCTTACTCATGATTGTTACAAAACTTTGTTGAAAACATTATTTGGAACACAGCTGGCTCCAAACAAATATATTTTTTGATCTGTGGATTGACATAGGAATCTGCTAACGTGCCATTTCAAAAAATGTATCACCTGCATCGACTGCTTTTGAAGCAGACCAAACCACAACAGAGGCAAAATGACAGTTGTTAGCAGTAACGACATGTTGCTGAGAGCAGTCATACAGTGGTGATAGGACTAGATCACCATACTACAAGGTCTGCGGTGTGGGTGTCTATGGCTTCCTTGAGTGGTACATCAGAGAATAGGGCAGCAATGTCAAACAAACACATGGACACTTGTTATTGAACGGCAAGGTTTGTGTGGTCTTCGCAAATATAAAGGATTCTTTAGCTATGCAAATAGAAACTCAAAACTAGTTATAGCAAATTCATCTAACTATTTGGCCACTTTTTGCTGTGCAGGTGGGGAGACAGAGACAGAGCAGTCAGTTGAGGTCCCTTTGAAAGCACTCTTTGAAAATCTTATGACTAAACATTAGATAACCGCTTCTTACAAAGCAGCTGCCCAATCCCAACGGGCTGTTGTCTTTCTCAGATTCAAGTGAATAGCAGGGCCTTGATATTTTGTCACAGCTGGATTAAAATAGCAACTTCCTGTTCAAATCCTTAAACCCAGGAAAGAATTCCGAAGGCAAACTGCAATGTAGCTCATTTGCAAAATGCGCACTTACAGCAGGCAGTCCAACACATATCCGGAGATGTCAATGTCTCCTTGAGGTAGCTGGTAAATTGTGTTTAGGCTAAAGGACTCTGAATCAGATTATGCTGTAGCCCAATAGCCCTGCGATGGATGTTACGTTGACTTGACATTTGACATTTTAGACGTATGTGTTTGTAATCAATATTTATCTTAATTCAGTCATGGCCCTTGAGAAGATGGTGGTGAGTGGCCTTCTTGAATCACTGTAGCCCATGTGTTGCGTGTAGACTCACAATTTATTTACGCGAGGGCGTTCCAGGATTTTGACACGGCAGCAGTAAAGGAACAGCGATATACTTTCAAATCAGGATGGTGAGCAGCTTGGAGTGGTGGGTGGTGGTGTTCCCATATACCTGCTGCCCTTGTCCTTCTATACAGAAGTGGTCATGGGTTTGGAAGGTGCTGTCTAAGGATCTTTGGTGAATTTCTGCAGTGCATTTTGTAGTTGATGCACACTGTGGCTATATTGCGTTGATGGGAGGGTATGGATGTTTGTGTATGTGGTGCCGAATGAGTGGTCTGCTTTGTCCTGGATAGTGTCAAGCTTCTTGAGTAATCTTGGAACTGCGCCCGTCCCGGCAAGTGGGGAGTATTCCATCACACTCCTGACTTGTGCTTGTACTTGGTGGGCAGGCTTTTGGGAGTCAGCAGGTGAGTAACTCACTGCAGTGTTCCTAGCCTTTGACCTGCTCTTCTAGCCACTGTATTTATATGGTAAGTCCAGTTGAGTTTCAGATCAATGGTTACCACCAAGATATAGACAGTTGATTTGGTGATGATGATACCATTGAAAGGGTGATGGTTAGATTCTCTCCTAGTTGGAGATGGTCATTGCCTGACACTTGTTTTGGGCAAATGTTATTTGGTACTTATCAGCCCAGGTGCTACAGCATAAGAACATAGACTGCTTCAGTGTCTGAGGAGTCCCAGACAGAGCTGAAGATTGTGCAATTCTCGGCAAATATCCCCACTTCTGACCTTATGATGGAGGGAAGGTTATTAATGAAGGAGTTGAAGATGGTTGGGCCGAGGACACTAACCTCAGGAACTCCTGCAGAGAAGTTCTGGAGATAAGATGACTGATCTCCAACAACCACGACCATCTTCCTATATTGCCAGGTATAACTCCAACCAGTGGAGAATTTGCCATCTGATACCCATCGATTCCAGTTTTGCAAGGAGTTCCCTGATGTCCTACGTGATCAAATGCAGCCTTGATACCAAGGGCAGTTACATGGTTAATTCTGTTCTGCTTTTTGTGTTCAGACCATGCCTGGGAAATTTTCCGCATTGTTGGGTAGATGTCAATGTTTTAACTGTCCTGGAACAGCTTAGCTCGGGGTGTGGCAAGTTTTGGTGCACAAGTCTCAGTTCCATTGTTGGAATGTTGTCAGGGCCCATAGTCTTTGCATACTCCGCGCCTGCAAGGATTTTTCCATATCATTTGGAGTGAATCAAATTGGCTGAAGACTGGCATCTGTGGTGATGGGGATCGCAGGAGGAGGCTGAGATGGATCATTCACTTGGCACTTCTTGCTGAAGATTGCAAATGTTTCAGCCTTATCTGTTGCTATTGTTGCTCTATCTCTATTGATTTGAAGGGTGTCTGTCTAATGTACTTAACACAGAGCATGCACAATAGAAGTAATTTACAGCATAGACATGCAGAGTCAATTTGTCATGATAGCTTCTTTAACAGCGTCTATTTCTAAATAGGAATACTAAGAGATGTCTTATGAAAAAGGGGCCAAAAATACTCAAAGACAGAGTTTACACTGTGGGCATAATGGGCAATCCAGAAGTAATGTTAATTTTCAGAGTTGAAGTCCTGGTTCACGTTTCTACTCAAGCCATTTCCCTATTGTCAGAGGTCAAACCTTCTACAAATCAACACAACTTGATAGCATGCTAGAATCTAACTGTGTAATTCACTCCCTCGAATTTAAAAATATTCCTTGGCATTTATGAGAACAGTGAATTGGTGCTTTTGTATTAATATAGCCAAGAGTGAAGTCATCGCAAAAAATTTTTATTAATTTCAATATCAAGTTTCCTAGCAGTAAGTCACCTGATTTTTAAATAGTTGATACAGACAATGCTGAAACGTTTACTTGTTTAATTCATGCATGCTCATTGTTTCTTCATAAACTCTATAAGAACTTTTAAAAGATGCCTGCTTGTGATTGTATTTTGAGAGCTTCTGCAAATTGCTACAGTTGGGGACAATTAGTGAGGACCTGCTATTATAATTGTTTCAGAGTGAGGTGTGGTCAGCCCTGTGGCTGAGCTAGCCACTGTGGAAAGATTCTAGGAGGGCTCCAACTGAATAGGCTATGGTGAGATCAGTGGCAGAATCAGGTTAAGAACTGTTGTCAGGAATAGCTCACTGCACCTTTTCTGCTTTAGTCAAGCAGTGAGGTGAGTTTCTCACTAAGCAATGGCGAGTTGCCAGTTAAAAAGGGACTGTAGCTCTGATAGTACCAATTTCACCTCATGAATCTTCAGCTTCCTACCCTATCAAACATGCTGATTAAGTAAGACATTGAGAAAGCGAGCCAATGAATTGGGGACATAGTAACTCAGCTCGTTGCTGGCTGCAGGAAGCCTCCCATGTTGCTCCATTAACAACATCTCAGGACATGATCCATGGGCACCAGCCACATGCATTCCTCATCCATGGACATGGAGACTTCCACCTCTCACAATTCCCTTGGTACCTCTGTAATCTAGCTGCAGGGTGCTTAGGAACACAGACTTTCATTGCATGGCACACTGACAGCGACAGTCACAAGGCTGCAGCAGAGATACAATGGGCACTGGGACAGGCTCACAGATTGGACTGGGCTGCATCTCAGGGCTGGGAGACAGTAAGGTCTGCAGATGCTGGAGATTCCTGATGAAGGGCTCCGGCCCGAAACATCGATTTTCCTGCTCCTCAGATGCTGCCTGACTGCTGCGATTTTCCAGCAACACACTCTCAACTATATCTCAGCTGCTCACTTGCTGTCCTGGCACTCACTCACTGAACACCACCTTGCATGAGCATGGCTTTGCCTTGCCACATCCCCTCTGTTAGTGCATTGCTGCTCTAGGCAGAGCCAAAGAACATCCATCCTGCTGGATTGAGGTGGTCTTTAGTGCAGGCATGCACAAAGGACAGTCAGTAGGGATCTATCCTGGGGGGATCCATCTAGTTGTAAGGCACATCTAGATGTCAGTTTCACACCTACACCATGTGTCTCCATGGCAGACACACTGCACATTTATTCCATCAAATAGCCATGCTAGAAAGATGATGGGGGTTGTCCTCAGTCCTGTTAATTTGTTGGGGGGGGTGGCGGGAGGAGGCCGCTGTTGACCAGGGGGTCCTGGTCACTGTTGGTCATTCACTGAGGACACCTAAAATCCGGGATCTGTACAGCTACAATCTCAGAGGTGTGAGTGATCAGTTCAGTGCCAGCAGTCAGGGGAAGTTGGTCAGAGGTCTGGAACGCATGCTGTCCTGGGGTCTGTCAGCTGATCCTTAAGGAGGGGACCTGGAGGGGTAGCAGAGGAAGATCTGTCACAAGGAACGGGGAATCAGGGCATGGGGGAGATGGGCAAGCAGAGGCCTTTGAGAAGGTTGAAGCTAGGATGATGATGCGGTGGGACACTGCAGGTGTATTTGAGGGGTGTGGGAAAGGTAGGCAGAACAGTATCAGAGGGCATAATGGTCTAAGGGGAGCTGTGGGGCGGGAGGTTTTATTGATTGCGATCACCTCCGTGGCCTCCACAGGGGTAGAATAGAGCAGCAGGGTGGGCATCATTAAGGCTTAATGCCAGGAGGGTAGAGAGTACAGTTGGAGACAAAGCTCAATGTAAGGGGATCTCTATATGGCAACGATAAGTGGAAGTGTGCTCTCAGGGTAGAGTAACCTGGTGTTGATAATTTCCAACCCCACGTTGCATTCTCTGCCTTCACTTGCTGTTCTTTAGATGTGAAATGTTACTGGAAAGTGGCTGGGACAACACCCAGGGCGGTCAGAGTTAGGGTCACTTTGGTGGGAGAAAGTCCATGTGTGATGGACATTAGGACATTGCCTGGGCAAAACCGTTAAGTGTGTGTTTGAAGACTGAAGGTTTGTTACTTTTGTGAAGATTTCTTGACACACGGACAGTGAATACGTTGATGGATCAAATGTTGGCGGAAGGTGGATTGCACAGTGTCACTGGTGCAGCTAAACTAACGTTGCCAGCTCAATGATACAGAGGTTAGTGCCAAGGACTTAAACAGAGGCAAATGCTGGGCTAAAGTATCCTGTCGCTTGTGGAACTTCCAAGGGTGCTATGGGCTGCTGCACCATCAGTGATGTCAGTGCAATGAATGCAATAGGAAGTGGAATGGGGGAGCGGTTTTGTGCAATGGGAACTGAGTTGGAGAATAGGAGCCACTCCCTATTGGATGGAATGTGTTGGTTACTGAGCTGGAGTGGCCCCTTCACCAATTTGTGCACGTGGGCCTCTGATGGAGCAGCTGATGGCGGTGGATCACATCCTGGCAGCTGTCTTGAGAGGGAATTGCTCTCCAATAGCATCTGGACAGACTGTGCTGTTTTCTGCATGACTGCAGCAGGTCACAAGGGGATGTGAGAGATGCCAAGGAACAGGGTTGGGGGTTAGAAATGGGAGCGGTCACCTCAGGAGGAGAATGAGAGCATTAAACTGCAGAAAGCTCTCCGTATGCATGGCAGAGTTCAACTACATTGTGCACTGCACAGCGGACAGGGTCCAGGAAATGAGAGCTGGGTGCAAATGACCATCATGGATTGGAGAATAGTTGTTAGTCAAGATGTCAGCATTTGGCTTGCACTGTGGAATAGAATTGCAGCCTCAGTTTATATTTCCTACAGTGTGGAATCAGGCCATTCGGCCCATCATGTCCACACCCACCCTCTGAACAGCATCCTACCCAGACACACCCCATACCTGTAATTCCCACGGCTGATCCACCAAGCCTGCACACCTCTGGATACCATGGGGCAATTTAGCATAGCCAATCCACCTAACCTGGACTGTGGGAGGAAGGGTCTGTTTCTCTATGACTATAACTCTAAACCGGAGTAAGCCCGCACAGACACGGGGAGAATGTGCAAACTCCACACAGACAGTCGTCTGAGGCTGGAATCGAACCCAGGTCCCTGGTGCTGTGAGGCAGCAGTGCTAACCATTGTGCCATCTAGACAGAATGTACCTATGGACAAGTAAACCATGTGAGCTGTTGAAACACTGACTAGAGTGAGAGAATGGGTTGTATGTGTGAGGGAGTGTCAGCCACGCCGGCTTTGTGGCATCAGCAGCCATAGCATTGTGCCTGGTGTGCCAATGCACTGCCAGTGAGGGGCAATGCCAGGTTGCCAGGAGCAGCTCAAAGTTTCTTAATCAACAGAAACGGGATTAACCCTGGACTTAGCAGATGCTTAAAATTCCTCAAACATTTTTGACCGAATTTGCGAAAATTGTACTAAATAAAAACCCTGGTGTACAGTAGCCAAAAGGCTAGACCTTGATATATTGATTTTATTTTTTAATCCTAGCTTTGCACATTATCAACAGGGTTATTTCAATCACAACAATGGGCTTCATCCTGAGGGAATTACAGGTATTCCTCCCAAGATTTATCATCCTTGATAATTAGTGGATTAAGATCAACTCACAGCGTTGATCTTGGGACTCTATGATTAAAAATATAAACTGAGGCTGCAATTCTATTCCACAGTGCAAGCCAAATGCTGACATCTTGACTAACAACTATTCTCCAATCCATGATGGTCATTTGCACCCAGCTCTCATTTCCTGGACCCTGTCCGCTGTGCAGTGCACGATGTAGTTGAACTCTGCCATGCATACGGAGAGCTTTCTGCAGTTCAATGCTCTCATTCTCCTCCTGAGGTGACCACTCCCATTTCTAACCCCCAACCCTGTTCCTCACAGCGCCAGAGACCCGGGTTCAATTCCCGCCTCAGGTGTCTGACTGTGTGGAGTTTGCACATTCTCCCCGTGTCTGCGCGGGTTTCCTCCGGGTGCTCCGGTTTCCTCCCACAGTCCAAAAATGTGCAGGTCAGGTGAATTGGCCATGCTAAATTGCCCGTAGTGTTAGGTGCAGGGGTAAATGTAGGGGAATGGGTCTGGGTGGGTTGTGCTTCGGCGGGTCGGTGTGGACTTGTTGGGCCGAAGGGCCTGTTTCCACACTGTAAGTAATCTAATCTAAAGATCATATGGGATGTATTCTCTATCTCCTGGGGAAGGAAGGGGAGCAGGGCAGGGCAGGGATCAAATCTCCCTACAGGAGCCCCCTCGTCCCCATATTCAGCTCTAACAGGTCTCCATGGGAAATCGTGTAAGTATCTGTTCTGAAGTATTTGACTGGTAAAAGATTCACTAATAATAGGCATGACACGGGAATGTTTAAAGTGTGAAATGAACAGAGCTCTAATCTACACAACACCGAATTGTAATTGTAGGTGTTATAACTTAAAGAAAGAGAGATTAATATGTGAAATTGTAAAGTTTTAGAACTTAAAATGACAGGAGAAGATTAGAAGAGTGAGTGTTAACCAGTGTGCCATTGCTTTCCAATACCAGCACCGCTGTCTCAGACTTCATTACTCATTCAGGTGAAACATCCAAGCATTCAGCTGACTGAAAATTCAAATATCTGCTCATATAAAAACCCAGTTCTTTCTTTCCTTCAGCTAATTGTATATCCATGTTTTAATTTACTTCAAAGTCACACTGCTTCCAGTTCCAGTCGCAGCCTTTAATGCATATACATTTATATGGAGTCTGCACCTCAACTTATGTTGTCAAATCACTGAAAGATGTGAGAGAAACAGAAGACTTCAACTTCTCTAACGTTAACTGGGATCGCCTTAGTGTGGAGGGATTAGATGGGGTGGAATTTTTAAAGTATATCCAGGAGAGCTTTTAACGTCAGTACCTAGGTAGTCCTGTGAGAGACAGCGCTAGACAAAATCCCAGAGAATGTTAAAGTTTCAGTGGATGATCACTTTGGGAATAGTGATCATAAATCAAAAGTTGCAAAGTCACTAAGCAAAAGGCAATAAGGATAGTGCAGAAGTTAAATGTCTAAACTGGGGGAAGGCCAATTTCAACATCATTAGACAAGACCTGGCAAACATAGACTGAGAGCAGCTACTTGTAAGTAAGTCTACATTTAGAAAGTGGGAGTCTTTTAAAAGTAGGGCAGTGAGAATTCAGGGCGGTAAGGCTCCTGTAAGACTGAGGGGCAAGGCTAGCCGGTCTAAAGAACCTTAAATGTCGAGGGCTTTGGGAGTTTGATAAAGAAAACAAAGGAAGCATATGCCAGAAACAGTGTGGGGGAGATCCTTCGAAGGTACAGAGAGTGTGAAAGGTTGCTTAAAATAGAAATTAGGAAGGCAAAGAAAGGCCACAAAATATCTTTGGCAGGCACTATCAAGAACAGGTGGGAGGTGACGGCCTAATGGTACTATCGTTGGATATTGTTCATTCTGACACCCAGTTAATGTTCTGGGGACTTGGGTTTGAATCCTGCCACGGCGGATGATGGGATTTGAATTCAATAAAAATCTGGAATTAAGACTCTAATGATCACCAATTAATCCATTGTCGGAAAAACCCATCTGTTTGACTAATGTCCTTTAGGGAAGGAAGTTGCCATCCTATAACCTGGTCAGGCCTACACGTGACTCCAGACCCACAGCAATGTGGTTGACTCTTCACTGCCCTCTGGGGTGGCAATAAATGCTCACCTAGCCAGTGAAACCCTCATCCTGTAAATTAATTTTTAATAACCCAAGGCATTTTATAAGTATATTAAGAGTAAGAAGAATACCAGGGAAAGAGTAGGGTCTATTAGAGACCAAAGGGGTGACCTGTGCTTGGAGCCACACAATGTGAGTGTGGTCTTAAATGAATCATTTTCATCTATGTTCAAAAAAGAGAAGGATCATTGCAGCCAGGGTTTTCAGTTGGAAATGTGAGGTTTGTGAACATATTCAGATTAATAAGGAGGAAGTATTGGATGTTTTAGCGAGCATAAAGGAGCATACATGCTCGCAATCTGATGAGATGTATCACAGGCTGCTATGGGAAGCAAGGAAAGAGATTGTATGGCCTCTGGTGGTGACATTTAAGACTTTGTCGTCCACAGGTGAAGTGACAGATGACTGAGGACAGCTAATGTGGTTCTTTTGTTCAAGAAGGGCAGGAGAGCTAGGCCAGGTAAAAACAGACCAGTTAGTCTGATGTCAGTGGTAGGGAAATTACTGGAAAAACTTCTGAGGGAAGGACTAATCAACACTTGTAAAGCAGGCATGGATCAAGGATAGTCAGCATGTATAGGAGTCAAAGGGTGAGATGGAGGGCTGTTTTTGTGCCTGAAAGTCTGTGATCAGTGGTGCACCACAGGGATAGGTGCTGGGCCACTTGATGTTTATTATTAACAGTATGGAGTTGGATGTGAATGTTGAAGGTATAATCAGTAAGTGTGCAGATGACATAAATTGATGGTGTTGGTATTTATGAGGAGGCTACAGTCTGATATTAATGAGCTGGTAAATGGGCAGAGCAATGCAGATGGAATTTAATCCTGATAAAAACAAGGTGACTCTCAGGAGTGGTCTGTGAAAAACTTCCAAACCCTATCATATCACCCAAGGACTCTACTCCTAGTTGCTAATAAAACCCTAGCCTTTTCCAGAGCAAACCATCTTTTGATTAAAGGTTCAAGATATCTTCATATAGTTTGCATAATCCTTTTAAAACATCAATGTTTGGCTCACATCTCGTCATGGGATTGAAATTGGAGATGCGGGGATATGCAAAATAGGGAATCGAAATCTGAAACTGCGATTGACTTTTTTCCTCCTGAGCCAGTGGGCGAAGACTGGCATGAGATTGGTGGGGTCAATGTAAAGTTGGCTGTCAGTCCACTGTCACCCATTTTTCACTGTCAGCCAACACTAGATCCATCACAATTATCTTGAGCATTTTTCTTTTTGCATGGTCTGATGGCACCAAGTGTTTATGTTGTGGATTTGGAGGTTACATTCAGTCGGAGTATTTTAAAATGGTTCAAAGTATACTTTTATTTTACCAGACAGAGAAAAGGGAAACTTTCCATTTCTATGTGGACAAAGGCACGGAAATCAGGCAACAAAATGAAGGAGTGGATTCTACGACAGGACAGGACATGAAAGAGAGTGAATAGCCTACAAGGTAATTATTGTATTAGAAACAAACCTTGTAGAATAGAGGTGGAGGCTAACAAAGTTAAAGTAGGATAAACATCTCAAGTGGAACGTCACCACAATGGAATACTGTTTGGTGTAAGTACAGCCCGTAGCAGTTGATTATTATAATGTTAAAATCGGTCTCTTCCAAAATGCAAACTCGCCACATGGCCTAATGGTATTGTCATTGGACTGTACATCCAGAGACCCAGGTTCGCATCCTGCCACAGTAGATGGTGGAATTTGAATTCAATAAATAGGGATCTGGAATTAAGAGTCTAATTATCAGGGGGAGCAAACCAGCTCCTTCACTAATGCCCTTTAGAGAAGCAAACTCTTCACCTGCTCCTCCTTCCATATGACTCCAGACCCACAGCAATGTGGTTGACTCTTAATTGTGCTCCAGGTGATTATTGATGAGCAATAAATGCTGGCCTAACCAGAGACCCCCTCGTCCTGTGAATGTGTTTTTATAAAAGGCCATTGGGCCCATCAAATCCACATTGGATCCATTTAGAACAATCAGCCAGTGCCATTCCCCTCCCCTATCCCTTGTAACTTACTTTTCTTCAAGTGCTCATCCATTTTCCTTTTGAAATAACTGTCTCTGCTTCCATCATTCCCCTGAGCAGTGAGTCCCAGATAATCAGTCTCTTTCCCAAAACGTTAAGTTGGTGCCCTCCAGTCCAAGTACCATCCACTTCTCTCTGCCTACCTCATCCAAGGCTGGGTGCGGGTTCCTTCAAACCTGAAGTGGTCTAGTGTGGATTAGGACGCCCACCTTTCTGGTCTGTCTAGAAGAGCCTTGTCAAATAAACAATACGAAGTTTATTGTATTAATGAAACTATTGACAGGTCACATGAAAATGATCTACATTATTACAGAGAATATTAGGAGCATATTAGCTTCAGGTCTATCTCGTACAAGCTCCCTCTTTCCCCTGACCAAGTTCTCATATTATTGCAGTGGGTGGTGCTTACTCCACACAATCATATATTAGCATTATCAGACCCACTCAGACACACATACAACAGTGTGTTGCTGTTCAGTTAGCTCAGTCGGCTGGACAGCTGGTTTGTGTGATGCAGACCTCTCCTCTTGCCCGAAGCATGATGACCCTCAGGTTAAACTGCCATCAACTGTCTCTCTTGTTTCTTCCTTTCCAGTCGCTCTCTGATGACAGGTGTTCAATCCTGGAAGCTTTCTGATTGCAAACTCCTGACATTCCCACCACGAGCATGGACAGGAAAATTGTAATCAGACCAGAAGTCAGTGAATGCCAGTAAATACATCCAAGCCCTCTTTTATTTCTCCCTCCCTCAATCTATTTTCTATGTTGTTAAGGTATCTTGTATGGGTTCTGTCCTTGTGATTTGTGTTGTTCATGTAAAATGGAGGGGGAGAGTAGAGATATGTTCTGAATGGATGAGCTAAAATAGGATGAACAACCTCCCTCGTGTGTCATTTGTCTTGCGATCTGATCACACACCAATACTTAACTTGCCCACGCAAAGTGATTTAAAGTCCCAGACTATCACTCCTGTGAGCAAGCAATGGTGGCGGGGGGGGGGGGTCTGTTATTGTTAATTCCATAAAATCAGATTGTAAATCACTGAGATGGTCCACAGATGATATTAAAATAAATGAAAGATGGTGCATTCTCGCTGATGAAATTGCATACTGCAATATTGCAAAATGTGCTTTAAAATCAACAAGGCAATGCAACTATGCATGTGACAGAGCACATCAGAAATGTTTATTGTGCAGTAAACTGCAATGTATTGCACTGCACATTTATACATCTAGTAACACTGAAAAGGCAGTTGGATTTACCAATGTAAGGGAAGGGTGTTCCAGTAAGACATTTTTAATGTGATCATTTAAATTATCTGCGTCTCCATATAAAAATAACAGGGTGGGTTTTATTGAGCTCCAGCTGTCATAAGGACATTAAAATGCTACAGTATCTAAATTGTGGCATAATCATCATTAAAACATTTCACAATAATTTTAATAGCATTATTCTTACCTATGACATCACTACCTTGTTTCTATCCCCGTTCTTTCATATAGCCAACATGTTATTCTGTGCATTGATTAAACAGTTTAACAATTGATCATTGTGTTCGCTAAGACAGTAGACAATTGTTACAGAACTGACATGGGTGACCAAATTCTCTGTGCAACAAGCCAATAGTTAAGACCATGACTGGTTTAATTATTTTGGGACAAAATGGATCATATCTATGAAATACCATTTAACAAATGTTTGAAAGTTGCCGTGGTGACTTGATGTATGGCCATTTCCAAAAGATTGCTTTCAGTAGAATGATGACCCTTGCATTTTTGGGAATGAAAAAGCTTTAATTTCTTCTTGTGAAATGTCCCTTCGGTTCGAAAGAGAGACCGGGGGCGGGGGCCTTATTGGGCTTTGCAGCAATCATCTTAATTCTGAGAAATGTCTACGTGACCCAAGGTTGCCATCAGACGAATGTTAAATGGTCACATAGTGACCTAATTGGGACATTGAATTTTAGTTGGTCTCTGATACAGGCTTCAGCTGTACCGCGGTGAGGGCAGTACAGAGAAGGCACATTCTCAATGAAGGGTGTGTGTGCGTGTGTGTTTAATACTGTTAAAAACGTCAGAAAGTTCAAAGCAGGAAGAGCAGGGCCTGTGAATGGGAGAAATCCCTCGCTGCTGCTTTAGTTTTGTCTGAGCCAAATAAAACATTTAAAGTTCTGGACAAAAGAGTCTGTGGGAATGAGTGCTATCAACACTCATTAACTTGGCCTTCAGGGGTATGCTGTACGGGCATCAATTGTATTTGAAAGAACATTGGACGGAGTATAACTGCCAGTGAAAAATGCTGGAGGGACATTGAGTGGGCAGTGAAATATTCTACAAACTGGAGGCTGAGTTGGAAAGATTGTAGGGTTGCATGTGGTGTTACATTGTGTGGGAAGTGATGTGAGTGTTTGTAACTACATGTGGCATATCTTACTTATATTGACTAATTAAAGTGCTAAGTTTACTTTTCCATAAGACGTATCATTTGTTCATTAACAATTTCTAAAATGATGCTGATATTACTTGGATTTGACATTAAATGTTTTCTTTCCATTGGTGCTATGGGATTTCCTTTTATTTTCAGAAGGCTATTTGTCTCTATGGGGTCATAACCGTAGCCAGGAGATGTCTTAGAGTTTTAATGTAGAAATCACCAGGATATTAATTTTGAGGCTAACCTGCCCAAATTTGGGTAAATTGCTTGAATTCTTGCTCCTGGTAGTCATCAGCATTCAATGTCAGTGGGTAACACAATGCTGTACTTTATCTCTAACTAATGTACCCTTGTACCACTAGTTTGTTCTGGCTGTAAAGCACGATCAGTAAAGCTGTCTTTATCTGTGTAAAACATTGATAAATTGAAGCGTCTATTCTCATTGCATGCTCTGATATTAATCTGAAGGTGATTTTCAAGCGCAAGGGTGAAATTGTGTGGGTCAAACGCGAGTCAGGTCAGTGTTTTACATACTGTGACTTCAGTTTGACTGAGGCAACGAGTTGTCACATCCGTGCTTTAAGCTTCCAATTTCTACAATAAACAACGTAGATATGATACGGTCTCAGGTCTGCTGTTTAAAGCACCAGCGAAAAACGCAAGTTTGAGGAGCCAGGAAGTGTTCATTATAAATTCAATTATACATCACTGGAATTATTACTGGGTGCAGAGAGGAAACAGACAGAAATAGGAACAGGAGGAGACTGTGAGCTTGCTCTCATATTTAGTATGATCCTGACTGATCGTCCAATCCAGTACCCTGATCTCGCTTTCTCCCCATAGCCTTTGACCCTTTTAGCCCGAAGAAATATATCCATCCTCTTCTTGAAAAAATGCAACATTTTTGGCCTCAACTGCTAGGAGTGGCAGAGAATTCCACAGGCTGTCCACACTCTGACTGAAGACATGTTTCCTCATCTCAGTGCGAAACGGCCTACCCATATCCTTTGACTGTAACCCTGGTTCCAGACTCCCCAGTCACTGGGAACATTCTTCCTGTGTTTACCCTCTCTAGTCCTATTAGAATTTTATCAGTTTCTATGAAATCCCCCCCCTTATTCTTCAAAACTCTCGTGAATATACTCTTAACCGATCCAGTCTTTTTTCATATGTCAGTTTGGCATTCCAGGAATCTTTCTGGTAAACATTCACTGCACTCTCTCCATAGCCAGAACATCCTTCCACAGATAAGGAGGCCAAGACTGCACATAATAGATGGCTCAGATGTTTCCCCCAACAATGGAAGGAACATAGCTTGTCTCTCAGAAGGTGACATCAGAGGTTGCTGAGGAGATGAACAAAGAGTCATAGAGATGTACAACATGGAAACAGACCCTTCGGTCCAACCCGTCCATGCCGACCATATATCCCAACCCAATCTAGTCCCACCTGCCAGCACCCGGCCCATATCTCTCCAGATCCTTCCTATTCATATACCCATCCAGATGCCTTTTAAATGTTGCAATTGTACCAGCCTCCACCACTTCCGCTGGCAGCTCATTCCATACCCGTACCACCCTCTGTGTGAAAAAGTTGCCCCTTAAGTCTCTTTTATATCTTTCCTCTCTCACCTTAAACCTATGCCCTCTAGTTCTGGACTCCTCGCCCACCCCAGGGAAAAGACTTTGCCTATTTATCCTATCCATGCCCCTTATAATTTTGTAAACCTCTATAAGGTCACCCCTCAGCCTCCGACGCTCCAGGAAAGACAGCCCCAGCCTATTCAGCCTCTCCCTATAGCTCAAATCCTCCAACCCTGGCAACATCCTTGTAAATCTTTTCTGAATCCTTTCAAGTTTCACAACATCTTTCTGATAGGAAGGAGACCAGAATTGCACGCAATATTCCAACAGTGGCCTAACCAATGTCCTGTACAGCCACAACATGACCTCCCAACTCCTGTACTCAATACTCTGACCAATAAAGGAAAGCATACCAAACGCCTTCTTCACTATCCTATCTACCTGCGACTCTACTTTCAAGGAGCTATGAACCTGCACTCCAAGGTCTCTTTGTTCAGCAACACTCCCTAGGACCTTACCATTAAGTGTATAAGTCCTGCTAAGATTTGCTTTCCCAAAATGCAGCACCTCACATTTATCTGAATTAAACTCCATCTGCCACTTCTCAGCTCATTGGCCTATCTGGTCAAGATCCTGTTGTAATCTGAGGTAACCCTCTTCGCTGTCCACTACATCTCTAATTTTGGAGTCATCTGCAAACTTACTAACGGAACCTCTTGTGCTCGCATCCAAATCATTTATGTAAATGACAAAAAGTAGAGGACCCAGCACCGATCCTTGTGGCACTCCACTGGTCACAGGCCTCCAGTCTGAAAAACAACCCCCCACCACCACCCTCTGTCTTCTACCTTTGAGCCAGTTCTGTATCCAAATGGCTAGTTCTCCCTGTATTCCATGAGATCTAACTTTGCTAATCAGTCTCCGGGAACCTTGTCAAACACCTTACTGAAGTTCATATGGATCACATCTACCACTCTGCCCTCATCAATCCTCTTTGTTACTTCCTCAAAAAGCTCAATGAAGTTTGTGAGACATGATTTCCCACGCACAAAGCCATGTTGACTATCCTTAATCAGTTCTTGCCTTTCCAAATACATGCACATCCTGTCCCTCAGGATTCCCTCCAATAACTTGCCCACCACCGAGGTCAGGCTCACTGGTCTTTAGTTCCCTGGCTTGTCTTCTTAAACAGTGGCACCATGTTAGCCAACCTCCAGTCTTCCAGCACCTCACCTGTGACTATCGATGATACAAATATCTCAGCAAGAGCCCCAGCAATCATTTCTCTAGCTTCCCACAGAGATCCAGGGTACACCTGATCAGGTCCTGGGGATTTATCCGCCTTTATCCGTTTCAAGAATTCCAGCATTTCCTCCTCTGTAATATGGACATTTTGCAAGATGTCACCATCTATTTCCCCACAGTCTATATCTTCCATATCCTTTTCCACAGTAAATACTGATGCAAAATATTCATTTAATATCTCCCCCATTTTCTGCAGCTCCACACAAAGGCTGCCTTGCTGATCTTTGAGGGGCCCTATTCTCTCCCTAGTTACCCTTTTGTCTTTAATGTATTTGTAAAAACTCTTTGGATTCTCCTTAATTCTATTTGCCAAAGCTATCTCATGTCCCCGTTTTGCCCTCCTGATTTCCCTCTTAACTGTACTCCTACTTCCTTTATACTCTTCTAAGGATTCACTCGATCCATCCTGTCTATACCTTACATATGCTTCCTTCTTTTTCTTAACCGAAAGCAGAAGCATTGTGCACAGGACATGGATGCAACAGTTTTATGACTTCACCAGGTCAGGAGACATCTATTGGTTCACATATATTTTGTCATTTAAGCACCATCCTACTCTATGCTCTGTCTTAACTAAGTGTTCTACATCAGTCCTTCTGTCTTTTAGCTTTCATCCTTCACTATCCATTTATCCATGTGCTGTTTTACCACTCACTACATCTTTATGCAATGTTATGCTTCTATTTCTCCGTTATCCTCCTCAAATCAGAGGCAAGTCAGAAGGCTAATCAGAGTAAGACTTATACACTAAATGGTAAGCTCCTGGGGAGTGATGCTGAACAAAGAGACCTTGGCGTACAGGTCCATAGTTCCTTGAAAGTGGAGTCACAGGTAGATAGGATAATGAAGAAGGTGTTTGGTATGTTTTGCTTTATTGGTCAGACCATTCAATATAGGAGTTTGGCAGGGCTTTTGCCCAAAATGTCAATTCTCCTGCTCCTCCAATGCTGCCTGACCTGCTGTGCTTTTTCAGCACCACTCTCTCGACTCTGATTTCCAGTATCTGCAGTCCTCACTTTCTCCTACCGGAGTTGGGAGGTCATGTTGCGGCTATACAGGGCATTCGTTAAGTCACTTTTGGAATATTGTGTACAATTCTGGTCTCCCTCCTATCGGAAGGATGTTATGAAACTTGAAAGGGTTCAGAAAAGATTTACAAGGATGTTGGAGGGTTTGTGTTGTAGGGAGAGGCTGAATAGGCTGGGGCTGTTTTCCCTGGAACATCGGTGGCTGAGGGGTGACTTTATAAGGTTTATAAAATCATGAAGGGCATGGATTGAGTAAGTAGACAAGGTCTTTTCCCTGGGGTGGGTGAGTCCAGAACTAGAGGGCATAGGTTTAAAATGAGAGGGGAAAGATTTAAAGGAGACTTAAGGGGCAACCTTTCCATGCAGAGGGTGGTGTGTGTTTGGACTGAGCTGCCAGGGGAAGTGGTGGAGGCTGCTACGATTGCAATATTTACAAGGCATCTGGACGGATATATGAATAAGAAGGGTTTAGAGGGAGTTGGACAAAGGGCTGGCAAACGGGACTAGATTAAGTTGGGATATCTGGTCGGCACAGACGAGTTGGACCAAAAGGTCTGTTTCTGTGCTGTCCATCTCGATGACTCTATGACTGTAAATGTGTGGATCCATCAAGTGAATATAGGAACATACTTATTTAACCATGTAGGAGGACACCATAAAATGCAGGGGAGATGGACAGGAGCTGAGGTGGACAACACAAAAAACCCAGTGACTGGTTTAGAGGAGGCCATGAAGATAATTAGCTCTCTCAAGATGGAGAGAGAAGGAACACAAATACAACTGGTAACAAAACTACAAATGCTCCTGACCCTACATGTTCACCTTCCTTCATCAATGATTGAACATTGTGATGGACTATGCTAAGTTAGACGGAGTAAACGGACAGCAGTGCTTTAAGAAGATTGATTATTGAAATTGTTACCTTGTGAAACCAAAATAATTTTGCTTTTTGTCATCATGCACACAAGACATAGCACTGCAGACTCCTGAGGATGATTCCTCAAATGTCTCTACAAATGTGTAGGCACCCCTCACACTTTCTCACATTGACACCAATACGACCCCTTTGAACAGTCCAGTGGATGAGTTCTCAGCTAGTAATTGACAATTGAGCTCAAGCATATGGAGGGAGACAATGCATTAGTGGTACTGTCAGTGGACATGGAATCCAAAGGTCTGTGCCAATGTTGTGAAGTCTTGTGTTCAAATTCCACCATGGCAGCTGGAGAAAATTCAATTAATAAACCTGGGATACAAAACTATTTCAACAGATACTGTGGTATCAATGACTCATTGACTGTTGCAAAAATGTAACAGGATCACCCACATCCCTTTACGAAAGGACATCGGGCATTCCTACTCACTCTAGCCTATATGTGACTCCAGACCCACAGCAATGTGTTTGACTTGTAACTGTTCTCCATAATAGTTTAACAAGTCACATAGTTCAAGGGCAGTTATGGATAGGCAGCGGTTCTGGCTTTGCCAATGTCACTCACTTACCATGAACAAAAATGAGAAAGGAAGTCTGTGAGAATCCATGCCTGGGAGTATAATGCTACCCAATCTCACTACAGCTGGATACAAATGCTGACATATCACTGACCAAGAGAAAACTTGGTGCTCATCAGAATCTTAGAATCCCTACGGTGTGGAAACAGGCCCTTTGGCCTAACAAGTCCACACTGACTTTTCTGAAGAGTAATCATGCAGACCCACTCCTCTACCCTAATACTTTACATTTCCCCTGACTAATGCACCTAACCTACACATCCCTGAACACTATGGGCAATTTAGCGTGGCCAATTCACCTAACCTGCACATCTTTGGATTGTGGGAGGAAACCGGAGCACCAGGAGGAAACCCACGCAGACATGGGGAGAATTTACACAGAGACAGTCATCAAGGCTAGAAGCGAAACCAAGGCCCTGGCGCTGTGAGGCAGCAGTGCTGACCACTGAGCCACCATGCTGCCCTGGTGAGACATGTCAGTCTATACCGGCTGCATCAGGAACTGAATGGCCAGGTATTGACTGAAGTGTCTCACGTTCTCTTACCACAGCCAAGAAGATGGAGGAAATCAGTTCAATCCCCAGTGAATTGGTGGCACTAGAAATAATGATGATAGTAGAGGTGAAGGTGAACACACCAAGGAGACTCAGACTTGGCTCTCAAACGAATCCATAAACACAGCCATGTGTAATTTTGTTCTGAACCTCCCTTGTGTCTTTTGCGGGATAACAGATCCATGACTTTGCTGCAGATCATTGACCTTCACCAGGCTGGCAGTGACACTCTGGAGAGCTCAGATCATGAAAGGGAGCGTGGAAGTGGAAACTTCCCTCTGAGTGTGCTTCTCAGCCATCTCTGCTCCCGCTGCCAGTACTGCCTCAACTCCTGGTGACTCGGTTTATCCCTTCACAGGAGCAGGTGGAACAGTCTGTCAGGGGCTCCAATAGCCAGGCAGAATTGACTGAAAGCATTCTGCTATCAGAACAGTGATATGAACAGCTGCACTGGTCTCTGCTGGATCTGCACAGGGTATGCCACAAAGGCGGCAGAAAGTGTGAATTAAGGCAATTCTAATTCACCAAAGACGTGCAATATCTGTTTGATTGAATGTTATATTGTTCAATTTCCTTTTTTGATAACAGCAGTTTAAATTATTAATTAACACCACTTCCATATCATGCCCATTTTTGGTTCCTGAAGGGCAATTTGTTTTTTCACTTGATTCACAATGCATGTTAGTACATGATATGACCAAACGGCTATTTGTATTGTTGTGATATTGGTCTGTGGAAAGTGATGGAGTGGAGAGGTGGGTGTGGCAGTAATGGGTAAGGTCGGTGACAGTGAATTGAAGAGCTTAATTTGTCATGCTTTCCCATGTGAGTCAATATGAGCTGAACATTTGAACAATGTGGTTTGGACATACCAAAGCAGCAGTGTACCTACCTAGTGTATGCATGTCTGTCTTCATGTGAAGATAAAGGATAAGTCTCTTCACCCTTCTCCAATGGAATTCAATCCTGATAACTATCTCTTTTGAATACCAATTTGAAGTCACTATAATCCCATTTCTCCACTAATCTGCAGAGATCATTAATGAAATCATCTTTGATTCTCCTAGATTTGGAACTCTTCTAATAAATCCTTCTCTTTCAAGAATTTGATTAGCTTTGAGTTTGAAATAATTGTCAAAAGCTTCTAGTACCTCTTTAAAAGTACTTGTTGCGTATTTTACCTCTTGATCAGCTGTAACATATAAGCTAAACTCCATACAACAGTGCATTGAAGTGTACGTACTTGCCTAGCTTCTGATTTTGTATCTAATTTGGAAGCTATTCTATATCTGAGAAACAGCTTTCTCCAAGATGTCCAATCATGTCTTCCTTTTTTTTAAGATTCCCTACAGTGTGGAAGCAGGCCCTTCAGCCCAACAAGTCCACACCGACCCTCCAAAGAGTAACCCGCCCAAACCTATTTCCTCTAACGCACCTAACACTGCGGGCAATTTAGCAAGATCAATTCACCCGACCTGCACATCTTTGGACCGTAGGAGGAAACCCAGACACGGGGAGAATGTGCAAGCTCCACACAGACAGTTGCCCGAGGCTGGAATCGAACCCGGGTCCGCTGCGAGGCAACAGTGCTAAGCACTGAGCCACCGTGCCATGCTGATTTGGCTCCTGTCTGAAATTAAGTTTTGCTGGTAATAATATTTCTGATAACTAGTCTTCTTAATGTGATCATATGTTTTGCTTAGTTAAGGAACATTTATGTTGCAGTAAAAACAGCTCCATTCTTCTGTTTGTTGCTGTAGTGGAGGGTTTCCTGCCTTTTGCAGCCAAAGGGGAGAGTCCCTGGTGTTCTCATGGAAAATTGAGGATTCCTGTCTTTTTTATATCATTACTGTATATATCCCTTTAACTGCTTTAATAAATGATTGCCACTTTTTTTGCATGTTTATTGATTGGTTAGATTAAATCACTCCTGTCTTTATTGCAGCTCTTATGAAGAATATTTGTCCTTTACTGCAGCTTGAATAGAGTCCTCCAGACCTTGTCAGACCAAATTAGATTCCCTACAGTATGGAAACAGGCCCATCGGCCCAACAGGTCCACACACCGACCCTCCGAAGAGTAACCCACCCAGACCCATTCCCCTACCCTGTATTTACACCTGACTAATGCACCTAGCACTTTATGGACAATTGAGCATGGCCAATTCACCTGACCTGCACATCTTTGGATTGTGGGAGGAAGCCGGTAGCACCCGGAGGAAAACCACACAGACACGGGGAGAATGTGCAAACTCCACACAGACAGTCGCCCAAAGCTGAAATCAAACCCGGGTCCCTGGCACTGTGAGGCAGCAGTGCTAACCACTGAGTCACCGTACCATCTAGACTTCCAATTTGCCCAACATTATCAGTTTAATTCCTGACTTTGCAATACCTCCAGGTCTGCGAGTTCAGTTCTGATTTCCTTCATGGCATTTACTTCTGTTTCTGTAGCTGGTCCCACTGATGATGGTGGAAGTGTGCATTCTAAGTTTTATGTAACTATTTAATGCTTGCTTTCCAGCCTAGATTACTGCATTTTATTAATATTTCTCCCAGCTCACCAGAGTTTTTAAGCTTTACTCTGACGCTTATTCACTCATCATTGAACCTCCATCTGAGACTGCTCTGACTGAGCACCAACTGGCAATGCAACCTATATCTGCTTTTACTAATTCTCCTTCACCAAAGAGTTGCTCATTCTTCTTTTGTAGCACATCTGTAATGCTTTCACCATTTACTGGAGATTTCTTCCTGGGAGGATTATCAAGTGGGTTTCTCCTGTCGGCCTCATAAATCTTCAGCTCTTCTCTGGTGCTGACTGTGCCATATGAGCAGGCAACTCAAAGCTGTGTCTGAAGATCTCACATAGATGCTCACCATGTGTTGGAGAAACGGGTAAATCACACCTGCACTGCTCCCTTCCATATTGTGTGGGTATATCAGCATCAAACTGTATGAAGTTTGCTTCATCTCTTATAAGTGCTGGAAACCGCAGGGCTTGCTTGGTTTAGTGCAGTACCGGAAATCCACTTTCTGGTCTAACTAGAAGAATTTCTCATCGTTAACAAGAAGCAATTTATCGTGTGTTGTAAAATAGTTCAGGTTACTGGATATAACAGAGATTGTTACTGAGATTCTGAGGAAGACTCAAATATTGGACTGCACTTCTTCATGATTCCAAACCATTCTAGCCATAAATTGATCTGACATCATCATAGGGAGTGGTACTCAATAATATTAACCCTTTCAGACTCATCCTTTCTCCAGAGCAATTATAGATGGCAATGCCTCAACATCCCATCAGTGAATATTTTAAAAATAGCCCGGTCAGAAGGAGTTATTTCTTGTCAATCCTTCAGGCCACAACCTTGACTAGTCCAAGCTTAGAGGTGGAGTGGGAGATTAAGGCAGTTTCTTCAGGAGTCCTGGAAGCTCAGGTTTCCTTGCACACTGTGGAATTCTAATTGGTTTGCATTCCTTTCTGGAGGACAAATTTAAAAATCACACAACACCAGGTTATAGTCCAACAGGTTTATTTGGAAGCACTAGCTTTTGGAGAACTGCTCCTTCATCAGGTGGTTGTGGAGTATAAGATTGTAAGACACAGAATTTATAGCAAATGTTTACAGTGTGATGTAACTGAAATTATATATTGAAAAAGACCTGGATTGTTTGATAAATCTCTCATCTTTTAGAATGAACATGTTGGTTTCAGTTCTTTCATATGTAAATCACAGAACTTTTTTAAAGTTACACTCTCAAGTGAGCTTTAACAATTGGTGTCATGTCAGCCCAGATAATGTATTGAGGTGCCCTGTGTGAGACTGTCTGTGCCACAATGTTCAGACTGATTCTAATCTAAAAAAAGGATTTACAGAATCTTAAATGGATTCATGCAGTTTTTGAGCAAAATAAAATGTAATTCTGCAAGCATAAATTCACCCCACAAACGTATATGCCTGTGTGTGCATGTGTATGTGTGTGTGTGTGGGCGTGGTGTTATGAATGGCTTTGAGAGAATGTGTATGTGTGTGAGTTGAGTGTAAAGGGGTATAAGTCTGTGAGAGTGTACATGTGTGCATGTGAATGTGGGAGTGTATGTGTGAGCGTATGAGAGGGAGCTTGTGTAAGAGAGAGGGTCTGTATGAGTGTATGGGTCTGTAGGAATGTGTGTGTAGGAGTGTCCATGTGTCTGTGTCTGTGTGCGTCTGTGACATGAACTCAAGATTCCGGTTGAGGCCAATCCCCTGGGTACCGAACTTGGCTATCAGCCTCTGCTCGGCCACTTTGCGTTGCTGCCTGTCCCGAAGTCCGCCTTGGAGGATGGTCACCCAAATGTCCTGGACCGCTGAAGTGTTCTCCAACTGGGAGGGAACCCTCCTGTCTGTTGATTGTTGTGCGGTGCCCATTCATAGCCTCTGCTTGGTCTTGCCAATGTACCATGCCTCAGGGCATCATCGCCTGCAGTGTATGAGATAGACAATGTTGGATGAGTTGCATGGATACCTGCCACGTATATGGTGGGAGGTATCCTCACACATAATGGTGGTATTCGTGTCGACACTCTGACACGTCTTGCAGTGTCGACCCTGACAAGGTTGTATGTTGTGGTGGGCAATCCTCTGGGGGACACTGCAATCCAGATATATTTTGCGAACCACCAGCAGGGTTCGTGGAAGGGTCTGGATTCGTGAGGGTGGGAGCGGGGTGTCCGGTAGACGGTATGAGGGAACTGCTGGCGATCCTACTCAATTGGTCACTCGATCCAGCAGAACTAACAGAGAATCCCGGCCTGGGTTTTAGAACTAGACCTTAAACATCCTGTAAGCCAAAATAAATGACACCACTTCTGACCACTTTAGTACTAATGTTACCAGAGATGGATTGTACACATAAGGTTAATAATTTGGTGCAGCAAATGTTTGTCAAAGATTGCAGGACAGAAGCAAGGTAAGTGGCTCAAAACGCCAGCAGTTTCTCCCTTAAGTGGACTTTAAATTTAATCACAAGCAACTTTTAAATGCCAATGTTCTGCTTATTTCAACAGAGCTCCAACTGGTCACTGTAACACTGCAGCAGCTGGCTGTACAGTTGCCAAGTTCTGAGCTCAGAGACATGGTTTGAAAGAGGTTTCAAAGCAGCATGTGTGCCAATGAGGCTGTCAGCTGTCATCATAACCAGCTGCAAACCTTGTCTCCTAGCAAGAGGCACCAGCATCTTACAACATAGTGCTATTAAAATTAAAGTTTCATGGTTGAACCTTCCCACCATTATAAAACAGAGCACCATTTGACTTTGCCCTGAAGAGAAACAAAGAAAATTGCCAAAATCCGAGCCAGACAATTTTCCAAATGCATACGTTCAGCCACGGGATTTCATCCACCAAGGGTGTACGTTGGAAAGTGAGGGAAAACAAGTTATGCAAAAAGTGTGTGTCTTTAATTTGCGTCCTTCAGAGGTATAACTCTGCCAGAATCACACATTCTAAATATCAAAGGCAAATGGGCATTAAAATGTTTTTTGTATAAAGTACATATTGTTAAATAAGTCAGACGCAACCTTTTAAAAAGGTCTGTGGAAAATATCGGTCAACAACTACATCAAAACAGGCACAAGAGACTCCAAGTTTATATGAGTTGCCTTATAGAAACACAGAAGTGGAAAATCAGACAAGAGTAGGCCATTTAGCTCATCGGTGTTGCTCTACCATTCAATATGACCATGGCTGGATATACATTCAGTACCCTGTGCCCACTTTCTCTTCATATCCCTTGATCCTTTTTACCATAAGAACTATATCTAACGCATCTTGAACGCATTTACTGCTTGATCATCTCAGCACTTTTTCCCAGGGTTGAAATGTCAATTACTAGTGGACATAGCTTTAAGGGAAAGGGAAAAGTTTAAAGGAGATGTGAGAGGCAAGTTTTTTTTTAACATAGAAGGTGGCAAATGCCTGAATTTTGGTGCCAGAGAAATTGGCAGAGGTAGACAGGCAGGTGGGTAGGGGAACACAGAAAGCCAGGCAGCATCAGGAGGGAGAGGCAGGAGGATGGGAGAACACAGCAAGCCAGGCAGCATCAGGAGGGAAAGGCAGGAAGCTGGGGGAACACAGCAAGGCAAGCAGCATCAGGAGGGAAAGGCAGGAAGCTGGGGGAACACAGCAAGGCAAGCAGCATCAGGAGGGAGAGGCAGGAGGATGGGAGAACACAGCAAGCCAGGCAGCATCAGGAGGGAGAGGCAGGAGGATGGGAGAACACAGCAAGCCAGGCAGCATCAGCAGGGACAGGCAGGAGGCTGGGAGAACACAGCAAGGCAGGCAGCATCATGAGGGACAGGCAGGAGGCTGGGAAAACACAGCAAGCCAGGAAGCATCAGGAGGGACAGGCAGGAGACTGGAAGAACACAGCAAGCCAGGCAGCACCAGGAGGGATAGGCAGGAGGCTGGGGGAACACAGCAAGGCAGGCAGCATCAGGAGGGACAGGCAGGAGGCTGGGGGAACACAGCAAGCCAGGCAGCATCATGAGGGACAGGCAGGAGGCTGGGGGAACACAGCAAGCCAGGCAGCATCAGGAGGAACAGGCAGGAGGCTGGAAGAACACAGCAAGCCAGGCAGCATCAGGAGGGACAGGCAGGAGGCTGGGAGAACACAGCAAGCCAGGCAGCATCAGGAGGGATAGGCAGGAGGGTGGGGGAACACAGCAAGGCAGGCAGCATCAGGAGGGATAGACAGGAGGCTGGGGTAACACAGCATGCCAGGCAGCATCAGGAGGGATAGGCAGGAGGGTGGGGGAACACAGCAAGGCAGGCAGCATCAGGAGGGACAGGCAGGAGGCTGGGAGAACTCAGCAAGGCAGGCAGCGTCAGGAGAGACAGGCAGGAGGCTGGGAGAACACAGCGGGCCAGGCAGCATCAGGAGGGACAGGCAGGAGGCTGGGAGAACACAGCAAGGCAGGCAGCATCAGGAGGGACAGGCAGGAGGCTGGGAGAACACAGCAAGCCAGGCAGCATCAGGAGGGACAGGCAGGAGGCTGGGGGAACACAGCCGGCCAGGCAGCATCAGGAGGGACAGGCAGGAGGCTGGGGGAACACAACAAGGCAGGCAGCACCAAGAGGGACAGGCAGGAGGCTGGGGGAACACAGCAAGGCAGGCAGTGTCAGGAGGGAGAGGCAGGAGGCTGGGGGAACACAGCAAGGCAGGCAGCGTCAGGAGGGAGAGGCAGGAGGCTGGGGGAACACAGCAAGGCAGGCAGCACCAAGAGGGACAGGCAGGAGGCTGGGGGAACACAGCAAGGCAGGCAGTGTCAGGAGGGAGAGGCAGGAGGCTGGGGGAACACAGCAAGGCAGGCAGCGTCAGGAGGGAGAGGCAGGAGGCTGGGGGAACACAGCAAGCCAGGCAGCATCAGGAGGGACAGGCAGGAGGCTGGGGGAACACAGCAAGGCAGGCAGCGTCAGGAGGGAGAGGCAGGAGGCTGGGGGAACACAGCAAGCCAGGCAGCGTCAGGAGGAACAGGCAGGAGGGTGGGGGAACACAGCGGGCCAGGCAGCGTCAGGAGGGACAGGCAGGAGGCTGGGGGAACACAGCGGGCCAGGCAGCGTCAGGAGGGACAGGCAGGAGGCTGGGGAACACAGCAAGGCAGGCAGCATCAGGAGGAACAGGCAGGAGGCTGGGGGAACACAGCGGGCCAGGCAGCATCAGGTGGGACAGGCAGGAGGGTGGGGGAACACAGCAAGGCAGGCAGCACCAAGAGGGACAGGCAGGAGGCTGGGAGAACACAGCAAGGCAGGCAGTGTCAGGAGGGAGAGGCAGGAGGCTGGGGGAACACAGCAAGGCAGGCAGCGTCAGGAGGGAGAGGCAGGAGGCTGGGGGAACACAGCAAGCCAGGCAGCATCAGGAGGGACAGGCAGGAGGCTGGGGGAACACAGCAAGGCAGGCAGCGTCAGGAGGGAGAGGCAGGAGGCTGGGGGAACACAGCAAGCCAGGCAGCGTCAGGAGGAACAGGCAGGAGGCTGGGGGAACACAGCGGGCCAGGCAGCGTCAGGAGGGACAGGCAGGAGGCTGGGGGAACACAGCGGGCCAGGCAGCATCAGGAGAGACAGGCAGGAGGCTGGGGAACACAGCAAGGCAGGCAGCATCAGGAGGAACAGGCAGGAGGCTGGGGGAACACAGCGGGCCAGGCAGCATCAGGTGGGACAGGCAGGAGGGTGGGGGAACACAGCAAGGCAGGCAGCATCAGGAGGGACAGGCAGGAGGCTGGGGGAACACAGCAAGCCAGGCAGCGTCAGGAGGTGAATTCAACGTTTCAGGTGTAACCCTTTTTCCGTCCTGAAATGAAATGACATGGAGAGTTCCAGGTTTAATATCCTAAGGTATATTGATCGTCGGATGGTGGTCAGACCTTGACAATTCATCTCAGCATTTTCCTTCACAAGTTCTACTTCTTCCTCAGCTATGTTCATCCAGGATAATGACCTCCATAATCATGAAGTGCTTCAAGGGGCTGGTCATGGCCCACATCAACTCTAGTCTCCCAGCCTGCTTTGATCCCCAACATTTTGCCTACTGACCTAACAGGTACGCAGCGGACACCATTTCCCTTGGCCTGCCCTCATCCCTGGAACATCTGGAGAGCAAGGACACCTAAGTCAGACTCCTGCTCATCAACAGTATCTCCACCTCCAACACCATTATCCCCTCCAGACTGATCATAACACTCTGAGACTCTGAGTCTTGGCTCAACCCTCTGCAGCTGGATCCTCAGACCACAATCAGTGAAGATAGACAGCAGCACCTCCTCCACGATAACCCTCAACACTGGAGCCCCCCCAAGGATGTGTTCTCAGCCCCGACTGTACTCCCCGTACACCCACGGCAGTCTGGCTAAATTCTGTACAAACTCCATCTACACATTTGCTGACAACACCACCATAGTAGGATGGATATCAAACAATGCTGAGTCAGAAAACAAGAAGGAGATAGAGGGCTTGGTGACTTGGTACTCTCTCGCAACGTTGGCAAAACTGAAGAAAGAAAGGAAGAGAATATGCCACCCTCTACATCAATGGAGCTGAGGTTGAGAAGGTGGAGAGCATCGAGGTCCGAGGAGTGACAATAGCCAACAGCTTTTCCTGGATTTCACACGTAGATGCTACAGTCAAGGAGGTGCAACAGTGCCTTTCTCCCTCAGGTGGCTCAGGAAATTTGGCCTGTCCATGATGACCCTCACCAGCTTCTTCAGGTGCACTATTGAAAGCATACTGTGTGGGTGCATTACTGCTCTGCTCGGGACCACATGAAACTACAGAAGATGTTGTGCAAGCCCAGACCGTCACAGAAGCCAACCTTCCATCCATGGACTCCAACTTTTTTAATAGGGTCATAGTCATGTACAACATGGAAACAGACCCTTCGATCTAATACATTCTTTCCGACCAGATATCCTAAATTAATCTAGTCCCATTTGCCAGCACTTGGCCCATATCCCTCTAAACCCTTCCTTTTCATCTACCTATCCAGTGCCTAACACCTCCTCTTTGTGAACCTCAATTATGTCTAATCTCTTCTGTATTCTCCTCAACAACATTGTCTTTTTCCAGTGTGAGTACTGATGAAAAATAATCATTTAATGCCTCTCCTATCTCCTCAGACTCCATGCACAACTTCCCACTCCTATCCTTGATTGCCCCTAATCTTCCTCTTGTCATTGTTTTATTTCTGACATACCTATAGAAAGCTTTTGGGTTTTCCTTGATTCTACCTGCCAAAGACTTCTCATGTCCTCTCCTGGCCCTTCTTGTCTCTCTCTTTAGGCCCTACGTGGCTAACTTGTAACTCTCAAGCACCCTAACTGAGCCTTCACGTCTCATCCTCACATAAGCCTCCTCTTTCTCTTGACAAGAGATTCAACTCTTGAACTATTTGAACATTAATCGATTGATTATTAGTCATTATTCTGTCCATGTACCAATTTGTCCTGAATTGCGACTTGAACTTAAAACTTCTGGCCTCGAGGCAGGGACACTACCCAGCTATTAGATCTCCTTTTCCTGGGTTAGGGAGGACCAGGTTTTTGTTTTAGGTTCCACATGCCCAATCGCTACCCAGCAAGGGCACACCTGCTGAGGCTGGGATCAGACTCTGGTGCAATTCCTTTTTGATCAGGACCACATGAGGGTACAGCTTTCAGTATGCCACGGTTCGGAGGAAGTGTGGTGCCAACAGAGAATGATCGTGGACAGACAGCAGCGATGAGAAAGATAAAGTTTTGTTTTTATTTTATCTTCATACGGAAGAGGGAGGACTTGCACAGCTGTAGAACAGGGGGAGGCAGGGATGCACTGGGGCTGGGAGAAATTGTGCACTGGTTCTGCACAGAACTTAAAACCCGTCAGAAGGTCAAGGGCGAGTGACTATGCACCAAAAGAGAATTGAGATCCAGGAGAACATTCATTGCTGCCTACAAACCAATACAGCAGGAGTGAATTGGAGTAGAATCTGGGATCCCCAGGAGATAGCAGCAACAGCTGCACACACTGGGCTCCAGCAGCTATTCTTCACCTCGAAGAGATTGAGGGATGGGGAAAAATCATGGAATTGGGAAAAACATATAACCGATAAGACAGTTCAGTCCTGGCTGTGTGTGTCAGAAAATCTGTAGTCATTGAAAGAAACACAAGCTAAAATAAATAGAATTCAGGTTGCATGATGATCTAAACAAAACTTATCAGTATAGTTTCAACGAGGTAAAAACAATGACTGCAGATGCTGGAAACCAGATTCTGGATTAGTGGTGCTGGAAGAGCACAGCAGTTCAGGCAGCATCCAAGGAGCTTCGAAATCGACGTTTCGGGCAAAAGCCCTTCATCAGGAATAAAAGCATGTTTGTTGGTTGAATGATGATGTTTGAATAAAAATAGTGTTTGAACTTGTAGGTTGAGTTAAGTAAATCTGCTCATACGAACATGGATCTGAAATATGTTAGGGGAGAGGAGAAATGGGAAGGAATGGCAAGCAATAGTTAACGGTGGAGTTGCAAATAAGTGAATCTGCGCGGGGATGTGGTGACTCAGGAATCAGCTTGATCAATAATTTCAATTCTGTGCTGTTTAACAATGTTAGCCACTTGTACAAGAATGGCGCAGTCATCTTACAGTTCAGGATGAGTCACAGTTGCTGGAACAGACTGACTGTCTCACTGAATTCACTGGATTTGTACAAGAATAGCAACACACCCTTTGACCTTCCAGCAGGGTGACATTGCAAACCCTCTTCTGAGCTCTGATAGTGTTTCTGTGGGAATTCTGCAAATAGTGTCTAGTCTTCCTGTGACCAAGTGTTTATCCAGAGCAGGGAGACCTTTCTAGCAAGTTCTGGGGTCTCTGCAATATTCATCAGTGAACCCATCTCCTGGTCTTTGGGCAGAACAAATTGATACATTTGAAGAACATGTAATGTAAGAGGCAACAGTTTCTTCTATCACTATTGTACCAGTTGGTTGTGTTCTGATTAGATTAGATTACATTACATTACTGTGTGGAAACAGGCCCTTCGGCCCAACAAGTCCACACCCACCCGCCGAAGTGCAACCCACCCATACCCCTACATTTACCCCTTACCTAACACTACGGGCAATTTAGCATGGCCAATTCACCTGACCTGCACATCTTTGGACTGTGGGAGGAAACTGGAGCACCCGGAGGAAATCCACGCAGACACGGGGAGAATGTGCAAACTCCACACAGAGAGTCGCCTGAGGCGGGAATTGAACCCGGGTCTCTGGCGCTGTGAAGCAGCAGTGCTAACCACTGTGCCACCGTGCCGCCCACTGTGCCACCGTGTTCTGGTCTACATTACTGCCTACAATAGGCTGGGTTTAACGTAGGAGCCTGTAGTAGTCAGAAGGCAGGTGAGCACGCTTCATCATGTTAAAGGACCTGTGTTAGTCTCTTGGTAGTGACAGACCTTTCCTGATTAGGAGCAAGATTCCCAACTGCCAGTGACAGGATGTCATTAATGAACTAGTGTGCACCCATTACTCTGGAACCCATTGCAGTGTGGTTCTGGCTCAGGAGACCACATGACATTCCCACGCTCTTGGGAAAAACTCTCAACACTGTCCAGTTTTCCAGTGCCCTTCAGTGGCGATTCCTTACTTTCAGGCTATCAGGGGATTCCACACCGGCTGTGGGGTAAACACAAAAAAAACTGGATCCTTACCTTTCTCTGTTTTGGGAGGGCAGGTTGATTCATCTGATTGATGCTAACAGCATGGAGTGAATTCAGGACCTGCCTCCTTATTGGTCACTGAATCACAGAGTTTTTATAGCACAGAAAAAGGCCCTTCAGCCCATCGTATCTGTGTTAGTTATCAAGCACCTATTTATTCTAATCCCATTATTCTAATCCCAGCGTTTGTCCCATAACCTTGTCTGCCATAGTGTTCTAGTTATTATTGAAATAGAACATAGAACAAAACAGCACAGTACAGGCCTTTCGGCCCACGATGTTTTGCTGACCTGATATCTTACTCTAAGATCAACCTAACCGACATACCCTTCATTTTACTATCATCTATGTGCTTATCTAAGAGTCACTTAAATGTCCCTAATGTATCTGACTCTACTATGACTACTGGCAGTACATTCCACACACCCACCACTCTCTGTGTAAAGAACCTACCTCTGACATCTTCCCTGAACCTTCCACCAATCACCTTAAAATTATGCCCCCTCATGATAGACATTTCCACCCTGGGAAAAATTCTCTGGCTATCCAATCTACTTATGCCTCTCATTATCTTATATACCTCTATTAAGTCACCTCTCATCCTTCTTCACTTCAATGAGAAAAGCCCTAACTCCCTCAGCCTTTCTTCATAAGACATGTTCACAAGTTCAGACAGCATCCTGGTAAGTCTCCTCTGCATCATCTTTCCACATCCTTCCTATAATGAGGCGACCAGAACTGAACACAATATTCCAAATGTGGTATAACCAAGGCTTTATAGAGCTGCAACATAACCTCATGGTCCTTCAACACCACATCCACTACTCTACTTTCATCAGTGTATTTTGTCACCTCCTCAAAGAATTCAATAAGGCTTGTGAGGCAAAACCTGCCCCTCACAAAGCCATGCTGACTATCTCTAATCAAACCATGCTTTACCAAATAATCATAAACCCTGCTTCTCAGAATTGTCTCCAATAATTTGCCCACCACAGATGTAAGACTGACTGCTTTGTAATTTCCAGGATTATCCCTATTCCCTTTCTTGAACAAGGGAATAATATTTGCCATCCTCCAATCATCTGTCACTACTTCAGTGGACAATGAGGATGGAAAGATCATTGCCAAAGGTGCAGCAATTTCTTCCTTCACTTCCCACAGGAACCATGGGTACATCCTGTCTGGCCCAGGGGACTTATCCATCCTCACATTTTTCAAAATTTCCAGCACATCCTTCCTAGCCTCAACCTGTTCAAGCATATCAGCCTGTTTCAGTCTGTCCTCACAAATAGTTATCAATGTCTTGAGGGTTTCTGCCTCCACAATTCTTTCAGGCAGGGAGACAGGTTTCCAGTAACAAAAACATCCTTCATCCATCACCGTCTGTCTCGTGCCAGCTAATTTGGATCCAGTTTGACAAAGATCCCATGGCTCTTTAGCTTCTCAACCAGTTCACCATGTGAGGTGTTATCAAAAGCCTGCATTGGCTGCATTAACTGCACCACCCTCATCTACACATCTCGTCACTCCTTGGAAAACTTAAATTTGTCAGACAAGATCTCCCCCTATCAAATCCTTTGACTATGCATGATTCATCCTTGCCTCTCCAAGTGAAAATTGATTCTGTCCCTCATAACTTTTTCCAATTGTTTCACTACGACAGATGTACTGGACAGTAGTGTCCTGGTATATCCCTATCTCCCTTCATGATTAATGGTACAAAGGACTGTGCTCCAGTCCTCTGGCACCTCTCCTGTCACTGGAGATCATGATGCTGTGGGTTGGACGTGCCTTCAAGCAGAGGACAGAAGCTCTGGTAATAGTAACTATTCTGATAAATTGTTTTCTTTACAAGTGAAAAAGAACTCTGTTTATCTCGCCTTTTTAACAGGAAGCTTAATTTCGGTAATGCACATCGTCAGTGTCTGTTTTTTTTTAATCACAAATTAATTTTATTTCCAGTAGAGATTGGAAACAATTACAATATTACTTCATGGATCACAGAAATGTCATTGTGCAGAAGAAAACTATTAGGCCCATCATACTTGCACTCTCTCTTCAAATCAGCGTCTCGCAAAGTGTCATTCTCATCCCTTTATCCTGTATCCTTCAAAATTGTGTCTACTCAAGTAATCATGTGATGCCTTTTGAATGTGTCAATCGAATGTCTTTGCACCACATTCCAGACCCGCCTCACTCATTGTGTGAATCTGCTTTTCGTATCACATTTGCGATATTTGCATATTATTATAAATCTGAGCCCTCTCATTCTCAAAGCTTTCCTGAGCAGGTAACAGGTTTTCCCTACCTGCTCTATCTGGCTCCCTCATGATTTTGGAGACTTTTACCTGATTTCCTTTTAACTTTCTTCTCTCCAAGGAGATCAGTCCCAGCTTCTTCAGTTTATTTTCATAACCAAGATTTCTCATCCCTGGAACCATTCTCCTGCACTGTCTCCAATACATTCATGTCTTTTCTACAGTGTGCCATCCTGACTATACACAATACTCCAGCTGAGGTCTGACCTTTCAGAAACAATCCTCTGCTGTCTTGCAGTACACCAGGTAGACATGTGATGCATGAATTCATTGCATGGATTAGGATGTCATGTGCACCCATTTTTCTGGTAAATTACCTCAAGTGTTAAAATGACAGCTGTGGTTGTGCTGGTTTGATTCAGTCCACTGGCTTCAACATTAAGTTAAACATGAGTCAAAATAAAACAGACTGGTATGAATGCCATCCAACAATGAATTAAGAGCTGGGGTTGCCAATAGCAACAAAATTACTGTCAATCTAAATTTAGTCGAATTTGCTGCAACGTTTTAGTTAATCTCTTCTTCGTGGTATTTCAAGATGGTGAATGCTTGAAAAGGTTGAGATATACCACTATGTAATTGACTCCTGTCTCTGGGCTTATAGAAAGGTACTGTGTTTGGTGTGGGGTTGATGGTTGGTGGAGGAGGAGAGAAATTGAGGTAGAGAGAGTAAGTTGACGGAAATAAAAATAAGAGAGACTTAACAGGCATCTGATTCACTATTGTCTATTTATAATATACTCCAAAGTACCCCCAATAGGTTAGACAAACTAAAGTCTCTGCACAAAACGATTATCTATACACTGACTGACTAACTGTTGAAGGCGATTCTCACAAAACGGTAATAGTGTCTCTCTTCAAGAAAGTGAAAACATTGCTCAAATTACAAGATATCACACAGACTGAAGGCACCATTGCTATTATAGTAAAACAACGAACTGTGGATGCTGAGACCTGAAGCAAAAACAAAACATAAATTGCCAGAGAAACTCATAACCAAGATTTGAGCATCTGTGGACTTGACATTTTAACTCTGTTTGTCTCTCCACAGATGCTGCCAGACCTACTAAACTTCTCTGGCAATTTATGTTTTTGTTTCACACCATTGTTAGACATGGTTATGAGCGAAAAATTGTAATCATTCTACACCCATTCTTTCAGGCCGACACTGCAATAGAGACATAACAAGTTTGATATGTTTTCAGTGGGTCAGTACAATGTCAGGAGTGAAGCAGGACACCAGAAATATTACGAGATAGAAGAGATTTTTAGCTGGATATGATACGATCTGACTGTATAGCACACAAAACAACACTTTTTACTGTATCTTAGTACATGTGACAACAATCAATCAATCAAATAATCCTTAGAAGCAGGTGTATGATGTTTCAGAATCCTGCCTATGTAAACTGGGTAACAACAGTTGTTTGGCTGTATCTCTCATTACTAAGCTATTTAAAGGAACAGGTGAAAGGTTAGTCTATGCTTTTGCATTTTTAATTGCTTCATTTTGAGTTTTATTTGTACTTTTCTTCAGTTAAGCTCAACCCTGTCATGGAGAATAAATGATCAGTTCCACATTCTCAATCAATCATTCAGTAGGGAGTCGATGGCCCTTTCTTCAACATAAGGGTATTAATATGGGATGGCACGGTGGCTCAGTGTTTATCACTGCTGCCTCAAGGCACCAGGGACCCGGGTTTAATTCCATCCTCGGGCGGCTGTCTGTGTGGAGTTTGCACTTTCTCCCCATGTCTGCATGGGTTTCCTCCAGGTGCTCCGGTTTCCTCCCACAATCCAAAGGTGTGCAGGTTAGGGTGGATTAGCCATGGGAAGTGCAGTGTTACAGGGATATAGTAGGGGGTCTGTGTCTTGATGGGATGCTCTTCAGAGGGTCAGTGTGGACTCAATGGCCTGTTCCATATCGTAGGGGTTCTATGATTTCATGATGTTGAATGCCTTAGTAACCCCGCCGTGGCACAAGCAACTGATAGGTCTGAGAGCAAGTGGAAATGGGCAAACAATACAGATTTGTCAACATCATGTCAAATTGACCTCAACCAGCCATTGAAGCATGAAACAAGGCATATGTTTGTTTCTCTTTGACTGCGATGCAACGTTTTGGATCTCTGCCTCCTGATTGCCCATACAATGTCCCCTCTGACTCGCTTTATGCTTTTTTAACTGATCAACTCAATAATTAAGTTAATTACCTAGTCAACTGAAAGGACTATCCTTAAAAGACCATCTTGAGGGAGGGTGTGGGTTTGAGAGAGCCCAGTTGCTGTGGTGCTTACCAGTTTTGGAAGCCAGTGGGCACCATTAGACCCTCTCCAGGGCCAATTGGCTACTTGGAGGAGGGGCAGGCATTGGGAGACTAGGAACCGTCCTTTTCTAGCACAGCCTGTTATAGAATCACACAGCACAGAAACAGACCCTTCAGTCCAACTTGTTCATGTCGAACAAATTTCCCAAGCTAAACTCATCCTGTTTGCATACGTTCGGCCCATATGCTTCTAAACCTTTCCTATTCACACACTTATCCGAATGTCTTTTAAATGTTGTATCTGTGCCTGCATCTACCTGCTTGAACCTTGGCTAGGCTGAGGCGTACATCAATAAAGAGGTCCTCTAACATAGAATCCCCATAGTTTGGAAACAGGCCATTTGGCCCAAGAAGTCCACATCCAGACCCTTTCCCATACTCTATTACTCTACATTTCCCCTGGCTAATGCACCTAACCTACACATCCCTAAACACTACGGGCAATTTAGCGTGGCCAATTCACTTAACCTGCACAACTTTGGACTGTGGGAGGGAAGCAGAGCACCTGGAGGAAACCCACGCAGACACAGGGAGAATGTGCAAATTCCACACAGACAGTCGCCCAAGACTGGAATTGAACCTGGGTCCCTGGCGCTGTGAGGCTGCAGTGCTAACCACTGAGCTGCCATGCTGCCCATACTGGGCCACTGTGCCATCTCTGCCTCTATTCTGCCTCCCCTGCAGCAGGCTACTGAAGTTGAGGAACATGGAGCTGAAATGCATTTAGGAATGGCCCTTTCGAAGGTGTGGTGGTGTCAGTAATCTAACACCTCCACACGTGGAATATGAACTACTCAAGGCTGCAAATAAAAACAGTGCCCATAACCTGTGCACCATTAACAAGACAATCCGCCAGCCATTAACCATCACCCATATTCTGACAATAAATTTTCAACACTTAGATTTTTGTCCACTTCTCTTTCGGAAAGTTGGAATCTCTTTTGATTCTTGTTATTTGGAGAATGGAAAAGGAAGAAGAACAAAGGAATGCAAGATTGTAAAAGAGGAGGAATGATTGTAACCCTTTAAATCATACGGTCTTACCTACACTCCTCTGTAGAACAGATTATGATTGATTCAAGGTTAATGGAGAAGCTTAGCAAGAGGTGTCAAGAATGTGGTGCTGGAAAAGCACAGCAGGCCAGGCAGCATCTGAGGAGCAGGAGAATCGATATTTTGAGCATAAGCTCTTCATCAGTAATGAGGTGACAGAATTTCAACTTCCTAATGTTCTGAGCATCAAATGTGCTTATATTGATTATGTTGTAAATGTGCATTCGTAGAATCATGGACAATGAAGGAGGGCCATTCAGCCCATTAGATACTATTAAGGCCATTAGAGATGCTAAGAGACAATACCAGACTAGGTTGGAGACCCAAACTAACCAAATGGACACCCCCCATCAGTGGCAAGGCCTATAAGATATAATGGGCTACAAAATGATGCAGACAGAATAGCGGACAAAAATACATCCCTCCTTGATGAGCTCAATGCATTTTATGCTTGATTTGAATAGAAGGACAGTGAAACGGTCTCACTGACCCCGAACAGCCTCCATGCACCTGCTCCCTCAGTCACCGCTGCAGATGTCAGATCAGCCTTCTTGAGAAACAACCCACGGAAAGTGACTGGTCTGGATGGAGTCCCAGGCCGTGCGCTCAGATCCCATGTGGACCAACTGTTGGGAGCATTTGCTGACATACCTAACCTCTCATGTCGACAAACTAAAGTCCCTACTGGCTTCATGAAGACCACCATCTTCCCAGTTCCAAAGAAACACATGCAATGTGCCTCAATGATTACCGTCCTTTGCCTCCGACCTCTATAATTATGAAGCGCTTCAAGAGGTTGGAAAGTCATGGCTCATATTAACTCTAGCCTTCCAGCCTGCCTTGATCCCTTGCAATTTGCTTACCAGTGCAACAGGTCTACGGCAGATACTGTCTCCCTATCCCTACACCTATCCCTGGAACATCTGGAATAATAAGGATACCTATGTCAGGCTCCTACTTATTGACTACAGCTACGCCTTCAACACTATAATCCCAACCATACTAATCTCCAACCTCTGAGACCTAGGTCTCTGCTCTGCCCTCTGCAACTTGATTCTTGACTTCTTAACCCACAGGCCACAGTCAATGGAGATAAACAACAACACTTCCTCATGTCAATCCTCAATGTCAGTGCCCCGCAAGGATGCATACTCAATGCTCTACTGTACTCCCTGTACACTCATGACTGTGTGGTCAAATTTTGTCTGAGCTCCATCTATGAGTTTGCTGATGACACCACCGTTATAGGCCAGATATCGAATGATAACAAGACAGAATACAGGAAAAAGGTAGAGTGCTTGGTGTAAAAGTAACAATTTCTCCCTCTATGTCAGCAAAACCAAAGAGCTGATCATTGATTTCAGGAAGCAAGGAGGAGGGCACGTCCCTGTCTATATCAATGGAGCTGCTTTCTATTTATATGTTTGGGTTTCTTTGGCTTGGTAATGTCATTTCTTGAAACAGGAAATCAGGAATCATCAGCAGGGCTTCGTCCGGAGGCTCACTGAAGATGTTACCTAGTATGGTGATGAAATGTCTGAAAATGAACCTTCCAGCTCAGTGAGCAAACCTATATCCAGAACCTCAACCTGAGCTACAAATCTTCTCAAAACTCGCTAGCAGAGAATAATGTTAACAAAGCAGAATTAAGGGCATTCTCTCTGAATTCACATAACATTTACAAAAAGATTGAATTGAATGATTTAGTTGTCATTATGGAGATACGCCTACAGGGTGACCAAGATTGGGGACTGAATACCCAAGTGTACTGGGCATTCAAGAGGGATGGGCAAAAGGGGATGGTTGGGGATGGTGGTGTGGGTGATGTAACAATTTTACTTAAGGAA
Organism: Chiloscyllium plagiosum; assembly: GCF_037043375.1. Lineage (NCBI taxonomy): Eukaryota > Metazoa > Chordata > Chondrichthyes > Orectolobiformes > Hemiscylliidae > Chiloscyllium > Chiloscyllium plagiosum. The sequence goes on from NW_028270150.1 coordinate 91,736,589, forward strand.
GAAAAACAGTGTTTTGTAAAGAAAGGAACTTTGATCAAAGCATCAATGTATAGCATCAGTTTGCATGAAGCTAAGAAACAGCAAAGGGGAAGCAAACATTAGTGGGAGTTGTTTACTGGTCTGTACTGCTATGTTGGGCATGGTCTGTATTGTAAATGGCTGCAGGACCCCAGTCAGTGCCTCAGGGTCATAATAGCTCTTAGTCATATACCCTCACATGACTATGGCAAGCCAGAATGCACATTCATACAGATTCAATTCTATCACAAACAAGTTCCAGATCCCAATCACCCTCTGGGTGAAAACTTGAGCTACAAATCTTCTCCTCCTCCAAACCTCCTACCAGTTACCCTGGATTCATGCTCCTGGTTATATCCCTTTCAATCAAGGGAGAGAGGGTCTTGTAATCCATTCTATCTAAACCCCTCATAAATCAATGCACTTAAATTAGATCTCCCCTCAGCTTTCTCTGTTCCAAAGAAGGCTACTGTAACCTATCCAATCTTTCTTCATAACTAATATTTATGAAGAACAGCGTCTATTACCTGCTAATATCCATCCAGCTTGCAATTATGGCAGACAGGCCCTCTATCCAGCCATCATTCATCATGGTTTCATTCCAAGACAATTCATTACATCTTCCTTAATTACTTAGTCATATACCCTCACAAATCAGGGAATGTTTTCTGTATGTTAGCCGAGCTGAAGCTTCTGAAAGAATATAAAAGCAAAATACTGCAGATGCTGGAAATCTGAATCAAACAGAGGGAACACTGGAGAGCTTCAGCAGCTCTGGAAGCATCTGTATAGAGAGAGAGAAAAACAGAGAGTTAATGTTTTGAATGTAATGTAACTCTTCTTCAGAACTAGCAAGAGTCATACAGGATTTGAAATGTTAACTCTGGTTTGCTCTCTCGTGGTTGCTGCCAAATCTGCTGAGTGTCATCAGCATTCTTTGTGTTTCGTTCTGAATGCCTTATAGTCGTCATTATTTTGGCATTCAAAGAACCATCCGTATACCACATCCAGAACCGGATTATAACCAACAGCAGCAAGGTGATTACCAAGAGGGATACCAGAACTGAAGATGCAACTGTTAAAATAGAAACAGAAATTGCTGGCAAATATTTGTTTCTGATTTCCAGTATCTGCAGCTCTTTGATTTTTTTTTGTTTAGCATAGAACTGCTGAAGTTTTTAACGACAATTATGAGAGACAGACACCAAAGCTCAGGTTGAAGAGACTCTGTCCCCACAAGTCAATCTATTTCTGATATTAGATGCCAGCACAAATGTTTGCTTCACGGATAACAATAATGGGAAATAGTTCTGAGGAAAATGTCACTCGAGGATAAGAGAGAGGAGCTGCAGACAGCAAAACGAAGCTATTGTGAAACATAACCTGCTCAATAATGGAATTTGTGGGATGCATTTGAAATGCAGCGAGAGGGAGCTAACTCTGGATGCCAGGAAACCTTAATCTGCTCCTTAATCTGCATTCTTATGAGGCTTTGCTAACTCTAGAAACCTACTGAGTAAGATGATTACATCTTTCTCTGCTCAATGAAGCCATAAGTATTACTTACCTTCACCTAACAGGCACCTTGGATTATCTGCTGTCTGCTTCCCTCCGCTCAGCAAAGTTACTCCAACAAGGTCTTAAGAAGCCCACCCTGCCCACCAAAATTCACAGCATCCAGCAACCAAAATATTTGAAAATAAACAAAGTCAAAAATCACACAACACCAGGTTATAGTGAAGGGTAGGTTGTGCCTCACAAACATTATTGAATTCTTTGAGATGGTAACCAAACAGGTGGATGAGGGTAAAGCGGTTGATGTGGTGTGTAGGGATTTTGGTAAGGCATTTGATCAGGTTCCCCATGGTAGGCTACTGCACAAAAGATGGAGGCCTGGGATTAAGGGTGATTTAGCATTTTGGATCAGAACTTGGCTAGCTGAAAGAATACAGGGAGTGGTGGTTGATGGGAAATGTTCATCCCCGAGTTCAGTTACTAATGGTATACCACAAGGGTCTGTTTGGGGGCCACATCTCTTTGTCATTTTTATAAATGACCTAGATGAGGCCGCAAAAGGATGGGTTAGTAAATTTGTGAATGACACTAAGATCGGTGGAGTTGTGAGTAGTGCTGAAGGGTGTTGCAGGTAACAGATGGATATAGATAAGCTGCAGAGCTCGGCTAAGAGGTGACAGATGGAGTTTAATGTGGAAAACTGTGAGGTGATTCACTTTGGAAGGACAAACAGGAATAGCGAGTACTGGGCTAATGGTAAGAATCTTGGTAGTGTAGACAAGCAAAGAGATCTCAGTGTCAATGTACATAGATCCCTGAGAGTTGCCACACAGGTTGATAGGGTTGTTAAAAAGGCCCAAGCAAAAGTGAGGACTACAGATACTGGAAACCAGAGTTTAGATCAGTGTGGTGCTGGAAAAGCACAGCAAGTCAGGCAGCATCTGAGGAGCAGGAAAATCAACGTTTTGGGCAAAGGCCCTTCATCAGGAATGGAGGCAGGAAGCCTCCAGGGTGGAGAGATAAATGGGGGTATGGGGGGTGGGGCTGGGGAGAAGGTAGCAAAGAGTACAAGAGGTGAACGGGGGTGGGGACGGATGTGATAGGTCAGAGGGGAGGGTGGGGGAAGGTAGCAAAGAGTACAAGAGGTGAATGGGGGTGGGGGTGGAGGTGTTAGGTCAGAGAGGAGGGTGGAGTGGATAGGTGGAAAGGGAGATCGGCAGGTAGGACAGGTCATGGGGACAGTGCTGAGCTGGAAGGTTGGAACTGGGGTGAGGTGGTGGTGGTGGGGGGGGGGGGGGGGGGGGATTGAGAAAACTGGTGAAGTTCACAAGAGACCTGAGGTGTGTTAGCTTTTATTGATAGAGGGATTGAGTTTCAGAGCCAAAAGGTCATGCTGCAGCTGTACAAAACTCTGGTGTGACTGCCCTTGGAGTATTGTGTATAGTTCTGGTCACTGCATTGTAGGAAGGATGTGGAAGTTTTGGAAAGGGTTCAGAAAAGATTTACTGGGATGTTGTTTGGTATGGAGGGGGAAGGTCTTATGAGGAAAGGCTGAGGGACTTGAGGCTGTTTTCATCAGAGAAAGGAAGGCTGAGAGGTGACCTAATTGAGACATGTAAGATAATCAGAGGGTCGGATAGGTTGGACAGTGAGAGCCTTTTTCCTCGGCTGGTGATGGCTAGCATGATGGGACATAGCTTTGAATTGAAGGGTAATAGGTAAAGGACAAATGTCAGAGGTAGTTTCTTTATTCAGAGAGTAGTAGGAGCGTGGAACACACTGCCTGCAACAGTAGTAGACAAATGGGTAGTAGTATTCCTGAAGAAGGGCTTATGCCCGAAACGTAGATTCTCCTGTTCCCTGGATGCTGCCTGACCTGCTGCGTTTTTCCAGCAACACATTTTCGGCTCTGGTCTCCAGCATCTGCAGACCTCACTTTCTCTCCACAGTAGTAGACTTGCCAACTTTAAGGGTATTTAAATGGTCATTAGATAAACATATGGATGAAAATGGAATAGTGTAGGAAAGATAGGCCTCAGATTGGTTCCACAGGTTGGCGCAACACCGAGGGCCGAAGGGCCTGTACTGCGCTGTTATCTTCTATGTTCTATTATCTTGTGGGAGTAATTTGCACATAACCCACAGCAGAGCTTCCAACTCCAACAAGCAGAGTGTCCTGATTGGAGCACTTCTTTATCTCTAGATAAATGCGTTGAGTGGAAGTTAGTTACATAAAGAAAATTCTGTATCTAACTTCAACCCCAGTTGCTTATGTTACATTAATCCTATTGGTTGTTTATGAGGGATTAACTCCATGGATTTGTTTTGTGTTCCATCACATTGTCAGTATGTCAGTATACCTGAGGAAATCATCACTGTATCTTGCCATGTGCCTTGAGGTTGTAAAGGAGTCATACTCCATTTTACCAAAGATCACTTGAAACATAGCACGCTATGAAAAGAATGCTCCTCTATAGTACCCTTTTGGCTTAATTTACGCCCAGATACATACATGCAAAGGGAAGCTAATATTTATACATAGCAGTTCGTCAAAATAAATGTAAGTTGGATTTTTCAATACCATGATATCCATACCTAATTTCTTACGTTATAGGGATAATATAAACATTGCTGCATCAGGTAAAATACTGTTTGGAGGCAAACTCACAGCAGTTGGTTATTAAAAACAGCAAAACAGATTATAAACTACAACACCTATTGCAAAATAACTGACTGGCAGAGTCAGAACAGTATATGCACCCAGCATGGGGACTCCATAAAGGTGTAATCTCTTAGAGGTGAGGTACAGATACAGCATGCTCCTTCTTTCTGAAAGAAAGCTTAACTATTTACAATAATGAGTGAGCCTATGAGTTTCTAAATTGTTCAGGTAATTTGCTGATACATTTGTATCTCATAATAGCGACTTTGAATGAGGTGTTATTGATTGTTCACCATCATCAATGATAGTATTTTTCATTCCTGTTCTTTTTTGTCAAGTCTTTTTTAATGGACTGCAGCTTTGCTGCCATAAGCCTTGCAAAATCAAATGAAAACGGTGTCTTTCCTTGGCTCATGCAGAACCCACACCTTCCACATCTTGTTATGTTTGGGTGTTCCAGTTTGTACTTAGGACCTAGGAGACAGGGGGCTGTGGTAGAGAGTTGCTTTTCAGACTGGAGGCCTGTGACCAGTGCAGTGGTGTGCCCCAAGGATCAGTACTGGTTCTACTGCTTTTCGTCATTCATATAAATGATTTGGATGAGAATATAGGAGTAAGCTTGCAGACGGCACCAAAATAGGTAGTGTAGTAGACCGTGAAGAAGGTTATCTTAGAGTACAACAGGATCTTGATTAGATGAGACATTGACCAAGGAATGGCAGATAAATGTGAGGTGTTGCATTTTAATAAGGCAAGCCAGGGCAGGACTTATACAGTTAATGGTAGGGCCTTGGGGTGTGTGATGCTGAAGGAAGAGACCTAGTGTGCAGGTGTGTAGTTCATTTAAAGTGGAGTTGCAGATAGGCAGGGTAGTGAAGAAGGTGTTTGACACACTTACCTTCATTGGTCAGGGCACTGAGTATAGGATTGGGATGTAAGGTTGCGGCTGTACAGGACATTGGTGAGGTCACTTTTAGAATACTGTGTACAATTCTGGTCGCCTTTCTAAAGAAAGAATGTCATTGGGTTGCACGGTGCACTGCTGCCTCACAGCACCAAGGTCCCAGGTTCGATTCCAGCCTCGGGCGACTGTCTGTATGGAGTTTGCACATTCTCCCCGTGTCTGCGTGGGTTTTTTCCGGGTGCTCCGAGTTCCTCCCACAGTCCAAAGATGTGCAGGTCAGGTGAATTGGCCATGCTAAATTGCCCATAGTGTTAGGTGCATTAGTCAGGGGTAAATGTAGGAGAATGGGTCTGGGTGGGTTACTCTTCGGAGGGTCAGTGTGGACTTGTTGGGCCAAAGAACCTGTTTCCACACTGTAGGGAATCTAGTCTAAAACTGAGAGGGTGCAGAAAAGGTTGACAAGGATGTTGCCGGGACTGGAAGGTTTGAGCTGTACGGAAAGGCTGAACAGGCTGGGGTTTTTTTCCCTGGAACTTCGGAGGCTGAGGGGTGACCTTACAGAGGTATATAAAATCATAAGGGGCATGGATAGGATAAATAGCCAAGGTCTTTTTCCTAGCATAGGGGAATCCAAAACTAGAGAGAATAGGTTGAAGGTGAGAGGAGAAAGATTTAAAAAGGATCCGAAGGGTAACCTTTTCACACAGAGAGTGGTACGTGTATGGAATGAGCTACCAGAGAAAGTGGTGAAGCTGACGCAGTAACAACATTTAAAAGGCAGCTGGATAGGTACACGAAGAGGAAGGGTCTAGAGGGATATGAGCCAAATGCTAGGACATCGGACCAGGTTAGACCGAGGTGTCTGGTCAGTATGGATGAGTTGGACTGAAAGGCCTGTATCCATGTTATATAACTCTATGACTCAATGACCTGCTTTGCCAACCTTCATTCCTATGCCCATACTATTGTAGCTCTTCACCCCTAAAAGGATTTTACTTGTCTTACTGGAAAACTTCAGTAGGGTGTATGCAATTTCTCTTTGCTAGCTTCCCATCTAAAAAATCACATAATGACCCCTTTTCTCTGGTCACTATGTGGTCAATGGATTCTGTAGGTTTCTGTCTAAATGGCATGCATTCTAGTCAATGGATACAGAAAGTTAATCTGATGCTGAATTGGTCTTCTAATGTGGTCCATGTCTTTGAGGATCTTTTAGCTTTCTATCTGTTATTCCTGAAGTATTAATTCTGTGTATATATTCATTCCCAATTGCTAAGCAAATCTTAATAGTTCGTTTTTCTGTATCAGACATACCTGAATCTAGAAATGATAGCTCTGAATGCTACTTAAACATGTTAAATTCTGTTAGGAAGTCTGCTGTGTCCCAGTTTAAAGTCGGGAGTTTTGTGGACATTCTGACAATAGTGCCTTTGACCTTCCATTGCTCTCCATCAATCTGATGCACACCCTGATCACGTGCATTTCTCAAGTGAGTTAAATTGGCCCTTTGCCTTCCTTATCAGGATGATATATTTCAACACAATGCCATTGTAACAAAGTCATCAAGGGTTAGTCATGATTTGATGATGCTGATTGAACATGTGTTTCCCTTGTAGATTACTTGTTTGTTGATTGATCAAGCCTCATCAGGACAATTTTTCCAGCACTGAGAATTATGTCATGTTTATGATCATAGTGTGATAATCAATATCTCATTATGAATTAATTAACGCTGTGAATATGTTTATCTGAAACAGTAAAACACATTATATGTTATGAAGCAGATTTTGCAGCAAAACAACTGATTTCAGCTTATGCAGCTTACAAACCCATAGCAGAGTAATGGACAGGCACAGTCACACATTGCACTTACACTGCACTTGGAAACTTAAAACTAAAGTGGTGGGTCTTAGCTTATTCAGTTGCCATTTTGACAGAGTTATCACACTCACTTAGCAACACAGATTATGGAGCTAATTAGAGTTTGGCTTCTTGAGTGGCAAAAGTGAATCCCTTTTGCTCAACCTTCCTGGAGATCTTGCTTTCCCAAAATTCCAGCATTGAATCATTGGGCTTCTCCATTAGCCAAGAAACAAATTTCCCACAACCAATCAGAAATAAACATCAAATGCAAAAACCTTGCAATGGATGTATCTACAGATATTTATTCTTTGTCACTCTTCTATCCTTTTTCATTCTAGAAACTATTCCATGACCTCATTCAATACTTAGAAACTGGGATGAACAAATGCTCTTAATTATGCCAGTTGACGTATGAATATTCAACTCCATGTACCTAATTACATAACCAAGATTTTAAACTGTTTTCAAATATTGTCTGCCATTCTTCTGATTCTTATGCTCACCACTTGAAATAGGACACACCCATTACAGAATCATATGAAGAAAGAAATGTCAGTTCTTTGCATTGCATGCCCTTACTACTCTTTGAGTAAAGAACCTACTTCTGATATCTATCCTATATCTATCACCCCTCAGTTTAAAGCTATGTCCCCCTGTGCTAGCAATCACCATCCGAGGAAAAAGGCTCCCACCGTCCACACTATCTAATCCTCTGATCATATTATATGCCTCTATTAAGCCACGTCTTAACCTTCTTCTCTCCAATGAAAACAGCCTCATGTGCCTCAGCCTTTCCTCATAAGACCTTCCCTCAATACCAGGCAACATCCTGGTAAATCTCCTCTGAACCGCCTCCTTGTGGGCGGCACCGTGGCACAGTGGTTAGCACTGCTGCCTCACAGCGCCTGAGACCCAGGTTCAATTCCCGACTCAGGCGACTGACTGTGTGGAGTTTGCACATTCTCCCCGTGTCTGCGTGGGTTTCCTCCGGGTGCTCCGGTTTCCTCCCACAGTCCAAAGATGTGCAGATCAGGTGAATTGGCCATGCTAAATTGCCCATAGTGTTAGATGAAGGGGTAAATGTAGGGGAATGGGTGGGTTGCGCCTCGGCGGGTCGGTGTGGACTTGTTGGGCCAAAGGGCCTGTTTCCACACTGTAATATAATATAATCTAATCTAATCTAAACCCTGTTCAAAGCTTTCACATCCTTCCTATAATGTGGCGACCAGAACTGAACGCAATGCTCCAAGTGCGGCTGCACCAGAGTTTTGTGGAGCTGCAACATGACCTCATGGTTTTGAAACTCAATCCCTCTAAGACTAAAAGCTAACACACTGTACACCTTCTTCACAACCATATCAACCTGGGTGACAGCTTGCAAGGATCTATGTACCTAGACACAGGGATCTCTCTGCTCATCCAAGATTAACCATTGACCCAGTTCTCTGTATTCATGTTATTCCTTCCAAAGTGAATCACCTCACACTTTTCCGCATTAAACTCCATTTGCCACCTCTCAGCCCAGCTCTGCAGCTTATCTATGTCCCTCTGTAACCTACAACATCCTTCATCACTATCCACATCTCCACCCACCTTAGTGTCATCTGCAAATTTACCAACCCATCCTTCTACACCCTCATCCAGGTCATATGTAAAAATGACAAACAGCAGTGGCCCCAAAACAGATCCTTGCAGTACACTACTAATAACTGAACTCCAGGATGAACATTTCACATGAACCACCACCCTCTGTCTTCTTTCTGTAAGCCAATTTCTGATCCAAACCACTAAATCACTCTCAATCCAAGGCCTCTGTATTTTGTACAATAGCCTGCCATGGGGAACCTTTTCAAATGATTTACTGAAATCCCTATACACCGCAACAACTGCTTTACCCTCATCCACCTGTTTGGTCACCAGCTCAAAGAACTCAATGAGGTTTGTGAGGCAAGACCTACCCTTCACAAAACTGTGTTGACTATCCCTAATCAAATTATTCATTTCTAGGTGATTATAAATCCTATCTCTTGTAATTCTTTCCAAAACTTTGCCCTCAACTGAAGTAAGGCTCACTGGTCCATAATTACCAGGATTGTCTCTACTCCCCTTCTTCAACAAGGGAACGACATTTGCTATCCTCCAGTCTTCTGTCACTATTCCTGTAGCCAATGATTCCATAAAGATCAAAGCCAAAGACTCTACAATCTCCTCCCTAGCTTCCCAGAGAAGCCTAGGATAAATCCCATCCAGCCCAGGGGACTCACCAATTTTCACACTTTGCAGAATTTTCGAGAGGAAGAAGAAGGCTTATGTAAAGATGAGACGTTAAGGCTCAGTTTTGGGCACTTGAGAGTTACAAGTTAGCCAGAAAGGACTTAAAGAGAGAGCTAAGAAGAGCCAGGAGGGGACATGAGAATTCTTTGGCAGGTAGGATCAAGGAAAACCTTTAAAAGTGTTTGCTGGAACTCCCATTAACCAAACATTGGTCACTCCAAAGACAGGCAGAGTCTGAGATTTCTCCGAATAGAGAAATCAAAATCAAAGGGATCAGGATCTCAGCAGTGCAGGATAGAATCCCAAGTTCCAAAGCTCATGGCAGCAAAACATATGTGGACTGATCAACTTAAGGGTTGCTTCAGAAAAGATAGATCACATCATTCAGGCTGCGAGCAGTTCTGGAATCCACATTATAGGAGGGATTACAGTGGAGACTGTGGAGAGGAGATTTACCACAATGTTGCCTAGGCTGGAACATTTCAGTTATGAGGAGAGATTGGACAGACTGGGATTGTTTTCCTTAGAGCAGTGTGGACATGATTAAGATGTATAAAATTATGAGGGGTATAGATAGGATAGATGGAGGGGTCAATGACCAGGAGGCATAGATTTAAAGTAAGGGGTAAGAGATTTAGAGGAGATATGAGGAAAATATTGTTCACCCAGAGGGTAGTTGGATTCTGGAACTCGTTGCCTATAAGGGTGGTACAGGCAGAAACCCTCATAAGATTTAAGAAGTATTTAGATGAGCACTGGTGATGCAAAGGCATACAAGACTATGGGCCATTTGCTGGAAGATGTGATTAGAATAGTTAGGTGGTTGGTTTTGACTGGCACAGATACAATGAGCCAAAGAGCCTTTTTCTGTGCTGTAGACCCCTATGATTCTGATTGTATGACTTTACGACTGTTCAGTTACTCAGAACTATACACTGGGGTGAAATTGCTTGGTTTCCCAAATCACATACAAACAAGGCCAATTTGGATCTGGTTGGAACTATCACTGGAATGACCCTATTGTTTCTTCAGAAAGAGTCTTCCTAATTACAGTTTCGACCCTCTTTATTATCACGACTAGTTAATTTGAAAGTCAAACTCGAAGATTATAATTTGCTGCATTTCCAAATCGCTTTAGGTCTGTGCCTTCTTGTTCATGACCGTTTTACAAGTGGGAACAGTTTCTCGCTATCTACCGATCAGCACCTTCATGATTTTGAAAACTTCTCTTCGCCTTATCCTCTCCAAGGTGAACAAACCCAATCTCTCCAATCTATCCTCACCACTGAAGTTTCTCGTCCTTGGCAACATCTTGTAAACTTCTTCTCCCACTCTCAGTGTAATACTTAGAACAGTACAATAATGTGTGTCCTGTACAATTTCAACATTACTTTCTTGCTCTTGTGCTCTCTGCCCCTATTAACAAAGCTGAGAACACTACATGCTTTACTAACTGCTCTCTCCACCTGTTCTGCTACCTTCAATGATCAGTGCACATGTCAACCTAGGTCCACCTGCTCCTACACCCTCTTTAGAATCGTATCCTGTTTTTATATTGTCTGTCAAAGTTCTCCTATCAAAGTGCATCACCTCACAAGTCTCACATTCAACCTCATCAGCCATTGAACTATCCATTTCATCAACTTAGCCTTTGGAGTTCCACATTGTTCTCCTCAAGGTTTCCAAGTGTTTGAATATGTATCAGACAGAAGCTTTAAAACTGTACCTTGCACACCAACAGCCAGATCATTAATGTATATCAGGAAAAGCAACGGTTCCAAAACTGACTCCTGGGAGCTCCGCTGCAAGCCTTCCTCCAGCCCGAAAAGTGTCCACTGACCGCTGTTCCTTTTATTCCATGAGCTGTAACTTTCCTCAAAAGTCTGTTGTGTGGCACTGTATCAAATGCTTTTTGAAAGTTCATAATCTCCATATCCACAGCATTATCCTCATCAATCCTTTCTGTTACTTCTTCAACAAACTCCAACAAGTTAGTCAAACTTTATAAATCCATTCTTAATCAACCCATGTTTTTCCACTTAACTGCTAATTCTATCCTGTTTCTAATCAAATGATGTCCTTTCTTAACTGAGGAGAACAAAACAGAACACAGTTCTTCAGCTGCGTCCTCATCATTGCCCTGTTCAACTTACAAAAACTTGCCTATTTTTGTATTTCATTTCAATGTTCCCTCTAAGCTGCATGGCTGTGTGCATGGAGCTGATCCAATATTCCATGCATAGCCTTTTGCATCAGACTGCCAGTCAGGAATTGACTTCCAGTTCTGGAAGTAGATGCTGCAAATGAACCTTAGAAAGAAAATTTGAGGGAGTTCTTGCAATAAACACCAACATTCCATTTGACTCCCTCATCACGTGCTATACCGAGATACTAACCTTTTGCATTTTATGCACCACAACACCCAAATTCTCAGCTGTCTATGTTTCTCCCTCCACTTAAATAATATGCAGCTTTTCGACTTTTCCTGCCAAAGTGAACAAGTTCATATTTTACCATGTCATACTCCATTTGACAATTCTGCCTCCAATCACTTAATTCAATGATCTCCCTTCTTGTGTCCTCTTCACAACTTATTTCTCTCCTTATCATTGTGCTATCATTAAATTTAGTTACCATACATTTGGACCTATCATCCAAGTCATTGATATAGATTGCAGGTAGCTGGGGGTATTAATCCCCATTCATTTTATCTTGCCAACCCATAGACTGCCCAATAATGCCTACTCACAGTTTGCTGAATTAATTCAATGGATATACAATTGGCTTGATACTAAGAAGCAGAAGGTAATAGTGGAAGGATGCTTGTTGGACTGGAAGCCTGAGACTAGTGGAGTGCCTCAGGGGTTGGTGCTGGGCCCATTACTTTGTTACGAGTATCAATGATTTGGATGAGAATGTACAAAACATGATTAGTACATTTGCTGATGACACTAAAATAGGCAGTGTTGTGGACAGTGAGGAAGGTTATCAGAAATTGCAGCAGGACCTTGATCAGCGGGGGAAGTGGGCTGAGAAATGGCAAATGGAGTTTAATGTAGATAAGTGTGAGGTCTTGCATTTTGGAAAGTCAAATCAAGGCAGGAGTTTCATGGTGAATGGTAGGGCCTCTGGACAATAGTAGAACAAAAGGGCCTTGGAGTTCAGGTGCACAGTTCTCTGAAAGTGGAGTCACAGGTAGACAGGGCAGTGAAGAAGGCTTTTGGCACACCGGCCTTCATCAGTCAGGGCAATGAGTATAGAATTTGGGAAGTTATGTTGCAGTTGTACAGGATGTTGGTGAGGCCGCACTTGGAGTATTGTGCTCAGTTTTGGTCACCTTGTTGTAGGAAAGATGTTATTAAACTGGAAAGAGAGCAGAAGAAATTTACAAGGATGTTGCCTGGAGTGAAGAAACTGAGTTACAGGGAGAGGTTGGACAAGCTAGGGCTTTTTTCTTCAGACTATAGGAGACTAAGGGGGGAATCATATAGAGGTGTATAAGATCATGAGAGGCACGGATAGGGTGAATGCACTCAGTCTTCTTCCCAGGGTTGGGGAATTGAGGACTAGAGGGCATCAGTTTCATGTTAGAGGGGAAAGAACAAAAGGGAACCTGAGGGGCAACTTTTTTACGCAGAGGGTGGTAGGCATTTGGAATGAGCTGCCAACGGAAGTGGTTGAGGTGGGTACATTAACAACATTTGAAAGATATTTGGACAAATACACGAAAAGGAAAGGTTTAGAAGGATATGTGCCAAGTGCAGGGAAGTGGGATTAGCGTGGATGGACATTTTGGTCGGCATGGACCAGTTTGGGCCAAAGGGCCTGTCTCTGTGCTATAGGCCTCTAAGACTCTCTGACTCTATGCTAGTAGGTTGTCACCTACACTAAGAGCTCTTATTTTATGCAGTAACCTTTGATGTGACAAATGGTTGTATGCCTTATGAAAATCCAAGTATACTATATATACAGGTTCCCCTTTGATCCACCTTGTTTGTTACTTCCTTAAAAGACTCAGTAGGGGTTCTAAAACTTGCATGAGACCCTTTGTTAGTTAAAGTGAGGGGTGACTGAAAAATGACTTGCTCCACAACAACTCAGTTGTATTTCCAACATCGTTAAAATGTGAGACATGTCCCAAAAATGTTGTCCCTGTATTCATCCAGCAAAATAGAAGCAAGTTTTGATTTCTACCCAATTCTGGACGAAAGGTAAAACTAAATTTAACTAATGTCAAGTTTTGCAGCTGGAGAATTAAAGAGCCATGTATTTTTAGACATGGCTCACATCCCAAATCCCAGTTGCAGAGCGTATTTTCCATTCATCACCAGTCACAACACAAGGGTGAATAATGACATATACTGCGCCTGGGAGAATAATTGCAGTGCTAGTGGTGAAACTTCATCCCATGACAGTGGGCAAAAATCCAAAAACAGATTTGCTTAATGAACAAAAGCCCTTCTAGAACATTCTTTTCCTTATTTTGATCAGGTCAGACAGAATGGTGTACCTTAGACAGAAGGAATAGATGAGCAAACATTTGATTTTGAAACCTTATGTCACGTGAATGTTATATTGTCCAGCAACAGGTACTGTTTCTTCTTATAAATGAACACAGTGTTCTTTTCTTTTTGAAAGCAAAGCATAATGTTTTTGAATAGTGTTTATATTATTCATGAGTTAGTATCACAGTATTTGAAGACATGTTCCAAACTAACAGCCTGTATTATGGAAAACATTTTTGGTGTTCTATTATGGAATAAAACATCAGTCAGAATTAATATCTGTGCAGAAGTAGTACTATGTGTCTGGCAATATGTTTGTCATCTGTATCATTTTCTCTTGGCAGTTTTGGGGTATTTTAATGAGTCTCCACTTCTTGACAAAACTCCCACAGAATTTGGATGTGTTTCAAAACCAGAATAACATTTCACACGTAGTGGTTGTAAGATACTCAGTAGTTGGAAAGGAAGGCCATTTTTTTTCCATCATATCTGATGAGACATGAGGAAGAATGGTTCCATTTTCATCACATAAAACATCCACTGGATATTTTCCCAAATCCACAGAACATTTATTTCAGGCAGTGCTGAATTTTAAGAGAGAGAGAAACGATTATTTCTTTAATGGAGGTTATTTAATGCCAGCACAACCGAACTCATCACTTTGGGAACAGCCAGGAACAGCTCCTGACCTCATTACAGCTCGGTCTACATGTGGACTGAAGAGCTGAATTCCAGAGGAGGGGTAACAGTGACAGCCCTTGTTATCAAGGCAGCATTTGACTGAATGTAACATGAAGGAGCCCTAACAAAGCTGGAATCTATGGGAGTTGGGGGAAAACTCTCTGGAGTGATGCGTGGCACATGGGAAGATGGTTTTTAAGCATCAGTCATCTCAGCTCAGGCCACCTCTGTAGAATTCCTCAGGGTAGTGTCCCAGGGCCAACCATCTTTAGCTACTTCATCAATGACCTTCCTTCTATCGTAAGGTCAGAAGTGGGGATATTCACCGATGATTGTGCAGTGTTCAGCATCATTTGTCACTCCTCACACATTGATGTGGTCTGCACCCATATGCAGCAAGATCTGAACAATACTTAGGCTTGGGATGACAAATGTCAAGAATAATTCATGTCACCTAAATACCAGATAATGACCATTTCCAACATAGAGAAACTAACTATTCCCCTTGACATTGAATAAAATTCTCCTCACTGAATCCCCAAATGGAAGATACTATTGATTGGAAACTGAACTGGATTAGCTGTATAACTACTGTGGCTACAAACACTGGATAAAGGCTGGGTATTGTAAGGCAGGTAACTCACCTGTTCTCTCCCCATAGCCTGTCCACCATCTCCAAGGCACAAGTCAGGAGTGTGGTGGAATACTCCCCACTTGCCTGGATTGGTGTAGCTCCAACAACACTGAAGAAGTTTGATACTATCCAGAACAAAGCCACCCGCTTGATCGGTAACCAATCCACCATTTTCAGCATTCACTGCCTTTACCCATGGTGAGCAGTGGTAATGATGAACATATTATGCATGATGCATCTTAGCTACTCATGAAGGCAAATTTTGACAGCACTAGTCTTGACCAATACCACCTCCAGGCTGCAGACAGAAAGGGCACAGGAACTTTAACAACAGCCGAGTTCCCCTTTAAGATATGCATCACCTTTGTTGGAACTATCTCAACATCCTTTCACAATCACTGGAAGTCAACCTACAGTACATGGACTGCAGAGGTTCAAGAAAGCAGCTCATCTTCATACAATCATAGAATCCCTACAGTGTGGAAGCAGGCCATTCAGCCCATTGGCTCCATATTGACCCTCCAAAAAGCATCCCACCCCACTTTATCTCTGTAACCCTGCATTTCCCATAGCTAATCCATCCAAACCCACGTAGGCATGGGGAGAATGTACGCAAACTCCAGACAGACAGTCACCCTTCGCATGGATGGTTTTAATATTGATCTTGTCAGCAACATCCAGATTCTGGGAATTAATAATCTCTGTACGAACCCTTCTTGCCTTCCTCAGCCTTCCTAAATCCTCTGGTCCTTTGTATGAAACAGCATCCCCACTGCCCAACCATACCTTTGATTTCAGCAGCTATTGGATTACAGGGTAAAGAAGGTGAATTCATGGCTGAAGGGATGGAGCAGGAAGGAGGTTTAGATGGTCAGTTCCATGTTATGACTGTCACACCAGTAATAGCAACGTTTACACCCATTCACCAAATGGGCCAACTGTTTCCTCGAATAAAAGCAAAAACACTGTGCGTGCTAGAAAACCTGAAAGACAAACAC
The DNA here is from genome assembly GCF_037043375.1 of Chiloscyllium plagiosum. Lineage (NCBI taxonomy): Eukaryota > Metazoa > Chordata > Chondrichthyes > Orectolobiformes > Hemiscylliidae > Chiloscyllium > Chiloscyllium plagiosum. Next base: position 91,752,643 of record NW_028270150.1, read on the forward strand.
AAAATGCTGGGGAATCTCAGCTGATCTGGCAGCAACTGTGGAGAGAGTTACAGAGTCAATGTTTTGAGTCCGATATGACTGTGCATCACAACTGAAAGGGGCTGGAAAACAATGTTTTTTGTAATGGCCTTGACAGTGGGAAGGAAGAATGAGTTGAAGGTGCCTACTGCAAATAACAAAGACCATACTAATGGTGGTAAAGGAATGATGGAAGTTTAAAATAGGTGTCAATGTTAGCTGTGAAAAGGAGAAATTAGGTTGTCTCTGCTGATAGGAAAACCAACAAGATACAAACAAGACGTGGCTGGAGGAGGGTGGGGGGGGGATGGTTGTAACCAAAGCTGAGGACAGAAGTCACACTCTGAAGTCATTGTACACAATATGGAGTCCAAGAGACTGTAAAGTGTCTAAGCAAAAAAGAAACGATGTGTTGTTTCACCGGCTTATGTTGAACTTCATTGGAACACACCCAGGATGGAAATGTGTGCACTGGAGCAAGATGGTTTCTTGAAATAGCAAGCGACTGGAAAGGTCAGGAACATTCCTGCAGACAGAACAGATGTGTTCTGCATAGAGGCAACACATCCATAGAGACTGAAGGAAGTGAGAATTGAAATTATAGAGAGACTGAGCATAATGTTCCAATTTTCCTTAGACTCTGGAGCTGTGCCAGAGGACTGACTACGTGTAAAAGTTAGACAGTTGTTCAAAAAAAAAGAAAAGGATATGATGACAAGCTCAGCAATTACAGTTTAACCTAGGTAGTGGAGAAGCTTCTAGAACTGATAATTTGGAATAAAATTAATAGTCACTTGGACAAATGCAAATTAATTAATGAAAGCTGGCACAGATTTGTTCATGGCAAATCATACTTAATACATTTCTTGAGATTTTGTGATGAGGTTGATGAAGGTAATGCTAGTGTACAGGGATTTGCAGAAGGTGTTTGATACATTGCTGTACAGTAGATTTGAGGGCAGAGATAGAGCACATGGAACAAAGGGGAAAGCAGCAACATGGATACAAAATTGGCTGAGTGACAGCAAACAGAGAGTGGTGATGAAGGGAGCGAACTTATGTTTGCTAAATTTGCTGATGGCTCAAAATTGTGTGGGAAAGTAATTTGTCAAGAGGACATAAAGAATCTGCAAGGGATTTAGAGAGATTTGAGTGTATGGCAAAACATTGACAAATGCAGGAAATTGTGGTCCATTCTGCCTGTTAGAATAAGAAGCAGTATATGGCTTGAATTAAGAGAGCATGCAGGGCTCTGGGGTACAGAAGGATCTGGGTGAACTGGTACATGAAGTCAGAAGTAACACAACGCCAGGTTATAGTCCAACAGGTTCATTTAAAATCACAAGCTTTCACCTGATGAAGGAGCAGCACTCTGAATAAACACTCCAGTCTAATACCTCAGTCCACATCATGGTACATGAACACTAAAAGTTAATGTGCAGGTGTGGCAAGTGATTAGGAAAGGAAATAGAATGTTGATATTTATTTAAGTGGGATCAAGTACAAAAGTAGGGAAATATTGCTATATTTGTACAGGTTGAAAAGTGTGGCGATGGAAAAGCACAACAGGTCAGGCAGCTTCTGAGGAGCAAGAGAGTTAACATTCTGGGCACAAGCCCTTCATATTTTTATGTAGCCTTAATGAGTCAGCATCTGGAGTACTGTTCAGTTTTGGTTTTCTTCTTTGGAAAGTATACACAGTAATTTCAGGAGAAGTACTTCAGAGAAACTGCATTCAACCGATTTCTGGGATGAAGGTGTAGAATAGAGTAATGTAGCTTTTATTTGTCATTTCTACCATATACAACTGATACAGTAAAAACAAGACAGAGTTCCTCCAGGACCAAGAGTGTTACATGGACAGCACAAACTAGACAATCATAGACAGGGCAGCATAAAATGCACAAGAAGTGCAAGGCAAGCACATTACAGTGTAATAAAAGAATGATTAATATTAGACATTATTCAAGCAGCAATTCGAAGTCATGCAAAGAATTTCAGATGGGAAAGAGTCCAATCATACAGCGTTAAGGAGCCTGATGGCTTGGGGGAAGAAACTGTTGCACAGTCTGGTGTGAGAGTCACAGTGGGGGACCGACTGCTCCAGTATCTTCTGCTAGATGGCAGGAGGGAGAAGAGTTTGAGTGAGAGGTGTGTAGCTCTCAGCTTTTCGGATAGAGCGTGTGGTGTAAATGTCTGTAATGGAGAGAAGAGAGACCCCAATGATCTTCTTAGCTGTCCTCACTATCCATTGTAGGGTCTTATGATCCGAGATGGTGAAATTCCCGAAACAAACAGTGATGCAGCAGCTCAGGGTACTCTCAATGAACCCTCTGTAGAATGTGATGAGGATGGGGGGTGGGAAGTGGGCTTTCCTCAGCCTGCACAGAAAATAGAGACGCTGCTGGACTTTCTTGGCTATGGAGCTGGTGTTGAGGGTCCCGGTGAGGTTCTCTGCCAGGTGGACGCCAGGAAATTTGGTGCTCTTCATGACCTCCATGGGGGAGCTATTGATGTCCAGAGGGGAGTGGTTGCTCTGTGCCCTCCTAAAGTCAACAACCATCTCTTTCATCTTGTCCATGTTCAGAGACAGGTTGTTGGCTCTACACCAGTCTGTTAGACGCTGCATCTCCTCTCTGCATGCTGACTTGTCTTTCGTGCTGATGACACCAACTACAGTTGTGTCATCAACAAACCTGACGATATGATTTGACCGGTGCATCACTGCACAGTTGGGTGTCAGCAGGGTGAACAGCAGGGGGCTGAGCACACAGTCCTGGGGGGTCCCCATGCTCAGTGTGATGGTGTTGGAGATGCTGTTCCCTTATGAAGAAAGTTTGAGCTGATTGGGCATTTACCAATTAGAATTTAAAAGAGTGAGGTGAGACATCCTGATAGGCTGAGTACTGAGAAGATGTTTCACCTTGCAAGAGAGACCAACACGGGGGAACACATTCGTAATTAGCGGTTGTTCATTTAAGACTCAAGAATTCCTTTTCTCTAAGAAGATCATAATTTTTGGAATTTACTTCATTGAAAAGCAGTGTAGATAGGGTCACTGATTATATTCAAAGCAGATTTAGACAGAGAGAAGGGTTTATGGAAGATGGAAAAAAATTTGAAACCACAATGAAATGAATCATGATCTTATGAAATGGTGGACTAGACTAGAAGGGTCAAATAGTGTAATTCTCATGTCCTTGCGTTACAAATATGGAGCAAGGTTTATAGTGGAACTATATGAAGTTTTTTTAATCATACAACTTTAATAGTAATAGGAATATTAAGAGCTGTCTTGTAAGAATAGTTGGCTAGCTATAGGCTTGCTCCTGAAAGGAAATATCCTCTTTCCCAAATGGGGTTGCACTGCCCCTTAAGAATGAATCATCCCAGGATAAACAGATCTCACCTGCCTCCCTCCCCCCACCCTCCCCCCATCATCCCCAGATTCCCCTCAGATATATCTCTTCACATTGGCTTGTTTTCTCCCTCTCAGTACATGTCTCCTCCTCCACCACCCCCCCCCTCCCCCTTCCCTCCTGCTACTGATCTCTGACTTCTACTATCGCCTAAGTTTTCTCCCTTGCCACACCATGGCAATCTCTGCCTTGCCCAGGGTCCCTGGATTTTCTCCACAACTTTGCTCGGGATAATCCCACCCTCCCACTCCTCAATCCACTAACTGCTCTAGTTTGGGGTACAAACTGCTCTAGTTTATACCCCATAGAGATCATGAAGTAACCTTGGAGACTGAGGCAGTGGGCACAATTACAAATGGCTTTCTCCCCCAGTTGTGCAGAGGAAACCAGGCATCCCTGTGGATTAAAGAGGAATGTCTCTGAAAGGGGTTAATGGCATAGGAACACACTTGGAAATTATCTTTCAGTTAGCTTTACAGGAACCGAAGGGAAATAGTGAGAGTGGGGAAGGGCAATGAGAAAAGATGGTGAAGTGGAGAAATAGGCAGAGAGCAAGACATAAGCAAACAAGACACTTGCACACACCCACGTGCACATACCCAAACACAGACACGTTCACACACATACACACACACCCCCACACACGCACATGTACGTATACATACACACATACCCACCCATTCGTATACACACACACACACACGTACATGTATGTATACATACACACATACCCACCCATTCGTACACACACACACGTACATGTAGGTATACACACACACAACCAGCCATTCGTGTATATACACACACACACACACAACATTCCAACAAAGCTTCCCTTAGTTTACATCGCAATCTGTTATAGCCCCCACCCTGACCTGGAAGAGTCAGCAACTGAAGCTGCAGATAGAAAAGGCATGGAGCAGACTGACACTCAGACACCACAGGTAGTGGAGGAGGCAGCACAGGATGAGGAGGCAGCACAGGATGAGGAGGTTAAGGTAGTGGAGCAGGTAGTCAAGTCAACAGAGGAGAGGAGAACAAGGAGGTACAGGAGCAGGAGGAGGTTGGTGTGGAAGAAGAACAGGGAGATGTCACGATGTCATCTTGTGGGGATATGGAAAAAACAGGGGAAAGCGAGAATATGGAGAAACAGGTTAGAGCAGTGAAGGAGGAGATATGGTTTCAATAACTTTGCATGGTTAAAGATAGCACCACTAAGAAGATGGAGTATAACAACGAGGTAGCGACAGCCTAACCAGTCTCTCAACATCTGCTGCACCGACTGAAAATATCTGACCAGCATCCAGCATGATTATGGTCAAGTAATGAGAGGCGTGTAGCTAACTGGGAACTCATGGGCTGGTTGATGGTAAAAAAAAAAATCTGGGTTCAGGTTTTTAAACTGATTTTCATTGATGTTATGATTCTCACTATTTTTGTTCTTTTTATTGTTTCTACAATTTCACACATTTTATGGCATGGAAAATGGAAAGCTTTTTGCACTAAATGGAAAATTATGAAATTCAAATCCTTTTGTGTTTTTGTGTTTTTTTTTAATGTGGGTGTTGCTGGTCATATTTGTTGTCACTTTGATGCCTTTCAGAGCCTCCTTTTGATGCTTGGAGCTTCCTTCTGATGCTTTGAAAAGCTTTTATTTGATGTCCACACTCGATGCCTTCACACTAACTTGCGTGCTTCATTTAGACACGCCAAAATCTTCAAACCCTTCATTTATTCCAAACTATGCCAAATTAGAACTGTGCTGTATTTGCATTTCAAGCAAAAAAAATGATCTAAACACTCTCCGGCAGGATAGATTTAACAGGAAGAACGATCTAAAATAGTATACAGAGCACAAATCGAAATGGGTTCAAGAGCAGAGTGTCCTGAGGGCCATGTACAGAAATGAACAGAGATGTTAGGACAGTAACTTTTGACTTCCACATCTGCCTTTCTTTCCTTGTGATGGTACTTAAATGTGAAGCATTTGTACAAAAGATTGGCTGTTCTTCTTAGTAACAGGTGGCACGGTGGCAGAGTGGTTAGCACTGCTGCCTCACAGCGCCAGAGACCCGGGTTCAATTCCTGTCTCAGGCGACTGACTGTGTGGACTTTGCACGTTCTCCCCGTGTCTGTGTGGGTTTCCTCCGGGTGCTCCGGTTTCCTCCCACAGCCCAAAGATGTGCAGGTAAGGTGAATTGGCCATGCTAAATTGCCCATAGCGTTAGGTAAGGGGTAAATGTAGGGGTATGGGTGGGTTGTGCTTCGGCGGGTCGGTGTGGACGTGTTGGGCTGAAGGGCCTGTTTCCACACTGTAATGTAATGTAATCTAAAGGAGATGGCCAGTCTGTATGTATATTTATCATGTTCCACTGCTAACCTCGATTTATTCTATGAATTTGAAGTGGATTTCCACAGGAAATTGCCTATATGATTTTCTTTTTATTATCCACAGCACTCTTTAACTCCAAGCAATCTAGGTTCACCCTGTGGCAACATAGAAACACACAGACACACGCACTCACATGTATGTGTGCATGCATGCAAATGCAGAGATTAACACTTGCACACGCAGATGTGCTCACCTGCCTTCAGGTGCACGCAGACAAATAACCCAAACCCTCACCCTACATGAAAGCTGGCAAACACATTTGTGGCCCATGTATTATCATAAACAAGCATGAGCACATGCCACTTGGAGTTTTGAAATCATTGATCTGGATTACAGGTTATAGACGTATAGACTTTCTTTACCACTGAACTGTTTGTTATGGCTTACTTGGGAAAATGCGCTGATACTTGAATTTACTCCATGTGCCTCTGTATGTTCAAAGATTGTCTAAATAAGGTATACAGAGAGGGACTTCAGCTACGATATGATTCATAGGTCTTTAGAATGTATATGGGCACTTTTTAACTCAAATGGCAGTACTTCAACATGTTTATGTCATATGAATGATTCTTCTTCATTTGACCAGGCTGATCTATCAGATAAGATACTTTAGATGGACCACTGACTTCACTCTCAGAGTTCAACTTGCAAGAGTGATAATATCAATACAAATTATTGATTACATTCTTGCTTGAAATGTTCTAGTTGTAGCATGTTTCCCACTCTTTCACTATTATTCTTGGGACATAAATTGCCCTTGTCTTACTTTACATGCTCCGATGAGGTTTCCTAGAAATATAGATGTGTAATTCAACATTGAGGATTTGACTTTTTATTGGAAAAAATTTTCCTTACTCAATTATCTTATCTCATGGCGATGTTGACTGATGGACTAAATTCATTTGTGGAATCTGTGATCACAAGTAGCTAACCTTTAAGCCAATTAGTTAAAAACAATGAATGCAGATGCTGGAAACCAGATTCTGGATTAGAGTGGTGTTGGAAGAGCACAGCAGTTCAGGCAGCATCCAGGGAGCAGGAAAATCGACGTTTCGGGCAAAAGCCCTTCATCAGTGTTAGAGGCAGGATGCCTGCAGGGTTGAGAGATAAATGAGAGGAGGGTGGGGATGGGGAGAAAGTAGCATAGAGTACAATAGGTGAATGGGGGTGAGGATGGAGGTGATAGGTCAGAGAGGAGGGTAGGGGAGGGTAGCAAAGAGCACAATGGGTCAATGGGGGTGAGAATGGAGGTGATAGGTCAGAGAGGGGGGTGGAGTGGATCGGTGGAAAGGAAGATAGGCCGGTAGGAGAAGTCATGGGGACAGTGCTGAGCTGGAAGTTTGGAACTGGGGTGAGGTGGGGGAAGGGGAAATGAGGAAACTGGTGAAGTCCACATTGATGCCCTAATTCAATCCAATTCCTTTGTGGCAATATTCGTTAATCATGGTTTCGGGGAGTTTGATAGTATCTCTTCAAAAGTCCCTGTGATCATAAATGATATGCAGTTTATACCTAAACTGCTAATGATCTGGAAAACCTTAGTCATAAGATTAGAACATCGATAAGGTTATATTTCAATCAATAAGCCATATCAGAAAAAGATTGAGTCAACTTTTCCACTTGGAGGTAGTTGTGTTCAAAGTAATAAGTTCTGAAAATTGGATTATCATGTCTACAATTGTAAGCATGTACTGGCACCCTGATTTCATTCTGGGTAGTCATCCTTTGTGATCTACTAACACGGGATTGAAAGGTTTGTGACAAATCAGTATAGGTATCCAAACTGCTGGTTTGATTACACGTCCTACCATCTAACATATGTGACAACTTTTACAGAATAGCACTATAACCTTAAGAAATCTTGGCCAGTTAAAATACCGTATATACTCATGTAAGAATTGAATTCTTTAGACTATGTTTTAAGGTTAAATTTATGGGGTCAGCTGTTACATGGATACCACTTTTGAGGGACTGAAATTCATGCCCGTCAACATTCATGCTGGATCATTAGAAGCCCAGTTGATCTCTAAACGAATAAAGAAAATTGCACAATGAATTACGGTAATTACTGGATAAAAAAAATGGAAAATAAAACAGGTTAGTGATTATTTCATCTGCTTTTTCTTTATTTTCTTGTTATTCTCTTTTTTATAAAACAAAACCTTCACTTGGAGCGGCAATGACATCTTTGGTGCAGCTGAGGGCTAGACTGGAATCCCAGAACGGAGTCCTGGCGTGGAGCGGAACTGCTGTAAAAAAAGTGAATACTAATTAAACCAATTATAGTGCTTCTCAATAATGGACGTAAGAAATCTGAAGCCTAACGTTGGTGTGAATTATGTGAAGAACTAGAGTCAACTTTGACATGAGATATATGGAAAATTCCAGATTTTGTGGCCAAAAGTAAGGGGTCAACATTTACATGAGATTGACTTTTACTCATGTATATACAGTACCTGCACTTTCCATACACCTATATGTTGTCCAGAATTGAAACCCTACAGTTTAGAAGGAGGTCATCCAGACCCATCCCTGTAACCCTGCATTTCCCATGGCTAATTCACCTAACCTGACCATCTTTGGGCTGTGGGAGGAAACCCACACAGACACAGGGAGAATGTGCTGGAAATGTGTTGCTGGAAAAGCGCAGCAGGTCAGGCAGCATCCAGGGAACAGGAGAATCGACGTTTCGGGCATAAGCCCTTCTTCAGGAATGGTGCAAACTCCACACAGGTGGTCGCCCGAGGGTGGAATTGAACCCGGGTCCCAAGTGCTGTGAGGCAGCAGTGCTAACTACTGAGCCACCATGCCATCTGTCTATTCTTTCACCGTAGCTTTATGGGGATGTCTCCGCTTCCTCATCAGAATTCCAGTTCCAATGTAATAACTTTCTGCAACTGCTTCAGCCTCAGCTTCAGTGTGAGCCGTATGTGCTTACATAATTCTAGATCTGCTTCCTAAGCCTCAATTAATGCAGACATGCCAAAAGCTCCTTTTAAAGTGTTCTCATTCTTGAAGAGAATTTTGGCTACTGTAACATCTGCTTGTTGTATTACCGTGACCTTCTGTTGATAGGCTTGTCCAGCCACTGCTGTGGTCACTTCACACAATGGAAAAGAATCTGTAATATGTTCATGTAACTGTTTGTTTTCATTGTCATTCTGAATTTCTATGATGGTCAGTGAAGCCGTTATTCCCACTCCAGACAAATCATTCCCCAGGTATAAATATACTCAGTCCATGGGTAATTGCAGAACAAATCCAACTACCACTGGCCCAGGCAGCAAGTCACACTCCAACTGGACTTTGTAAAATAGAACTTTGTAAATACTCTTGACTTATCCTGTGTACAGTACTAACATCCTTTCATCTCTTAATATAGTTTTGGTTTTAGCTGCATTATTTGCAGAAAACCAGGTTATCTTCTCTTTGGACCAAAAAAAAAACCTTTACAGCTTTCATCCACCTTATTCACCTCCCCCTGCATTCACGCAATGTCTAACTGTGGTCTCTCAGTTGTACCTAAATGACCTGTGGCATTTTGCCTTTGAATCCTCTTTTTCAGATTCACTCTTTTGTATCTCAATAAGTCCCATGGCCTTCTGTTGCAACTTCCAGCATTCTGAACGAAAGTGTTCTTTTTTAATACAATGGAAACACATTGGTCTTTGGTTTTTCACCTCCACCCTCTGTACCTTCCGATCTGATCTGAGGAGGTGATTTAAAGGCATTCCCAGCTATCCACTCTTTACCCTGGCTACTTGGTTTCCTTTCACTCTCCCTCTCTCTATCCCTTTTGAATTTATGAGTGTGATGTATAAAATGTAAAATGTTAAGGACCAGCTCATTTGGTCAGCCATAATCACAGTTATAATCCTTTTTTGGTTAATCTTCAATATGGGTTCTTGTTGCAAAGGTAGTGAGTTTTTCAATTCTTCCAAGAGAATGATCTCTCTATGATCTTCACATGTACTTACAACTCCTCATACTAGTATCCAGATGTCAAAATGACTTTGCTTTATCCTTTTAAATTCCATGTGGGTTTTCCTAGGCTGTTTCATTAAATTTTCAAACTTCTGTCTCTGTGTTTCAGGCACTAACTCACATGCACCCAGAACAGACTTTTTCTCATTGCCACAATCTCGAGAAAGTTCCTCTGACAGTGATGCATAAATTTGCTCCACTTGTCAATTTGCTTCGCATGGTTAGTCTCCAGTTTTCTTTTGACCACTTCATTTGGGTTGCTATTTTCTCAAATGACAAGAAGAATGTCTTCAGGTTGTTTTCCACAAATTTTGGAAAGGGGGCACGTAAAAATGTAAACATTTCCTATCCTAGGCTTTTGGAGGGACAGTCTCGATAGACCAAAAGACCTCCTCTGCACTGTATGATTCTATAACTTTAGATTATGTTTAGGATTGTCCTCACTTGCCTCATCTTTAAGTTCTCTGTTTTTAATGGCATAATTTTAACCCGAAACACTTTCTGTTGAATCTTGAGTTACATCTTCTTAAATTCAACTTCCATTTCCAATTCCCATTGAAGTTTTCTTTTAACCTTCTCTGCTCTTTCATTATCTTGTTCTGACCTTTGGAATTCCACCTCCCTTTCCTGTTTTTCATGCTGCTGCTACTTTAACTATCACTTAATATAAACTGATTCCAGGTTTTCACTACCCAGTCTCTCCTGTTTTTCTACTAAATCCAAATGCTAGGTTAATCTTTCAATTACCTCTGTCTTTTTTAAAATTTGTCAGTCAACTGGTCTAGATGTTTTATCACCCATCTCTGGAGCGGGTGGGATTTGAACGCAGGCCTCCTGTCTTAAAGGTAGGGACACTGCCATCACACCACAAGAGCTGTATAAATGCCTTTCCTTTTGCACCACAAGAGGGCCCCACCACCAGAAGATTTATTTATTTTTATTTAAACCTGATCAATTTGTTCAGAGATGTTTATACAAACTTCTAGAGCAGCTGGGACTTGAACCCAGGCTTCTCAGCTCAGGGGTAGGGACACGACGACTGTACTGCAAGAGGGCCCATCACTAATGCTAATTCTTTTTCTATATTATCCCCCAAATCATCTATGAAGACATCGCCGTTATTAGACCTTTTCTCACTACCAAGAAAACACCGTGTGGCCAATTGAATATTTACAAGTAAAGCCTGTTCAGGACAATCCTAACATCAAAGAGTGAGGGGAGTAATGGTGGCGGGGGCAGGGGGTGGTGCGTGGGCTTGGGAGAGGGAGTGGACTAAGTCAAAATAGGATTGATGGGGAACAACCACTGGCAGGCAATTCTACTTGCCAGTTGAATTAACCATGTTTTTAGGTTTATCAGGGACAGCTATGACACCTGTAGGGAGGACTTTGCAGTTTACAGTGCCATTATCTTTCATGTCATTCAAAAACTGGCATTTATTTTAATTCTTTATCCCTTACCAACTCCACAACCAAATCCTTGTTGTTCTGTTCTAATATCATCCCAATGAAAGCTTGCAGCCTACCCATGATCTGCTTGTGAAAGAGCACTGATACCTGAGCTTTGTCACTCAGCAAAAAAATTAAAGATTGAATTGAGTTACTCAGAGTCTCCTGTCTGATGAACATAAGTTAACAGAAAACACTGACCCGGTTTATGTACTTGGCAATAAACTGTAGTTCACTGCAAATAATTCAGTTCTAAACAGAGACAAAGAAAATATGAATTATCAACCAAGACTTTTACCCCATCTTAAACACCTGCACGCACACATGCAGATATAGACACATAAACAGAAACGCTGTTGTGGATGGAGAAGAAATTATTAAGGGAGCACAGTTCCATTGCAGCAGCCTACAGGATTCAATGAGACCTCCCTTTGATTCTCCCAAATCCTTCAGAACTCCAACCTACTCCTTCTTTCCAGGTCCTCTCAGTTCTTTACAGTGGATACAAGGCACAATAATTGTTCAGTCTTCCAATCACTGGTTCGAAGTAGCAGCTTATAGGCAAACGGTGAGTGAGAATAGATAGCTACCTACCAATCATTTATTACTTCTCGACTAGGAGAGTGTTGTTGCCTTTGTAGAGTCCGATGGCTTCCTGCCACGGCATTGTTGACACATGGGCTGTCCATCGACCCAGAGAACTGCTGACGGGAGTGGAGGAGTTCAAAACTAGGGGGGATATTTTTAAGATGAGAGGAGAAAGATTTAAAAAGGGACCCTTTTCTCACACAGAGGGTGGAATGTATGCGGAATGAGCTGCCAGAGGAAGTGGCAGATGCAGGTACAGTTACAACATTTAAAAATGTCAATGGTAGCCACGGTGTGGAGATGCCAGTGTTGGGACTGGGATGGGCAAAGTCAGAAGTCACACAACACCAAGTTATAGTCCAACAGGTTTTTTTTAAAATCACAAGCATTCGGAGTGCTGCCCCCTTGTCAGGCAAAGAGGGACGAAGGAACAGCTTGTGATTTTAAATAAACCTGTTGGACTATAACCTAGTGCCTGGTATGTGAATAGGAAAGATTTAGAGGGATGTGGTGCCAGTGCAGGCTAATAAGGCTGGTTTAGTTTGTGAAACTTGGTTGGCATGGACGAGTTGGACCAAAGCATCTGTTTCTGCACTGTATACCTCTAAAATTCTATGGCCCACACAACTTGTGCTGATTGAGAAACCATTCAACAGATGATCTCGGGGAAAAGCTGCTCTGAATACAAGCCTGATACACCTTTACCCACTGCTTGAATACAGTAACAGTGTGGATCCAACTTACAATGAGTTCTAGGAACTTAGTTTAAAACAGCTACATCTCCTTTTGGAGATTCCTTGTTTTAAAGCAGTATCCTTTTCCCATTTTGGTCCATAATGCAATTGAGAATTTTCTTTTTAAAAGTGGTCTTTACATATTACAAAGCAGATCTTTATGGTTACATCGCGATTGCTACAAAACTTGATTCTCATTCTTTTATCACATCACAATTTTTGTCAGTTTTGGAATTCTGGAATAATAACTGAGAATGTTTATGAAATAAGAAGAGTTATAATTTAAATGGTTGTGTTGGCAGCTTTTTAATAAATGCTGTTCACTGATCTACTTAGCAAAGTTGCAGAATTGCTAATGATTTGTTTGAAGTGTAGCAGCTGTAAAACATAATAGATATGAGAATTGTCAGAAGTTTTAAATATTAGAAATGTATTAAAGTAAATACTTTAAATGGTTTTGTATAAATAATTGTGCTAATCAAAGCAATGTAGCCATGCTCAATGTATTTACATAATCGTGCGAGCATATAGCTTACAGCTGCTTGAATTTTATGAAAGAATGAGTATCATAGAGTCATAGAGATGTACAGCATGGAAACAGACCCTTCGGTCCAACCCGTCCATGCCGACCAGATATCCCAACCCAATCTGGTTCCACCTGCCAGCACCCAGCCCATATCCCTCCAAACCCTTCCTATTCATATACCCATCCAAATGCCTCTTAAATGTTGCAATTGTACCAGCCTCCACTACTTCCTTTGGCAGCTCATTCCATACCCATACCACCCTCTGTGTGAAAAAGTTGCCCCCTAGGTCTCTTTTATATCTTTCCCTTCTCATCCTAAACCTATGCCCTCTAGTTCTGGACTCCCCGACCCCAGGGAAAAGACTTTGCCTATTTACCCTATCCATGTCCCTCATAATTTTGTAAACCTCTACAAGGTCACCCCTCAGCCTCTGACGCTCCAGGGAAAATAGCTGCCTCAGAACATTTTCACAAATGGCTATTTTTATTATGAATGTAAGTTGAAATTGTAATGCTCTATCAGGACCATCCTAACCCTTTCAGTCTAAGACATTAGACATAAGCCCTTCCTGAAGAAGGGCTTATGCCCGAAACGTCGATTCTCCTGTTCCTTGGATGCTGCCTGACCTGCTGCGCTTTTCCAGCAAAACATTTTCAGCTCTGATCTCCAGTATCTGCAGTCCTCACTTTCTCTCTAGTCTAAGACATTGACCCTATTAAGTCAGAAAAGTTCACTTCAGTAAATCAAGGTATACCTTCTGACCAGGGATGCAAGCTTTGAATTATGAATTGAGTTCACTTTGCAGTCAAAGTGGAAACTAAACTGTTAATCTAATTTATTGCCTATATGCTGGCAATCAGAAATATGATGTTTTGGTGTCATCTGGCGATGGGAATGGACTTTATAGGAAACTAAAGTATTGTGTGATCAGTCAAACAGCTCTCAAGAAAGCATGAAAGTTGCAATTTGTCAGCATTGAGGGGTGTACAGGCAAGAACTAAACATCATTGGCAATCAGTGAGTGACTCATATATTAATTTGAACTGCTGGAAGATAATGCATGACTGGACATTAGTCACCACTCATTTTAGGATTCGCAAGAAGCTGTACAAAGTAAATATCTCAGACTGCTCACCACACCAGACCAATGGAACCTTTCACCAAGTATTTCAAGCAGACAGTGATGCCATGGTGATATTACTGTGATAAGGATTTATCGGCTGAGACTACTATTCTGGAAGCACTGGTTAAAGTCCCACCATTTCTGTTACAGATTCAATTCAATTAATAAACCTGGGGACACCTTGTGTCTTTCACTGTGTCTCACACCTGCACACGCGCAGCATGAGTGCTGGGGAAAATATAAGCACTACTGCAGTTAGGCAGTAGTGTGGGGCTATTTAAAAAAAAACCTGGAATATGAAGCTATTCTCATTGCTGGTGAACAGGGCTAATAATTATCCTTTTTGATGTAGAAGCCCACCCAGTTCAGTAATGTCCTTTAGGGAAGGAAATCTGCAGTTCTTACCTGTTCTGACCTGAAAGTGACTTCAGGTTCACAGTAAAGACTCTGAATTTCCCTCTGAAATGGAAGAGCACGACACACAATTCGAGGGCAATTGGTGACAGGTAACACATGCTTGTATTGTCAGTGACGCTCATATCTTGGGAAAGAATAAAATAAATGATGTTGGGTATGTGTGACCACTCATCATATGACAGTTTAACACAATTATAGTAAGATACTGACAGTGGTCTGGCTTTTAACAATTGTGCAGGAGACGCTTAGTCAGGGAAATGTGGGCAGAAATAAATTACAGAAAATCATTGTAATTTATCAAAAGCCTGAATTTAGGAATAAAACAATAACGGTGGATCAAAAAGCTAATTCTTTTGATCAGAGGTGTCCTCAGAGCTGCCCATAGACAATATATGTTGACAATCAGCTCCTTCAAAGTCAGCCAGGAGAGGTCTGTCTGCTTATTGCATTTATATCACATTCGCTCTTCTGCGGGCTCAAGTGTTTTGAAAAAGCTAGCTTATTAATCTGACTAAATCTGAACGGAGGGAGAATGTGCTCAAATGTTAAAATGTTCAGCAACTTGAGGAGAATGCAAATTGATTCAAAATTAGATTAAAGGTTCATGAGGTAACTCCATAAGCTACGCATCCGAAGATATGTAGGTCAGGTGGATTGGCCAGGCTAAATTACCCATAGTGTTAGGTGTATTAATCAAGTGGAAATGAAGAGGAATGGGTCTGGGTGGGTTACTCCTCAGAGGGTCGGTATGGACTTGTTGGGCCAAATGGCCTGTTTCCACACTGTAGGGAATCTGTAGAGAATCTAATCGCCAAGGTATATAACTAAACACCTTTATTGTTCACATTGTGTGCCATACATTTAAATAATGCATGGCTGTATGATACTCACCAATATGGTACACAGTTGTATGGTATACATCTCCACGGTTCACAGCTGTGTGGTATACAACTGCATGGTATATTATCGCATGGTGCACAAACGGATTTGGGTATACCTGTAGATCAGTAGCCCTGTTGGACTTGTGAATTAAATTAACTTGCTAGCCATTTCTAGCCTATCAATTTTCAGTTTAAAAATTAATTACAATTTTTTTTTGCCATTGCAATTAATTAAGAAAAGAAGCTGTATGGAAATGACTGTGTTATTGGTGGTAATGAAAAGATGAAGGGACTCTGACTTCAGCCAAACTCAGAGAAACGTGAAATAGAGCCTCAAAGGAAACAGTGCTCTAGAGGAGCTGTACTCAGTGTGATGCACTAAGATTCGTGTAAGTAAAGAGTTCACAGTACTATAGAGAATGAGGGGGCCTTACTCTTGGTTGAGGATAAATTGGAGATGCAAGTGGCTCAGAACATTAGCACCTGGACAGGCAGTGCAGCCTGTCGAATGTGAACAACCAATCACCTAGAGAACAAAGGAGAGTACAGAATCCATGAAGAGATAACCACAGGCCAGAGTCTGTGGGAGAAACCGAGTTCATAGACTCAGCTGCTGCTGTCAATGATGTAGTACCAGTGTGTTCTCAAAGCACTTCTAAATTGTCATTGAACAAAATAAAATTAAATCCACTCAGGGAAAATATCAGCAAATGAACAGTCATTCCATGAGATCTAAATTAGTCATTCAGTCAGTGGATCGGTGAAGGATATCTCAGTATGGATGGGTACATTTCGCTGTTTTAACCTGGGTGGTAACTGGTGGAATGGATCATCTTTCTCATTCTCGAACCCACAGGTGGAATTGCAAACCAGATTGGCTCCGTAACAAACAGACAGACAGTCCTCCCTTTGAGTTTGCTGCCGTCACGCAGCTGTTATGGTTTTGCACCTGGCATCTAACATCAGAAATAAAGAGACTGCCTACCTGAGCAAGTGTGAGCTGTAATCAGACAGAATCAGCACGGATCAGGTACAAGTAGGCCATGTCTGACAAATCAAATTGGCCTTATGGAGCAGATCACAAATAAGGTGGACAGAGAGACTTGATCTGTATAGACACCCAGAACACATCTGAGAAGTTTGTGAACGTGATCAGTTGCAAAAAGGAGCATGCACAGAATTGGAAGTAACTTTGTGACTTTGTTGGTAATTGGTTGGAGTACAGAGAAATGAACGTAGGAAGTGTTCTTTGATAGGAAGGTTGAGAACAAATGTTACACCCAGGAATATATATAGTGGAGAGTCAGGATTTTACCATTAAATTTGATCAGAATAAAGAATTGTATATCCAAGTATGTAGATGACAGTGAATTAGAAGGCATGGTAACTTGTGCAGATACAGAAGCAGCGAGATATAAAGGGACTCAGCCAGACTCAACAAATGGGCAAGCCTATGGCAGACATAGTTCAGTGTGAAGATGTGTACGAGTCTAAGGAAGATACAGCTGAGTATCTCCATTATGAGAGACACCAGGCAGTGATGATAATCAATGGAGTCAAAATACAAAGAATGTTTCAAGCTCATGTGCAAGTACGTAGAAGTAAGCAAAAAGGCAAGCAATATCTCAAGAGTATTAGAACATATAATAGTGAAATATAGAGCAATGATCAGACTCTGTCTGGAGTATTGCGTTCATCTTTGTGAAATGAAGCTGTGTGACACAAATTCACCAGAATGAAATCAATGCTAAAAGGGTTAGAATGTGAGGGCAAGTTCCATAAATGTAGGGCCTATTCTCTTGTGATGAGAAGGTTGAGAAAGATCAATTCAAGACCCTTAAACTGATGTCACAATTCGACAGGGTAGGTAGAGGGAAACTAGTTCTCTTAGTGGGGAAACTATTTTGGTGGTGGGGGTGGGGTGGGGGTGGAGGTGAGAGAAAGATAGCAGGAAGGGCTTATGCCCGAAACGTCGATTCTCCTGTTCCCTGGATGCTGCCTGACCTGCTGCACTTTTCCAGCAACACATTTCCAGCTCTGATCTCCAGCATCTGCAGACCTCACTTTCTCCTTTGAAATTAGAACCGGCCATTTAAAAGTCAAATCAATAAGTTGTGCCTCATCTAAAATCTGAAGGATCTTGCACCTCCAAACGTTTGACCCTGGTACAGCTGGAAAATTCAAGATAAATAGATTTTTAGTTGGTTAGGATATCAAACGATGTAGAGATCAGTAAACGCAGTTGAAGTTAAGACCAGCATGAGAAAACAGAATCAAGGGTCTGACGGGCTGAATTCTCTTTCAGTCCTCCTACACTGACAATATGCGATGGGTCTGCTACCCCGTGGACAAGCATCTTTAATGGGATCCAACCACAGCAACAAGACCTGGAAACAAATTGTGCTGAAGAAATGCAGTCCAGCAAACGAATTCATTGTGATGTATTTTCACACTGGGGACAGAGGGAAGCAGTGTGAAGAGATGGGCCAAGCTTTAAAATGTTGGAGATAATCAGTGGGATCTTTGTGGGAAGTATTTTGTATCAAACCACAAAAGACCTACGGGAGTAATAACAAGATGCAGATACTGTGAGCTAACCATCATGAAACGTTCTCAGTTGTATGTGTGCCTGGTCTTGGGAAAAGGACAGTGGGAAATATATTAGTAGCTTTCAAATGTACCTCAACTTTCCTAGTCTTCAAACCGTTGAGGCTGATTTCCTAACGCTAGAGTCTTTCTGGACACTAGGAGGAGGTACAATAACATTGTCTGGCTGGTTCATCAACCATATCCTGTTAGAGTTACCTCCCTGGTAACAAAAGTGGAGGGGGGGTGGGGTGATATTTCAGATAAGCGCTGAGTTTTTTACACCAGTTCCTCACAATGTAAGTTTAAAACGGAATGTAGGAAACTCACGTACAGTTTTGACAATTGCTCTTGAGATGGCCATGTTTTGTTTGTTTATCATCGCCACGGCTTTCGTGGGGTCACAGCCTTTCAGCTTTCCTTAATCTAGGGAGAGTCACAGTGGGCAGTCAGCTGAATGGGGTTGCGATGACAAACAGATCAGGGTCGATCTTATTTGAATGGCAGAGGGGGCCTGGCATGCTGAGTGGTCTACTTCCTCTCCTAAATTTTAATGTTTCTATTTTGATAGACGAGGGAGTCAAATCTCATTGTTATCCACCCATCTAATTGTCTTTTTCGCCTCCTGTTTTTCATTCTTCAGTTGCACCCTAGCTATTGCCAGGACAAGGATGTCTGTTCTTAATTCCCATCGTCTCTACTTGGCTATCTTTCTCTCACTGATTGTACTTTGCAAGGACCATTTATCCCAAGTGAAATCTGTTTTCTATGAAATGGGAAGCTGTGAAGCAGTTATTCTTTTAGTTATGGTTAGCTCAAAGTATCTGTATCTTGTAATTACTCCCATTGGGTTTTTTTGTGTGACTCAATACAAAATGCTTCCCACAAAGAACCCACTGATTATCCTCAACATTTTTAAAACTTGGCCCATCGTTTCATGCTACTCCTCCCTGTTCCCAGTAAGAGAAAGAAATAATTCTGATAGATTAATTTCCTGAACTATATTTCTTCAGCACTATTTCTTTCTGGGGCACAAGCAAGAAATGCAATAGGTTGAGTGGGGGAGTGCTGATGAGCATGTGATTGGAAAGCAGACAATATAAGCTTTATAAGAGTTTAGTTAGGTTGCACTCAGAGTATTTGTGTGGTGCTGGAAAAGCACAGTCATTCAGGCAGCATCCGAGGAGCAGGAGAATCAACGTTTCAGGTATAAGCCCTTCATCAGGAATGTGGATGGGAGAAAGGAGGCTGAGATTTACATAATGGGGTGGAGATGGGGTAGGGGGAAGGTAGGTGGGATGGCAGCATGTGGTTGCAGGTAGGAAGTGAAAGTGACAGGTAGGTGTAGTGGGTGGAGCGGATAGGTGGGAAAGCAGATGGACAGGTAGGTCAGGTCAAGATGGCGGTGCCGAGTTGGAGGGTTGGGTCTAGGATAAGGCGGGGGGAGGGGACATGGGGAAACTGGTGAAATCGAGGTTGATGCTGTGTGGTTGAAGGAGCCTGAGGCGGAAGATGAGACGTTCTTCCTCCAGTCATCGGGTGGTTTGGATTTGGTGGTGGAGGAGCTCTAGGACTTGCGTGTCCTTGGGGCAGTGGAAGGAGAAGTTGAAGTGGTTGGCCACAGGGTAGTGAGGTTGTTTAGTGTGTGTGTCCCAGAGATGTTCCCTGAAATGTTCCATGAGTTGGTGTCCTGCCTCCCCAATGTAGAGGAGACCACATTGAGAGCAACAGACACAGTAGATGGTCCTTTGGGGCCTTGGATGGAGGTGAAGGGTGGGTGCAGGTTTTACACCTCTTGTGGTGTTAAGGGAAGATGCCGGGAATGGAGGGTGGGTTGGTGGGAGATGTGGACCTAACAAGGGTATTGCAGAGGGAATGGTCTCCGTGGAATACTGAAAGGGGTGGGGAGGGAAATATATCTCTGGCGGTGAGGTCTGACTGTAGGAGGCAGAAATAGTAGAGGATGAAGTGCTGTATCTGAAGATTAGTGGGGTGGAAGGTGAGGACCAGGGATTCTGTCCTTGATATGGTTGGAGGGGTGAGTTCAAGGGTGGAGGGGAATACACAATGGATGGCATTGTTGATCACGTGTGAGAGGAAATTGCAGTCCCTGAAATAGGAAGACATCTGGGATGTTTTGGAGTGCAATTGCTCCCTCTGGGATCAGATACATTGGAGGCAGCGGAATTGGGATTAAGGGATCACATTGTTACGGGGGTGGGGGTGGGGAACGAGGTGTATTCCATACCTGTGGGAGTTGGTGGGTTTGATATAATGTCTGTGTTGAGTCGGTTGCCGGAAATGGAGACAGAGAGGTTCAGGAACAGTGGGGAGGGGGTTGGGGGGTATTGGGGGGTGCCCGACATGGTCCAGGCGAAAGATGTTTATGAAGTTGATGTTCAACCTCCCAGTGGGAGTACGAGGTAGCGTCAATACAATCATCGATGTAGTGAAGGGAAAGGTTGGGAATGGTACCTGTGTAACTGCAGAAGATGAACTGTTCCACGTACCCGACGAAGAGGCAGCAATAGCTGGGGCCTATGTGGGTACCTATGGCTACCCTTTTGGTTGAAGAAAGTGGGAGGACTTGAAGGAGAACTTGTTGAGGGTGAGGTCCAGTTCCACCAATTGAATGAGAGTGTCAGTGGAGGGGACTGATTGGGTCAACAGCACAGGAAGAAACAGAGTGCTTGGAGGGCTTCGCAATGGCGGATGGATGTGTATAGGGACTGGGTGTCCATGGTGAAGGTGAGGGAATAGAAAGTCATGGAGGAGATGGAGGGCATGGTGGTGCCCCAGACATATGTGGGGAGTTCCTGGAGCAAGGTGGACAGGACAGTGACAATGTAAGAGGAGATGAGTTCAGTTCTGCAGGAGCAGGCAGAGACAAGAGGTCGACAGGGGCAGTCAAGTTTGTGGATTTTGGGTTAGAGGTAGAACTGGGTAGTGCAGTGTTGGGGAACTATGGCATAGGAGTCTGTGGATGGGAGATCCCCTGAAGTGATGAGGTTGTGAATGGTATGGGAGATGAAGGTTTGGTGATGGAAGGTGGGGTCGTGGTCGAGGGTGTCCGTGAATTGGCTTTAGTGATGTAGAGGTCAGTGTGCTATACTAGCACAGCAGCCTCCTTGTCCTCTTGATGGTGAGGTTGGGGTTGGAGTGGAGGAAGTGGAGGGCTGGCACGTTGCGAGGGTGAGAGATTGGAGTGGGTGAGAGGAAGACAGGTTGAGGCAGTCAATGTCGCAACAGCAGCTGGAGATAAAAAGACCGAGGGAAGGTAAGAGGATGTCTTAGAGGATGGAGTATGCTGGAGGTGGGTGAAGGGGTCCTCGGAAGATGAGTGGAGTTGCAATCGAAAAAGTAGGCACAGAGGTAGAGGTGACTGAAGATAGGTTCAATATCGCAGCATGTACGGAATTCGTTGACACTGGGGCGTAGTGGGATAAAGGTTACTGAGGGCTGTCCATTTGTCCTCATTGAGGGGGAGGACTTCACCAGTTTTCAAATCAACCCTTGCCCCATCTCACCCTAGATCCAACCCTCCAACTCAGCGCTTCCCTCTTGATCTGTCCTCCTGTTCATCTTCATTCTCACCTAACCATTCCATCTTCCCCTCTGACCTATCACCGTCATGTCCCATCTCCATTCACCTATTGTCTTACCAGCTACCTCACCCCCACCCTCCAATTTATATCTCAGCCCCCTTCTCATCCCACATTCCTGACAAAGGGCTTATGCCTGAATCACTGACTCCCCTGCTCCTCAGATGCTACCTGACCTGTTGTGCTTTTTCAGCATCACACTTTTTGACTCTGACCGTCCAGCATCTGCAGTTTTTTAGATTAGATTACTTAGATTAGATTACTTACAGTGTGGAAACAGGCCCTTTGGCCCAACACGTCCACACCGACCCGCCGAAGCGCAACCCACCCATATCCCTACACTTACCCCTTCACCTAACACTACGGACAATTTAGCATGGCCAATTCACCGGACCTGCACATCTTTGGACTATGGGAGGAAACCGGAGCACCTGGAGGACACCCACGCAAACTCCACACAGTCAGTCGCCTGAGGCGGGAATTGAACCCGGGTTTCTGGCGCTGTGAGGCAGCAGTGCTAACCACTGTGCCACCGTGCCGCCCCTCGGGTGACTGTTTGCAGGGAATTTGCTCATTCTCCCTGTGTCTGCGTGGGTTTCCTCTGGGTTTCCTCCCACAGCCCAAAGATGTGCAGGTCAGGTGAATTGGCCATGCTAAATTGCCCAAAGTGCTTAGAGACCTGTACGTTAGGTGAATTAGTCAGGGGTAAATACTAGGGAATGAGTCTGGGTGGGTTACTCTTCAGAGTTTCGGTGTGGACTTGATGGGCCAAATGGCCTGTTTCCATAGTATAGCGATTCTATTATCTAGAGTTAGCCAGAGAATAATTTTCATAATGCTAATTAATTCTATAACTAGATGTTACGGGTTGCTGCATGGGTTAGAGGGTACAAGCTATAAGGAGAGGCTAGAGAAAAACCATGGTTGTTTTCACTGGAGCAGTATGAAGGCTGTGGGGAGGCTTCTTAGAAATCTATAAAATGATGAGGTGCACAAATAGGTCAGGCTGTTTTTCCCAGTGTTTGAATATCGAATACTCAGGAACATGCATTTAAGGTGAGAGGTGAAAATTCAAAGGAGATGTGAGGGGCAGTGTTTTTACACAGAGAGTGGTAGGTGTTTGGAACGCACTGCCTGGAGCAGTGGTGGGGGCAGTTATGAGACATTTAAGGGGCTTTTAAGTAAGGATTTGCAAGGAATGGAGGGCTATCGACCGAGGGGAGGCAGAAGGGTTTAATTTAATTTGGCATCACATTCGGCACAACATTATTGGGCAAAGGGCCCATGCCTGACCTGTACTTTCTATGATCTAACATGTACTTAGAATGACAGGCAACAGGAAAGGGAATGAAAAAATCCTCTATTATATTAAAGGGTAATAAGGGGGTGAGTGGATCCTGCTAAGACAAAAGAAAGCGATTCATGGTTCAGGGTAAAAGGTGAAGCTAGAATGCCTAGTATTTTGCTGCCATGGTCATTAGGGATAGAGACTCTGAAAATTGAGACAGTGGGTCATAATGGAATGTTTGCAAATTCAGAGACAGTTAGAGCTGGAAAGGCTGGCTATGCTTAGTGTGGTTAAGTCAGTGTCCAGGTCAATCCCAGCTTGCTAGGGGATTTTCAGTGGAGATAGCAAAAGGCCTCATCTGCAATAACTCCACGGAAGCTAATATCCCGTCACCAAGCCAATCTGTATCTACATCATGAACAGTCCTTGGCGATAGTACTGCCTCACTCAGAGTGTCAGCATCTGTCACGTTCAAACTTTTTATGTGAGCCAGGGCTCCCTGATTGGACCAGATTAACAGCCCCAATCAGGGAACTCATGTTCTAAGAGGTCCAGCTCGCTGACCCTGTTACAATCACTGCATGTCATAAACTTCCAACCTTCCCTAGATACAGGGGAGATGTCAAAAGACTAGAGTGCTGAAAATGTAACACTCTTATTCAAGAAAGATTTTAAGGACCCGCAGGTAGTTTAACATTAGCGTGGGTATGGTTTTAGAAACAATATCAAAGAGCACTAGCAAAAATTAGACTTAGTTAAGATGGTTATAGTTCAACAGGTTTATTTGAAAGTACAAACTTTCAGACCTCTGGGAGCAGTGCTCCAAAATCTTGTACAGGTAGACAATCCTTCATCTGAAATCCCGAAACCCGAAAAGCTGCAAAGTCTGAAGGTGTTTTTGTGAAGTGTTTTCTCATTAACAAGGTTGTTTAGCGTGCAAACAGTTAACCCAATATAACATCCACTCAATGCATGTCACTCAGATGCGATGTGGCGGGGGGTGGGGGGGGGGGGGGGGGGGATGTGGCCCAGCACCGGTAGGCCTTGATTCTGTTTCAAGGCCTCGTTTTACTGAGTGAGTCTGCTCCTCTGGTAAGAGTATCTTGTGCAATAGAACATAGAACATAGAACAATACAGTGCAGAACAGGCCCTTGATGTAGTGCTGACCTGTGAACTAAGCCCATCCCCCTACACTTGCAGTCACCACAGTATAGGAAGGATATGGAGGCTTTGGGAATGGTACAAAAGGGGTTTACCAGGATTTCACTTGGATTAGAGTGTGTTAGCTATAAGGAAAGGTTGAACAAACTTGGATTATTTTCGCTAGAGTGTTGAAGGCTGAGGAATGATCTGATCGAAGTATATAAAATTATGAGAGGCATGGATAGGGTAGACAGACAGTGTCTTTTTCTCCGGGGTGAAAATGCCACATTCTGGGGGCATAGGTTTAAGATTAGTGGGGGAAATTTAAAGGAGATGTGTGCAGCAAGTTTTTTTTACATAGAGAGTGGCAGATGCCTGGAACATGTTGCCAGGGCAGACAGTAGACAAAAGATAGCATATTTATGAAGCATTTAGGCAGACACACACACAGGCAGAGAGAAGATGGTTATGTGCAGGCAGATAGAATTAGTTTAGAATGGCATCATAGTTGGAACAGAGATAGTAGGTCAAAGAGCCTCTTTCTGCATTGTTTCATGATGTATATACAAATAACTTGATATACAAGTAACATTCCAGAACCTATGATAAATCAAGAAATGCATGGGAGGGAAATTCTCTGGAAAATCATAAATACCAGTGAAATGGTACTGAATAAATTGTTGGAGCTGGAGCTGACAATTGTTCTCTATCCTAGGAAGTGACTTGCGAGATGATGCATTGATTTTAATTTCCTGAAGTTTCCTAGATTCATAAACAGTCCCATTAATTTGGAAAATAATGAATGTGGTTCACTTATTCAAAAAGGGAAGGAGAAAGTAAGTAGGCAAGTACAGACCAGTCTGTTTAACATCTGTCATAGGGAAAATGCTAGAAGCTATAACGATGTTATAACAGGGCACTTGGATAAGTTCAAGTTAATTAGGCAGAGCCAAAATAGTTTTCTCAAAGGGAAGCTATGTTGACCAACCTGTTGGAGTTCTTTGAGGAGGTAACACTTGCTAAGGGTAAAGGGTATATTTAGATTTCCAGAAGCATTTGATAAGGTGACATGTCAAAGGTTATTGATGAAATTGAAAGCTCATGCAGTAGGCCCAGCACATTAGTATGGACAAAAGTTTGACAGGCTAACAAAGAAGCAGAGAGAACATGGGAACGGGTCTTTTTTCAATTTGGCAAAATTAAATGATCAGTATATGCCACAGGAATCAGTTCTGGGACCTCAACTGCTCACAGTTGACATAAATAATTTAGGTGAAGGCACAAAAGACATGATTACCAAATTTGTTGACAACACAAAGATAGGTAGGAAAGTAAGTTGTGTGGAGGACACAAGGAGATTACCAAAAGATATTGATCGGTTAAGCGAGTGAAGGAAGGCAAGCAAATAGACTATGATGTAGTAAGATGTGAAATTGTCCATTTTGACCTGGTACATAAAAAGAAGCATTTTATCAAAATGGTGAGATGTTTCAGAGCTCTGGGACACAGAGGGACCTGGGTGTCCTAGCGCTTGAATCACAAAAAATTAGCACAGAGCTACAGGAAATAAATAGGGAGTCTAATGGAATGTTACATTTATCGTGAGGAGAATTGAATGGAAGAGTAGGGAGATTATTCTTCAGTTATACAGGGCATTGGTAAAACTGCGCAGTTTTGTCATTGTACTGAAGGAAGGATATAAATGTATCAGACACAGTTCAGAGAAGGTTTATGAGACTAATACCTGGAATGGTCTGGTTGTCTTATGAAGAAAGCTTGGTTGGATTACACTTAGATTTGTAGAATCATACCATCCAGAAGATGTCCTGGAGTCCATCAAGCCTGTACCATCAAAACTAGATTAAATCTGCACTGGAGTTTAACCGAGTGAGAGGCACCTCGATTGAAACATACAAGATCCTGAGGTGGCTTTACTGGGTGAATGTGAAAAATATGTTTCCCCATGTGGGAGAATCTGCAACTTAGGGTCATAGTTTAATAATCAGGGGTCACTCATTTAAAACAGAGATGAGGTGACTCTCCATCAAAAAGAATAGTGGAAGCAGACCCCTTTAAAGTGGAGTTGAATAGATTCTTGATCAGCAAGGGATTGAAAGGTCATCAGGGTGGGTGGGAATACAGTCATAGAGTCGTAGTGATATACATCACAGAAACAGACCCTTTCGTCCAACTTGTCCATGCTGATCAGATATCCTAAATTAATCTAGTCATTGGGATACCTTCTGGGGAAGGTGCGACCTGTACAAGAAGGACAGGTTGGACCTGAACTGGAGGGACACCAGTATCCTGGGTGTGAGGTTTTCTGGGGCTCTTCGGGAGTGTTTAAACTAGATTGGGGGATGGGAATGTGAGCTATGGATCTGATGATGGAGTAGGTAGTGAACAGCCAGATACAGCATGCACAGAGTCTGTGAGGAGGGATAGGCACTTGACAGGGCAAAGGTGCAGTCAGAGTGATGGGTTGAAGTGTATCTGTTTTAATTCTGCAGAGTCTGCGAGTGGACCCGATGGGCCGAATGGCCTTACTTCCACTCCTATGTCTTATGGTCTTAATTCAAGAAGTGTCAAGAATAAGGGTGATGAACTCAGAGCATGATCAGTACTTAGAACAATGGTTTTGTGATCATTATGGAGACTTGGATTTCACTGCGGCAGGAATAGTTGTTGGATGTTCCAGGGTTTAGATGTTTCAAAAGGAATAGTTGGGGGAGGTAAAAGAGGTGGGGGAGTGGTTTTGCTAATCGGGGATGGTAGCACAGTTACAGAAAGGGAGGTCATCGAGAAGGGTTTGTCTACAGAGTCAGTATGGGTTGAAGAAAGATGTGGAAGCTTTCAAGAGGGTGCAGAGGAAATTTACCTGGATGCTGCGTGGACTGGAGGGTATGTCTTATGAAGCAAGGTAATGGGAGCTAGGGCTTTCCTGGTTGGAGTGAAGAAGGATGAGAGGTGACTTGATAGAGGTGTACAAGATGTTGAGAGGCATAGATAGAATGGATAGGCAGAAATGTCAGTCATAAAGGAGCATAAGTTTAAGGTGATTGGAGGAAGGTTTAGGGGAGATGTCAGAGGTAGGTTCTTTACTCAGAGAGTGGTGAGTGCATGGAATGCACTGCCAGCAGTGGTAGTAGAGTCAGATACATTAGGGACATTTGAGCGACTCTTGGATAGGCACAGGGAATTTAGTACAATGAAGGGTATGTAGGTTAGTTTGATCTTAGAGTAGGATAAAAGGTCAGCACAACATCGAGGGCTGAAGGGCCTGTACGGTACTGTGCTGTTCTTTGTTCTGTGCTCTGTTCAGCCTCAAGCCCTCCAACCCTGGTAACACCCTTGTAAATCTTTTCTGAACTCTTTCAAGCTTCACAACATCCTTCCTTTATGAGGGAGACAAGAATTGCACACAATATTCCAGAAGTGGCCTAATCAATGTCTTGTACAGAATCTTATTGGCGGGATGGGGCAGGCTCGAGGTGCTGAGTGGCCTACTCCTCTTGATTTATGTCATCATCTGGCGAAAGTGGGCTAAAGGACAGAAAAGAATGAATTGTGCTAAATGGTTGTTTCTCAGACGGGGGTGGGTGGGAGATATCAGTGCCAATGCTAGGTCTATTGCTCTTTTTTGCTTTTATATATAAATGATTTGCATATTGGAATGCAAAGTAAAGTTGCAAAATTTGTCAACGATATCAAAATTAGAAGGGTATGAAACAGGTCAACTTCAATCACAGGGAGATCACCCCCACAGAACAGGCAGACAAGTGTCAGATGGAATGTAATGCAAAGGGATGGGGAGAGACTACATAGGCTTATTAAGCAGAATCGTATAAAAGGTCTGAGTGGTGTGGACTATAGCGGAATTTGTGGTCGAATCTGATGGGTTGAAGATCATTCTTGCCTGTTAAGCACCAGGTTGACCACCCAAACCTCCTCATTACTATCCAGCATCTCTTTCCCAAGACATGCTCTTTACTGAGTGCCTGATAATGAGGGATTCCACCAACAGCCACTTGCAAATTTGATGGGTGGGGAGTTCATAAAATTTTCAGCAGCACTCATGTAATCCCTAAAGCACACCTAAATCACAGTGGATTTAGGGATTGTGGGTGCCAATTGGGCTTATTAATGATGTGACGATACTGTGCCTGTGAGGGATGTCTTCTTTGCTGTTCCCCTTTCAGCGGGGTGTTTTCCTTCATTGCTAAAGGGATTGAGTTTAAAAGCAGGGAGGTTGTGTTGCAGCTGTACAAGGTGCTGGTGTACTGTGTGCAGTTTTGGTCTCCTTACTTGAGAAAGGATGTGCTAGCACTGGAGGGGGTGCAGAGGAGGTTCACCAGGTTGATTCTGGAGTTGAGGGGTTTGGCTTGTGAGGAGAGACTGAGTAGACTGGGATTATATTCATTGGAATTTAGAAGAATGTGGAGGGGGGGGGGGGGATTCTTATAGAAACATATAAAATTATGAAGGGAATACGTAATGTTAGAAACAAGAAAGGATGTTTCCACTGATGGGTGAAAACAGGGCATAGCCTCAAAATTAGGGAGAGCAGATTTAGGACTGAATTGAAAAAGAACATCTTCATCCAGAGGGTTGTGCATCTGTAGAATTCTCTGGCCAGTGAAGTAGTTGAGGCTTCCTCAATGAATGTTGTTTCAAGCTACAATACACAATTGTTTTAACAGTAAAGGAATTAAGGGTTATGGTGAGGGGGAGCTGAAGCCATAAAAAAGATCAGCCCATGATCTTATTGAATGGTGGAGGGGGCTCAAAGGGCCAGGTGGCCTATTCCTGCTCCTGGTTCTTATGTTCATTATGTTGCTATGTCACAGTGGCGGTGAAATATCTCCCTCAGACAGACAGTAAGTAAATAGGTTTTGAGTTATCCATGGGTTTTTTTAAAAAAAGTAATAAAACAAAAGAATCACGAGTGATTGGGATTCAGACTCACGCAGACCCAAAAAGGCTTCAGGGTTTCTTTAGAGAAAAGTTTACTGTAGAGTAAGCTGGTTCCTGGAAGTGAAGGCTCAATTTCTCTGCTACTAGAGAGAAGTCTTAGACAAAGAAGCTTCCTCTTAAAAATCAAAAGGGGCAGATTGTTTCTTTCCACTGGACTGGAGAGAGACAGCCCACAAGAACAATAAGTATGTTGCTGAATTGCCTTTGCTTCTGAGATGCTGCCTATATTAGAACGATTGATGATTGGGGTTAAATTACACATTATCTTGTTAACTATTTCAATAAAATTGAAAGGTTATGTCAATTTTTCTTTTTCTTTTTACTGTGCTTTAAGAATGAAGTATGTTCGATTAAAGCCTAACTGTGAATCATATCTGGAAGAAAGCACCTTAAACGTTCCTTTTTTAAAAAAATAAAAAGTTAAGATCTAGGCTATCTCTGTAATATATTTTGGGGGTACTGATCTAGTCCATAACAAGGTTAATAGACATCCCACCACCAATGGCAGGGTATCCCATTTCCTGAAGAAGGGCTCATGCCCGAAACGTCGATTCTCCTGCTCCTTGGATGCTGCCTGACCTGCTGCGCTTTTCCAGCAAAACACATTTTCAGCTCTGATCGCCAGCATCTGCAGTCCTCACTGTCTCCTATCCCATGTCACCCCCTACTGTCCTTCCACATATTTGAAGGAGGGAGGGGGTAAATGGGGTGTGTGGTTTGATCATTGCCATGACACTGATGTGAGATGTCTCCTGTGATCAAGTGGGCCCAGACACCACGTTTCACACCACAGTGGACTCCATTAAATCCAGGCCTATGACTAGTCAGGCAAACAGATTACAGGCCTTCTATAATGCTCCTCTTCTTGGGGATTGTTTATGAGTAGCCTCACCTACCTTCAGATTTTATTAACTTCTTTAAAAGGTAAAACCAGCAGACAACAACCCCACTGAACCTGGTAACTCAAGGGGAGAGCAACCAACTCCCTGAATTACTGTGGCACCACTTTACTCTTCAATAACAGACCTTCAAATGGGAACCCTCCCACAAATGCGGTAAGAAAATTCTGGCGCTTTGAGATTTTCTTTAAAGTTCTCATTATAATGGTTAAAATAAGACCAAGCTCTTCAGAGTTGGCATGTTTGTATATTCACTGTTTGCTATGTTGGACTCAGGCCATTGTTTCCAGCCCCTCTGCTTTTCCCTCCTCCTGTCACACCTGTATTTAGTTTTCACTCCAGCCATTCCAACCACTGGGATAAATGAACTGGTTTGCAAACACACTGAGATGTCTTCAGCCTGAGGCAAAACAGAGATTGTTTGTGGGACATGTCAGTTGCCATAATCACAGTGAGAACATTCCTGAGAGTAGTCCCACATGCACGAAATGTTGACATAAAGTGAACTGCAAAGGATCTTAAAGTTAGCTACAAAATGTTATATTTCAGCTCTTCACATCAAAGAGTTTTGGTTCGATTTGCTGCCTGATTTTTTTTGTCAGTACCGTGCAGACCAAGTTAGGGACTGGTGCTGATGCAACAAATTAAAACGGCAGCTGCATGGCCTAATAACAGATTGACAATGCATTAGGTGTGTCTACACAATACTATACTGTCTATTAGCCATCATTAGCACATTAGCAATGTTATCAACAGGAACACCAATACGTCAACTGATATCCAGCATCTGCAGTCCTCACTTTCTCCCTCCTGATATCCAGTTTCGCCAAGCTGCCCAAGAGGGAATCTAAAGTTTAGCTCTTCTTGTCGCTTCCCCACCAGAGCTATCATTAAATCTTACATTTTATGGAAAGACTGCATTTATGTAGTGCCTCTGCACCACTGCACCATGTCCCCAAGTGCTTTAGAACCAGTGAGGTCCTTTTGAGCTGTATTCACTGTTACCATGCAGCTGCCATTTTGTCCACATCAGCATCAGAGGTTCGGTAATCTGTTCTTGTGGTGTTAGTTGGGGGATATATGTCGATCAGGTATCAGAAATAGTTCCCTGGCTTCTATTTTGAAACAGTGCCATGTGACCCCAACCCAGGAGGGCCGCTGGGGCCTTGGCTTGACATCTTGCCCAAAAGCTAACACCTCTGACAAAGCAGCCTTGTGGGCACTGGGGCATCAGTGCAGATTTCTGCCCTCACACCGCAGCATGTGATTCAAACCTCCAACCTTCTGGTCAGAGCAAACAGTGCTATTAACTGAGCCACTGTTGGCGAACTGAATTCCATGGCATGTGATAGAGTTGGGCACGCTCACTGTACGCCTACTGGAAATAGTGTAATGATGTTACAGCTGGAGGATCCTATAGGTTGGTGCAGAGCCTGTACATCCTAGTGGAATACCCATCTCCCAGCAGATTCCTGCAAAGAGGAAAATCGAACAAGAGGGACAGGCTGCAGTGACAAGAAGGTGAAATGGGTTTCATCTCTTATTTCCCTGACAAACAGGGTGAAAAAGCTCAGCATGAGCAAACTGTGTGTCATCCTGTCCTGCAAACAATTACACATGTTGATTTGTAAGGACTTCATAAGTTCACCAGTAATCTATTTGTTTCATTTGAGGTTAAGTGCGTGCAGTATTCTCTCACACAAAGCTTGAAGTAAAACTCCACAGATTGAGTTATGTATCTGTGGTGCATTGTTTACTTGAGTGTCGGCTTTCTGTGAAATGTACTTGCTTGATAACAGCCAGGCCTCATGAAATCTCACAGTGCAATCTTAACTTGGAGCTAATGTCTTTAGTGCAGAAAGATATGAGAGACTCACTGTGACACACCCTGTGCATCTGACTGTGATTTGGGATAACTCAAATGTTGATGGTGTAAAGAAATGGAAAATATCTACCAAAGACTCTCTCTGAATTTGAACAAAATAAAAAATGTAAAATAAAAGCCAAATATAAAAGAGTTAATATTTTATCTCTGAGGTTGTCTGCGTCCATTGTTTATATCCCGGACTTACTTTCTTTAAGACTGAGTCACCTCTGACTAAACCTGCAGGTGAGCTCTTCTTTCTGACAGAATAGACCTTCTGCTTACCTGATCAGTATCCTGAAGATTGCTGACAGAGGAGACAGTCTGTTGAATTTCTTCAATTAAACAAATGCCTGAGGGAACAGAATTTTCATGGTCTACTCTCCAGAACAACGGCTTGACTAATCAGAGTCAAATTGCCACCCTTTTCCTAGGCAGTGTAAATCGATGTTCCCAGTGAAATCTGACATTGCTGGGGGCCTCTGCTGCAAGTGTATGTGCGGGTGATAACCTCGGAGTGGCTAACCCTTGCCCTCCATTCCTCCTTGCCTCGTCATGTCAGCACTCGGTTGCACAGATATCCTCCCAAATGCAGGGTTGAGCGGGAGGGATGGCAATTCCGTTGTGTTTCTGGACCAGGCCAGACCTCCCTAAAACATTTCAAGAAGATAGCCCAGACTCTCACACTTGTAGTTGTTTTAAGCAGGTGTGAAGCAGATATTCCAGGAGTGATGCAGCTGACCCACCCACTTAGTTTTAAACAAAACAATTTATTTATACAGAAACAAAAGGAAACCAAAGTTAGAACATAACTATTTGAAAAGTGTGATGCTGGAAAAGCACAGCCGGTCAGGCAGCATCCGATAAGCAGGAGAGTTGATGTTTTGAGCATAATCCCTTCATCAACACATTCCTGATGACGAGTTTATGCTCGAAATGTTGACTCTCCTGCTCCTCGGATGCTGCCTGACTGGCTGCGCTTTTCCAGCACCACACTTATTAACTCTGATCTCCAGCATCTGCAGTCCTCACTTTCTCCTCACTACTTGAAAGCCCAATCAGCTCTATCACAAATTAATGATGATGTTCCAAATACTTGCAACATTCCCATAAACACTCCTTGGCAAAAAAGGTAAAATCAAACACAGGTTCTTACAACAACTTCAGAATTCAACAACTTCGGATGATTATTCCATCTCGACCTCTCTGTTTTCATTCTGCTCCGTAATTTTATTTCATTTATTTTATTTATCTTTTAAATTTTTTTTTCACTGTTCTGTACCTCTTGATTGTCTCTCTTTCTCTCGCTCCCCACTTTCTCATCACCTTTTTCCTCTCCTCTTCCCCCTTTTGCTACCCTTCTCCCCTGTTTTCCATTTTGCCTCTGCTTCACCCATCCCCCCTCCATCCCCCACATATTTTGTCACATAGCACTGGTTTCAGCCTTCGTCATTAACTGCTCCTATCTCCCTATAATCTCCCTATGCACTGTCATTATCACCTCTTTATTGCTGCCTTTACTTCTGGAGCCACGACTCGCCTTCTCTCAGCCGAGTATAAATACCTCCCTGTTTCTCCCCTTTTATTTAGCTTTGACAAAAGGTCAGTAAGACTCGAAACGTCAGCTCTTTTCTCTCCTTACGGATGCTGCCAGACCTGCTGAGATTTTCCAGCATTTTCTCTTTTGGTTACAGGTTCTTACAGGAGAGATGTCAGAGAGAGACGTTCAGCATGGATCTCCAAGCAGCTTCTCTGGGTTCCCACTCAAACCGGAGCTGCAGTTGCAAAACAAAGCAGCTTGCTAAAACCAAATCAAACCCTGGTTTGGGAGAACTGGCCACCTCCCTTTCTTTCTTTGTTTAAAAAAAAAAACACTTAAAAGCTTTTTCAAGTAAATATTTCCAAACATATCGGAATCTCTGCCTTTCCAACACCTCTGAGAGAAAAGAACAGCCTGACCTTGTTAAAGGAGCAGCATTGTCAAAATAGCAAGGCAGATTTTGGATTGGTACAGAGACGTATCAGTCACACTGACAACGCCACCTGAAGAAGGTCACTGGACTCAAAATGTTAACTCTGTTTCAGTGCCTTGGAGTGGCCCAGTGGCTCATTGGTTAGCACAGCCACCTCACAGAACCAGGGCCCTGGGTTCAATTTCAGCCTCGGGTAACTGTCTATGTGGACCCTGCACGTTCTCCCCGTGTCTGCGTGAGTTTCCTCTGGCTGCTCTGTTTTCCTCCCACAGTCCAGGTTAGGTAGATTGACCATGAGAAATGTATGGCGATGGGAATTTGGTGGGATCTGGTGGTGGATGGGATGGTCTTCAGAGAGTCAGTGCAGACGTAATGGGCCTTGTCTTTAACCAATTTTACTTAGTGAGAACAAATATTGGAGGTGGGAAATAGCATTTAGAGACTGGACTGAGCATTTAGAGACTTTGCATTGGCTCCCCTGTCTTTAAGATAATTCACCTTTAATGATGCAGTGTGTTCTGTAATGTGTGTACACAATGTTGCATCCCTTAATGTGCTGTAGGTCTGCAAACTGGAATCAGTTGGTTGTTGTACTGTCTGCTTTATAACTTATAACTTGCTTAACTATTTGAAATAAACTAACCCATGTAGCTAATCAATCTCTGTTGAGCAATTAATCATTAGACCATTAACATGAACATGACAGAAATAGTGAGGGGGAGGGAGAGGGGAAAATGCAATGGAATCTCAAGGTTAATTCTGAGCAGACTGGGTGACCTTATTCTCAAAGAGCAACTGCGGCAAAGAGAAAATTAGACCATCAAGCAATTGATAAAATTCCCACATCGCCTTGTTCTGCCTGTAATCCCACTCCAGTTGAATCCATCATCAGGAGGACAAGTTAGCTTCTGTTTTTCTCAATTTACCTAAGAGCGTATCCAACCATTGTACTTAAAATCTTTCTGTATTGTCAGCACGTGGTCCGATTGCCAGTAACTTAATCCAGATTTTAAACACTGCCAGTGATCTGAACACTTGCCAATGATACAGCTCAATGTTATCATAACCAGCTGAAGGCCAGGGTTCAGTGACTCAGGGAGGTAGGACAGAGCCATCTGTTGCTGATTAACACATAAGTGGTGGAATGTGAGAAGGCAGATTGTAAGGAAAGCATATTCCAACAAACTTTCATGTTTTAGCAGGTTATTCTTGTATTTACCTGACTTGTAGATGACTCCCATAGCAATTCTTAAAGCAAGAAGAAAGTGCCTTCACTCTCTCATTGAGCTTGCACGCATTTGTATGTCACTCGCCATCCTGCCTTGGATATACAGCACCTTTCCTTCACTGTCACTGGGTCAGGATCCTGGAATTCCCTCCCTGAGGGCATTGCGGGTCAACCCACAGCACATGGACTGCAGCGGTTCGAGAAGGTAACTTACCACCACCTTCTCGAGGGGCAAACAGGGATGGGCAATAAATACTGGCCCAGTCAGTGACACAGGTGTCTCACTAGTGAATTTTTAAAAAGTGAGTATAGACATGTATTTGTATATGTGTGGCCATCTGTATATATCATAGAGTCAAAGAGACATACAGCATAGAAACCTGTGCACGCCGACTAGATATCCTAACCCAATCTAGTCCCACCTGCCAGCACCCGGCCCATATCCCTCCAAACCCTTCCTATTCATATACCCATCCAAATACCTCTTAAATGTTGTGATTGTACCAGCCTCCACCACATCCTCTGGCAGCTCATTCCATACACGTATCACCCTCTCCATGAAAAGGTTGTACCCTTAGGTCTCTTTTATATCTTCCCCCTCTCACCCTAAACCTATGCCCTCTAGTTCTGGACTCCCCAACCCCAGGGAAAAGACTTTGTCTATTTATCCTATCCATGCCCCTCATAATTTTGTAAACCTCTAAAAGGTCACCCCTCAGCCTCCGACGCTCCAGGGAAAACAGCCCCAGCCTGTTCAGCCTCTCCCTATAGCTCAAATCCTCCAACCCTGGCAACATCCTTGTAAATCTTTTCTGAACCCTTTCAAGTTTCACAACATCTTTCCGATAGAAAGGAGACCAGAATTGCACGCAATATTCCAACAGTGGCCTGACCAATGTCCTGTACAGCCGTAACATGACCTCCCAACTCCTGTACTCAATACTCTGACCAAGAAAGGAAAGCATACCAAACGCCTTCTTCACT
Source organism: Chiloscyllium plagiosum (assembly GCF_037043375.1). Taxonomy (NCBI): domain Eukaryota; kingdom Metazoa; phylum Chordata; class Chondrichthyes; order Orectolobiformes; family Hemiscylliidae; genus Chiloscyllium; species Chiloscyllium plagiosum. The sequence continues at coordinate 91,788,716 of NW_028270150.1, forward strand.
ATCCTATCTACCTCCGACTCCACTTTCAAGGAGCTATGAACCTGCACTTCAAGATCCCTTTGTTCTGCAACACACCCTAGGACCTTACCATTAAGTGTACAAGTCCTGCTAAGATTTGCTTTCCCAAAATGCAGCACCATTGTCGTCGGAGTATGTGTAGTATGTGTATTAATATGTATGTATGCCTATGTTATATATACATGAGTATTTGTGGATATCTGTGAGTACTTAAGTATGTATATGTGTATGAGAATTCATGTATTAATATTTCTGCCTGTCTGTGTGTGTTTATGTCAGTGTGTGAGCATTTGCCAATACTTAAGAGAATAACCGAGGCCCACTATGTCTATGCTTACCAACAATCGCCAAACTTAACTACTTCTGTTTGCCTGCACTTGGTCTGTAGCTTGAAGAGAAAATGAGGTCTCTGGAGATCAGAGATGGAAATGTGTTGCTGGAGAAGCGCAGCAGGTCAGGCAGAATCTCGGGAACAGGAGAATCGACGTTTCGGGCACTAGCCCTTCTTCAGGAAGGTCTGTAGCTTACTGTGCCCTGGCATTTGGCATTTTTATCTGGTCAGGCCTGTATATTATTTGTGTGTGTATGAGTATGTGTGTATTGAGCGTGTGTCTGTGTTCATTTGTAATACTTGTATGTCTGTATGTGTTTGTGTCCATACATTCATATTCATCTGTGTGTATGTGCACGAGTGTTCATGTATGTTAGTATGTGTGTGTTTGTGTGTCCGTGTACATTTGTGTGGGTATTTCTGTATTCCTGTGAGTGTATGTGTGTATTTGTCTATGTGCGTGTGTGTGTGTGTGAGAGTATTTGTGGGTGCCTGTATGTTTGTGTATGAAGTTAAAAATTTCTGGTGGACAAGGAGAAAAGTCTAAATTAATCCATAGAAGGGCTGAGAAGGATGAAAGTGAAAAAGTACAGCTTACAGTTCACAATGAGTGTTGCTGCTATTGTGAGACATGGATACAGTAGGGAACCCAGGGCTATAGAAGAATTTAAATTGAGGTCAAGTGTATGATTAACATTGTGAAGCCAGAAATAAGGCAACAAAGGAACAATTTATAAGTTAAGCAGTCAGAGTCTAACAGGAAAAGATAGTCAAAAAAGCCTATTGAAGCTGCAATAAATGTGGAACATCCATAATTTAAAGCTTGGCTCTGGTGGAAAGAATCTATCACACACATCAGGCTTTATTAGCGAGAGTCATGAACATCCCACTCTCAGTTATAGATACACCAATCAATTAGTATTCATTTACTATCCATCAGTACGGACTTCAACTTGACACTTGTCTTCATTTGTCCTTCTATCCTGCCTATTCTCAAGCACTCTTATTCTGTTTTATACTCTGTTATAGACAATGATTTCCTGCAGTTGAGCGGCTGGTGTTACAGGCATTCAACACTCTTTCAAATCACTCCAGTCTTCCCTTCATATCAAAGCTGTGCACTTGGGGCAAATGGGGCTGTATTTTAAGAAATATATGCCATCTGTTTGGTCAGAAAGTCCACCTTGGAACTCTAGTCGAGTTCTTGGCACAGTCTGGGATCTATCTGAAAAAATACTGGTGTAGAACTGGATCAGAACTCAGGCCAGGATTGATGGGCAAGGATGGTATTGGGGCTTACTATTGTTCACTCGTCAGTTGTTTGAATGGAAAGCTTATGATAGATTTAATTACGTTGTTGTAGATTGTGCATCTTTTATTCGTTTTCATATCCTGTCATAGAGTCGTACCGCACAAAAACAGACCCTTTGTTCATGTCAACCAGGTATTCCATTCCCCATTACTCCACATTTACCCCTGACTCATGCACCTAACCTACACATCCCTGAACACTATGGGCAATTTAGCATGGCCAGTTCACCTAGGCTACACATCTATAGACTGTGGGAGGAACTCTACGCAGATACGGGGAGAATGAGCAAACTCCACACAGTCACCCGAGGCTGGAATCGCTCCCGGGGCCCTGGTGCTGTGAGGCAGCAGTGCTCACCACTCAGCCACCGTGGTTGAGAGCCGAAAGACGTGGATTTATAGGAACCAGCAAAAGTGACGAGGTAAAGTTTGATTAAAACACAGGAAAATAAACCAAAACATATAATATAAATTTATTGGCACAGAGTGATTAGAGCATGGAACCCACTGCCTGCAGGTTTAATTGAAGCACTCAAGGGGGAATTGGCTCATAATTTGAAGCAGAAGATTTTTAAGAAATAATAAATTGGTGGGATGTGAACAACGATGGCTTGCCCTTCCCTAAGCAGAAGCCAGAAGGGTGGCACTGGGTGAATTTCTCCTTCAGAGAGCTAACACAGACACAATAGGCCAAATAGCCTGCAGCTGCGCTGCAACTGTTCTGTGTGTGCTCTTTTATCTTTCCGCACCTATTCCCTGCCCTGAACTGAACTGCCTAGACTCTCTCTGGATTTTCCGATGGGCTTGGAGTTCTAAGTGAAAGAACAAGTAAAAAATCAGGTGCCCGTGGCTGCCATCTTCAGTGAGGCTACCTCCTAATTGTTCGGCTCCATGTTTGCTGTCTTGATCCAAAGGCCTACAATCAGTGAGCCTCTGCGTCTCCATCTCCTGCCAAGGCCAGGCAGGAACATAGGAGGTGGCCTCAGCCTGGAAGTGCTCTTGCCACCCTGCAGAGAAGTGAGTCCTCCATTGAGCCAGTGGTCTCTACGCATGGCAGGGGGGCACCCCTCCACCAGTGATACTGCCACCCAGCCCCACTCTGGGCCTTTAACCACTTCAAGAGCCTCTCCCAACTTCCTGCTGCCAGAAAGCCCTGGAAAAATCCCTACAGGCACAAATGCAGCCTGATGCAGCTCACTGCCATTTTCCCACTGCCACAGCCTCTGCCTCATCCCTATAGCACTGGGAAAATCCAGCTCTTTTTCCTTAGGTAAGCCATTAGATAGCTGTGGCAGTTTTATCTTTAATAAAAGAAGTTCTTTAGCTCATCTGCCAGCTTGTTCTAAATTACTTGGGAGAATAAACAAACTAAATGGCAATTAGTCAGCACAATAAAACATTTCAGTATGTGCAATTTGTAACAAGTGCTAAACAAACTCTCCCTTTGTCCTCATGCTTACGCTAGTTACTCTCTCCAAGAATTACTTGTTGCTTCCCTGTATCCAAGTGAAAACAGGTACAATAACTCTGGAGGAAAAGACCAAAAGAATTACAGATGCTGGAAATCAGAAACAAAGACAGAAATTGCTGGAAAAACTCAGCATCATCTGCGAAGAGAATTCAGAATAAATGTTTCGGGTCCAGTGACCCTTCCTCAGACTGATGGTAGTTAGGAGGAGAAAGTGAGTTCTGCAGATGCTGGAGTTCAGAGCCGGAGATGTGTTGCTGGAAAAGCGCAGCAGGTCAGGCAGCATCCAGGGGACAGGAGAATCGACGTTTCGGGCATAAGCCCTTCTTCAGGAATCCTGATGGTAGTTAGGAAAAGGACATAAGGACATAAGAACTAGGAGCAGGGGTAGGCCGTCCGGTCCTTCTAGCCTGCCCAGCCATTCAAGAAGATCATGGCTGGTCTTTTTCTGGACTCAGCTCCACTGACCTACCCTCTCACCCTGTCCCTTAATTCATTTACTGTTCAAAAATATCTATCTTAGCTTTAAAAATGTTTACTGAACTAGCGTCAACTGCTTCCCTGAGCAGGGAATTCCATAGATTCACAACCCTCTGGGTGAAGAAGCTCTTCTCAACTCAGTCCTAAATCTGGTCCCTCTAATTTTGAGGCTATGCCCTCTTGTCCTAGTTTCACCCGCCAATGAAAACATCTTCTTCACTTCTATCTTATCTATTCCCTTCATTATTTTATATGTTTCTATAAGACTTCCCCTATATTCTTCTGAATTCCAATGAATATAATCCCAGTCTACTCAGTCTCTCCTCATAAGCCAACCCCCTCATCTCCAGAGTCAACCTAGTGAGCCTCCTCTGCACTCCCTCCAGTGCCAATATATCCTTTCTCCCAAGTAAGGAGACCAAAACTGCATCCAGTACTCCAAGTGTGGCCTCATCAGTACCTTGTACAGCTGCAACATCAACTCTCTGTTTTTAAACTCAACCCCTTCAGCAATGAAGGACAAAATTCCATTTGCCTTCCTAATTACTTGTTGTACCTTAGACCAACCTTCATGCACAAGGTCACCCAGGTCCCTCTGACAGCAGCATGCTGCAACTTCTTACCATTGAAGTAATAATCTGCTTTACTGTTACTCCGACCAAAATGGATGACTTCACATTCATTAACATTGTATTCCATCTGCCAGACCTTTGTCCACTCACTCAGTGTATCTATGTTCCTCTGTAAAGTTTCACAGTCCTCTGCACACTTTGCTCTGCCACTCATCTTAGTGTCTTCTGCAAACTTTGACATGCTACAACGTAATCCCCAACTCCCCAAGGTTGGTTTTTATGAAGAAGATAGGGCGGGGGAAGGGGGTGAGGAATAAATGATAGGTGGAGGTAGAGCCCAAAGAGTGAGAAGAACAGTTGGACGAACAAAGGAATGGATAATGATCATCTGGCAGAATGAATAGCTGCTAATGGGGACTACTGGTATAACAAAGGGTTGCGTGTAATAGCAGGCCATGTGATAACAAGGCCTGGTGTGTGGAGATTCAGGTAAGGACATGTGAAAGTGCCTCAAACCCTAAAGTTGATGAACTCGATATTGAATCGAGAAAACTGTAGAATGCCCAAGTGGAAAATGAAGTGCTGTTCTTCCAGCTTGCTCTATCTCCAGCTAACATTTACTTCTCCCTCCCCATCTTCTGCATAAAAAAACAACATTTTTCTCGCTACAGTCAATTCTGAGGAAGGGTCACTGGACCTGAAACATTAACTGTCTGATTTCTCCCCACAGAGGCTGCCAGTCCTACTGAGCCTTTTTGTTTCTGGAGAAAAGGAAAGCTTTAACTTCAAGCATTCTTCTTTTGGGAGGTGCTCAGATCTCTAAGGAAGCTGGGCACAGCCACAAAAAATGGTTTAATTCACAACTATCTTTACTCATCTTATGAAATACAGAAATGTAACTATGCTGGAAATCGCACTGAAGAAACCAGACAGCTAGGGGATGAGGGAAAATATGGTGGGTGACAATATTTTGGAGATTACTTGGATGAGGGTTGTCAAATTCATTTTAAGTTGTGAGCTCGCTGAGCTATCCTAACATATTCTGTAAAAAGATATTTAAATGGTAAACGATAAAGATAAACCACTTTGGTACCTAAAACCAGAAGAGAAAATGCTGGAAAATCTCAGCAGGTCTGGCAGCATCTGTAAGGAGAGAAAAGAGCTGACGTTTCGAGTCTAACTGACCCTTTGTCGAAGCTTTGACAAAGGGTCAGTTAGACTCGAAACGCCATTTCTTTTCTCTCCTTACAGATGCTGCCAGACCTGCTGAGATTTTCCAGCATTTTCTCTTTTGATTTCAGATTCCAGCATCCGCAATAATTTGCTTTTATCCACTTTGGGACCTATTTATACTTAGAGTCTATTGATTACAACTGGTACTTCACAATATTTGAGAGCAGGCTTTCCGCTGCCTCAAGTACTTAAAGGTCTCTCTGTTCACGACAAGGGGAAGGAATAGAACACTCAAGACGCCGTCTAAAATACGCATCATAATTTGATCAAAGGCTCCTCTGATTTAAAATCTATCACTTGGCAACATGTTGGCATCCAGTTGTTTTCTATTGATTGTAGCTTTGAAACAGGTTCCACTTTTCAAGTTCCCTTAACCTCTTATAGTTTTATCCCCGGCTACTGTAACTCCATTCATGGAGTATTCCTGTCCTTTTTTACCTTACGTATGACACTTCATACTTGCCAGCCTTACATTTTATCCTCCATGTGATAACATACTCTCGTCGCTTGAGGCTTTGACCTCTAAAGAGAAGGACTGGCATTATATTTGATTTGTGCTTCTACATAGGGCGGCACGGTGGCTCAGTGGTTAGCACTGCTGCCTCACAGCGCCAGGTTCGATTCCAGCCTCGGGTGACTGTCCGTGTGGAGTTTGCACATTCTGCGTGGGTTTCCTCCGGGTGCTCCGGTTTCCTCCCACACTCCAAAGATGTGCCGGTCAGATGAATTGGCCATGCTAAATTGCCCATAGTGATAGGTGCATGAGTAGAGGAATGGTTTGGGTGGGTTACTCTTCGAGGGTCGGTGTGGACTTGTTGGGCTGAAGGGCCTGTTTCCACACTGTAGGGAATCTAATCCAAAATTTTGTGTATGTTAAGAAGGGGGCAAACATAGTTTCGATTTCATTCCTCAGTTTGAACACATTGGGGCTCGAAGGGTTTGGGTTTGTTTATATATTGAATAAGGATTTATAGCCTTGAGGTAAGGCTAGGAGTTAATATTTCAATGTCTTAAAACAAATTAGAGAAATTTGGTGCTGCTGCTAAGCAATGACATGCCCATTGCGCTCTCTATTCTGAAAAAGGCCAATGTTCCATTTGTCTTTTTAGTTATCTTCCACACCATTAATGTCCCTCATAGAATCAGGAAGACTCTATCCCAGAGGGTTGTAAATACTCAACTGTTCAAACATTCAAGGTTGAGATCACAAGGTTTTTATTTAGGACTAAGCAGATGTAAAGTACGTGGGGATGCATCGAGGAATTGGAGTTAAATTGACTGGCTGTAGTCAGGAGTGGTGGGGTAGGTTTCAGGATCCTGTAACATTGGCTGAATAAGAATGACGAGGAGATAATTTTGAGCAACATCACAGATGATTAAATCCCTTTTTGCCTTTGTGAAGCCTGTTTGGCAAAAATTAGAAATGGGTAATTTGCACAATTGACGAGTATCTAATAGCAGTCAGTTTAAATCTTTAAGCAGATCTGAATGTGAATAGGCATTCTTCAAACCCTTTTGCTAATTGAACTCAGATTGCATGAAAGCTTAATGCGGAACACTGGGCAAAACATTAGCAGCAGATGATTGACCATCTTTAATGGACTTATGGAATTAAATGATGTTCTGGTTGAACGTGGAATGGATGGATGAATTACCAACTGCTGGTAAACCATCTGGTTTGAGAGCTACCGTCGGACCCAGCTCACAGAACAAGTCAGAAACAGGTTTGTTCTTGACTGGGCTTTACTGAAGGACATCTTGATTATTGGAATGAAGATGATCATTCGCAATGGATTGGCAGGTGATTTGATCCCAGGGGGCAGAGACGGGGGGCAGAGACAGAGGGCAGAGACAGGGGGCAGAGACAAGCTGAACTCTTTTCATTCTTCTTGTCTCTGGTCATGAGCAGAGTGGTTTAAATTTGAAATAGTGTGTTTCCCAAACCCGGTTTATTTTGAAAGGATTCACAGCAAACTCTCTTAGGTTAAAAAGTGGTCCTCATGACTTCACACACACATATAGATGGTCAGAGAATCACACACACAGACAGACAGACAGAGAGACGTACACACACAGACAGGGATGTTAACAGACAGACAGACAGAGATACACATACACACAGACAGGGATGTATACAGACAGACAGACAGAGATACACATACACATAGACAGGGATGTATACAGACAGACAGACAGAGATACACATACACATAGACAGGGATGTATACAGACAGACAGAGAGACACACAGACATGGATGCAGACAAACAGAAAAGCTCACGCACACACACGCAGACAGAGAGAGAGAGCGAGACGTGCACACAAAGACAGAGAAATACACCACACCAGATTAAAGATACATGAAAGAAAAGTTTTACAGCCATGAATATTTAAATGATAAGTCTACATAATAATTCAGAAGAATGTCAGAGTTCAGTGAGGTTTCCTTCACTCAGGACGTAAAATTCAAATGTATCCAAATGGCTGGAAGCAGCGGTTGCAGGATTAAAAAAAAAGTCGGTGATGAGAGAGCAAGGTGAAGCTTGAATAGCTGGAATTGGTGCACTCTAAGGCAGGTTTAGCAATCAGCCTGGAGTACTGCTTTCTGTAGATAGGCTGGAATCAGACTTGGGCAAGGCTTCAGAAAGATACAGCTCAAACCTTTCAAGTACCAGAGGAGTTTTGGTTAGGTGATGTTGTCCATAGGTGAGTCAGTTGGGTTAACAGTTGTGTTTCTATGCCTCTGGTCCTAATTGATTGCTCATGTTAAGAGTTGGGTGGGGAGTGTTGTTGCCATGGAGGCACATTACATTGAGGTTTTCTGTTATTCTCAGTCCAGGTTTGGAAATGGAAGGTCTAGCCTCTCACCCTCCTACTACACTTGATATGTCCAGGCAGTTTTCTCAATGAATGCAATGGGGAAATTCTCCCAGAATGATCTGATTATCTTTGTCCTAGCAATTACTAATGGAGGTTGCTAGACCGGGACAATTTGTGAATCATGTGATCTGTAGCAGCCATTTTAATGTCCAGTGGTGCCCATTTTCTGAATTAAAGGGAAGTGCAGTTTCTAAGATAACTTATAATTGCCTTCATACCTTGTGGATATGACACTATCCAAAGAAAGCATGTGGATATCACATATTTGATTATTGAGCCTTTTTTCTCCATTTATGATCCTGACCAGCAGCATGGATTTCATAGCGCCCCAACAGTGTGGAAGCAGGCCATTCGTCCCGTTGAGTCTACACTGACCTTCCAAAGAGTATCCCATCCAGACCCAACCCCCCTACTTTATTCCTGCAACCCAACATTTCCTATGGCTAACCCACCTATCCTGCGCATCCCTGGACACTATAGACAATTTAGCATGGCCAATCCACCTAATCCGCACATCTTTAGACCATGGGAGGAAACCCACGCAGACACGGGGAGAATGTGAAAACTCCACACCGACAGTCACCCGAGGCTGGAATCGAACCCAGGATCCTGGCGCTGTACCTGACCACCGAGCTACTTTGCTGCCCAATTTAGTGGTAGTCCATTGGAATGCGAATTAAATTCCCCACAGGTGTAGATTGACAAGTTTAAGTGGGTATCTGGCTTGTTCATTTGCAGTAACTTTAGTTTCAGAGGGGGCTGTTGATATAGTCTTGCTTTGCCTTTGGCTTTCTTCAATCCTCCATGAGTCCAAGCCTCAACCTTACCCAGCCATCTGATGTTTCTGCCTCTGTTTTCCACCTTCCTCTCCTGTTTTGCATTTCACCTTCAAATGCTGCCAAGACAAAGTTATTGTACAGTCTGATTTGTCAAGACCAGGACTTGGCTGTCCTTCTCTCTCTTTGCAACGCTTATTCATTCCTGAATTTCTATTCTTAATCTAACCACTCATTTGTCTTTTCTGTCCATCCAGTTTTATGGTAAATAGGTTTCAATTCCCTGACTGCAGCAGATGCGAAACACATGCCTTTTCGTCTTAACCTCATCTGTTAAAGTTTCTTATTTGTGTGGGATTACACCATGATTGCTTCTCTCGCAATCTAGATACTTTTAAAACCAGATATTCACTTTGACCCCAGCAAGTTTACTTACACTCAAGGTGAACTACACAACGTACTTCCAGACAGTGGGTTGAAAAGTGCTGAAACCTTAATGCGCCTCAGAGTGTTCTCACTCAGCACATAATCAGCCCCCTTCAGTCACAGTGTAAGCAAATCTCCTTTCCAATTTCAAATCTTGAAGCAGAAATGTCAAGGAGGAACCATTTCTAAAACCTTTTAAAAACACTGCTGGAGAGAGAAACAGACTTGGTGCAGATTTTGAAAGCAGTCTCTAGAACCTGACCACTAGGTGAACTGGAAGCTCTAGAACACTGCAGCCTCACAGCGCCAGGGACCCGGTTCAATTCCAGCCTCAGGCGACTGTCTGTGTGGAGATTGCACATTCTCCCCGTGTCTGTGTCGGTTTCCTGTGGTTGCTCTGGTTTCCTCCTGCAGTCCAAAAATGTGCAGCTTCGGTGAACTGGCCTTGCTAAATTGCCCGTAGTGTTCAGGGATGTGTAGATTAGGTGCATTAGTCAGGAATAAATACAGGACAGTAGGGGATGGGTCTGGGTGGGTTACTCTTCGGAGGGTCGGTGTGGACTTGTTGGGCTGAAGGGCCTGTTTCTGCATTGTAGGGAATCTAGAAAGAAAAAATAGGACTAGCTCCTCAGGAGCCAGAACATGAAGGGAAATGTCTAAGCAAAGTTGAGATCTAAGGGCATGACCGAGAGCAGGTTCATGCATGAAGCCCCAGTTTTCTGCTGAACATGAAATAAATTTTCAGATGAGCTTACAATAGTCCTGGGCAATACAGCAATTTAGTGGCACAGTGGCTCAGTGGTTAACGCTGCTGCCTCATAGCAGCAGGGACCCGGCTTCGATTTCACCCTCAGGCAATGCGGTGGGGTTTGCACATTCTTCCTGTGTCTACGTGAGTTTCCTCCCATAGTCCAATGCTGTGCTGGTTGGGTGGATTGGCCATGCTAAATTGAGTTGAGAGTGTGTTGCTGGAAAAGCACAGCAGGTCAGACAGCATCTGAGGAGCAGGAAAATAGATGTTTCAGACTGGAGCCCTTCATCAGGAATTCCATCAGGACAGCACAGGGTACCTTTTTGATCGGGGGGGTGGGTTGGAAATGTGGGTGAGTTGCTTAGCTGACGCTGTCCTGAGCATTCCCAACCCTGAGTCCATAACACAGGAGGCAGACAGGCAGTCAGAATGGAGGTGGTGGGTCTGGGCTGATGTCCTGTATGCGTTGGAGATGCTCTTCTCTGCAAGATATTAGCCCACTTTGTGGCTCCCTTGTTCACCTCCCTTCCCCAACACAGCCCCTCTCTGTATTCTTACCTCCCCACCACCCATCCTGTCCCTCTTCCTCATCTTTGCCTCCAGCTCACTGCCCCAGAGGGAAAGTCCAGGAAAACGACATAATGACTCTTGGGTTGTACTGGAGAAAGTGAGGACTGCAGATGTTGGAGATTAGAGTCGAGAGTGTGTTGTTGGAAAAGCACAGCAGGTCTGGCAGCATCCGAGGGGCAGGAGAATCGATGTTTTGGGTATAAGCTCTTCATCAGGAACTGGAACATTTGCCCCAAACGTTGATTTTCCCGCTCCTCAGATGCTGCCTGACTTGCTGTGCTTTTCTTGGTTGTACTGCAGCGGTGTGCTGAAGTATGATCGGAGTTAGACAAGTATGTGTTGTTTGCATGTTTTGCTGGTTTCCTCTTTTTTTTGTCCTAGAAGCTCAGTGCTCCAAGACCAGTTGCTCTGCTTCCAAACCTGACAAAGCCAGCTACTGAGTTTGAGAGCTACACTTGGACTGAGGGTTGGTCTTATTGATGGGTCCAGTACCAAGAGCAGGAGTGGGCACGAGTGGATAATACCAGCATACCCATGAAGTTCAATCATCTGTGTCACAGATTAAATGTAACCTTACTGCAGATTAGGAGGAGAAAGTGAGGACTGCAGATGCTGGAGATCAGAGCTGAAAATGTGTTGCTGGAAAAGCGCAGCAGGTCAGGCAGCATCCAAGGAGCAGGAGAATCGACATTTCGGGCATGAGCCCTTCTTCAGGAATCCTTTCTGAAGAAGGGCTCATGCCCGAAACGTCGATTCTCCTGCTCCTTGGATGCTGCCTGACCTGCTGCGCTTTTCCAGCAACACATTTTCAGTTTACTGCAGATTAGTGCAACTTGGCGTGTCACAGATTAAATTTGATTCTGAAACGCGGATCCAACGTGATTCTGCAGAACATAGGTTAAATTTATGCATCTCTGATTAAATCCATCACAGAACAAATCTAATTCTCTGCTTCACAGATCTGGGGAAAAATAAACTGACTGAGCTAACCAGGTCAGCAAAGGTGAACACAGACTGGAAATCTGAAAGAGAAACAGAGATTGTTGGAGAAACTCAGCAGGTCTGGCAGCATCTGTTGAGAGAGAAGCAGAGTTAACATCATGAGTCTGGAGACCCTAGATTTGTCGAGCAGTGTATATTATTTTATTACAGGTTCACCTACTTTCTGTAGTGCACTCTACCCAACCCCTTCATTCTTTCATATTAAACCTACTATATCACATCACTCTGCACACCCATTTAAAATCTAACTGCATCTACGACTTAATTTCCATGTAGTTCCTCACGTGACCATTTATACATCCAACGTGACAACTGAACCTCATCCACATAGAATTTGACACCTCTCCCCAGTGGGTCATGTTCAGCAAATGCACGATATCCGTTGGGTAAACATATGGCCTTACCTTAAGATCTGGCCTTTCCCCTCTTTCAGGAGAGAGCATAGAACGTGGGGAGAGGGAGAGAACTTGAGGTATCCCTCCATAGATTATACAGCTGACAGCTGCAGAGGAAGAGGCCATGGAGATCTATTGTACCTCACGGTCCCTGACCAGTGTAGACTGAGCCACTAGGGATTTTACAGCTGCCTGTTGGTAGAATTAAACACTTCTATCTTGCAATCATTCACGACTGTTTGTATAGGCCACAGTTCAGCAACTAGTGAAAAATATGAAGAGTAATTATGCTGAATGGCATTATTGCCTCACTGTCAGTACAGCCTTTTCTCCTCTCTCCTACAGCTCTGGGAGCAAAATCAGGAAGACTGCAGCTCCAATGACGTGTGCATTGAAATGTCAGTTAGATTCGGTGTAGAGGCCCTAGCTGAGCCATGGCATGCACAAAAGAGCTATCACTGTCCATAAGTCTGCACTTGAACATCAGCAAAATGATGGGAGGTGTCATTGACGGCTCGAATCAAGTGGCACTTACACAGAAATAACCTACTCACTAATGCTCAGTGTGGGCTCTGTCAGGGCCACTCAGCTCCTGACCTCATTACAATCTCATCCAAATATGGAAAGAATAGCGGAACTGCGGAAAACAAACTGCGGAGGTCAAATAAAAGACAGCATTTGACTAAGTGTGGTGTAGGAATCTGAAGTCAATGGGTATCGGGGGGCAAATTCTCCACTGATTGAAGTCATAGCTGGCACAAAGAGAGATGGTTGTGTCGGTTGGAGGTCAATCCAGGACATCTCTGCAGGAGTTCTTCAGTATATTGTCTTACTAAGACCACGAGCAATATGAAAAGGAGTAGGCCATTCAGCCCCTAAAGCCTGTTCCACCATTCAATAAGATAATGGCTGATCCAATATTCCTTACGCCCACTTTCAGCTTTAACTGCTTCAACAATGGTCTTATCTCCATTGAAGATCAGAATGTTCAAGGGGATGTTCATGATATGTTCACAGTGCCAACACCATTCACAGCTCCACAAATACAAAAACAGTTTTTAGCAAGCTTTGGACGGCATTCAAGGCTGAGTCAATAAGTGGCAAGTAACATTCGTGACACACAAGTGCCAGGCGATGACCATCTCCCACAAGAGAAAATGTAACCATCTCTTCTTGACATTCAACAGCATTATCCCATCAAAACCCTAGAGGTCACTAATAATTGTAAACTGGACCAGCCATATAAATATTGTGGCTACAAGAGCAGGTTAGAGACTGCGATAGGGTTAGGGTTAGACAATACACCTCCTGACTCCGCAGAGCCTGTGTCCCATCTATAAAGTGGACATGTGGATGGAACTGTCCACTTGGTGTATAAGCGCTGTTCCAAAATTGCTTCTTACAATATTGCTTCATATTTAATATTCCTTCGAGGACTTACGTTTGTGGAATCAAGGATTGTGGCAAGATTGATTTATTTCAAAGTTTTGTGGAAATACCTGTAACAGTTTCTTTAAAAGAGATCATTGAAAGGTCACTGTGGACATTGGGGCTTTATTTTTACAAGGCTTCCTAGAAATTGACTGTCTAGCAGTAAATGCTTACATTTCTGTAGACCTTGCGAGGGCTGTTTGAACAGTGACTGGATGGAGAAAGTAACTTGGTACGTGGAATTAATTGAACTCAAGAAGCTTGTGATGAAGGACTACCCAGCTGATCTCTCCTATTTCTGAAAGATCTCTTATACGAAGGTCAGGGAGAAACCTATTTGTTCTTTTGAAAGAAACATCAGAGGAACTTTTCAATATTGTATTTCTTAAGCTGGTTGCACATGACAAGACTGGGGAAAAAAAAGCGGTATAATTAGTGATTTAACTGCGTATGTCAGGACATGAGAGTGACAGAGTTTAGAACATTCTATATTCGATTCTTTTCATCTCAGGAGTAACTCAAACGGTCAGAGATCGACTTGTCGTTCTTCCTGAAGATTGTGTGTGTGTGTGTGTGTGTGTGTGTTGGGGGGGGGGATATTTTGGGGATAGATTTTGGTAGCAGTTACTGTATTTATTTTATAGTATTTATGGAAACACTTATACTTCAATGCTGCATGTATATATTAACCAGTTATTGCATCCTCATTGAGCAAGTTTCGTTTTGATAATAAAGCAGTAAATAATTAGTACTGGCTGATAGATTAAGATTTAAAGCCCGATATAGACAATCTATTTAATTGGCCATTTTGAGAAGTGGGGAATGTAGGTTGTGATGTGTAGGGCGGTGGGATAAAAGTGACCATGCACTCCTCCAGCCGCAGAAGATCAATACAACTTGGGGAAAACAGCCCACTTTATCAGCACATCCACTCCCTTCACCATTGATGCTCAGTAGCTGCAGTGTGTACCATCTACAAGATGCGCTGCAAGAACTCACAAAGTCTCCTTAAATGCTTCTGACCTCCACCATCTATGGCAGGGGGAGCTGATAGATGGAAGCACCACCATTTGTAACTTTGCCTCCAGGCCATTTGCCACCCTGATTTGGAAATATAGCGCTGTTCCTTCAGTGTCATTGGGTGAAAATCCTGGACGTCTCCCTAAAAGCACCCTTGAGTGTCCCAGCACATTAAGGACTGCGGGGGTTCGGGAACACAGTTAGCCACCACCTCCTCGAGGGCGAATAAGGCTGTGGAATATTGCTGGCGTAACCAATCATACTCACCGTTCATTCCGATTGGAGCACAGCATGGAGGCAGACAGAAGGATGGGGCATAAAGGGCATGGGGAAGGGAATGGAGAAAAGGCAGGAACTGGGAGAGGGCGATGGGAAGGAGTCAGGAGAATAGGGCATAGACAGCAGAACTGGAAAGAAAGGGGAGAGGAAGATAGGGAATAAAAGGAAGAGGAAAATGGGGACGGGGAGAATTTGGAGGAGAACGGGAAGCCTTGTGATGAGAAGAGTGGAGTGGTGAGGGGAGTGGGGAGTAGGGCAGAGTGGGGAATATGACAGTGAGGGGAGAGGGGAGTAGGGCAGTGAGGGGAGTGGGGAGGGGCGTGGGGAGGAGGACAGACAGGGGAGTGGGGAATAGGGCAGTGAGCGGAGTGGGGAATAGGGCAGTGAGGGGAGTGGGGAGTAGGGTAGTGAGGGGAGTGGGGAGTAGGGTAGTGAGGGGAGTGGGGAGAAGGGAGTGAAGGGAGTGGGGAGGGGAGTGGGGAGTAGGGCAGTGAGGGGAGTGGGGAATAGGGCAGTGAGGGAAGTGGGGAGTAGGGCAGTGAGGGGAGTGGGGAGAAGGGAGTGAGGGGAGTGGGGAGGGGAGTGGGGAGTAGGGCAGTGAGGGGAGTGGGGAGTAGGGCAGTGAACAGAGTGGGGAGTAGGGCAGTGAGGGGAGTGGGGAATAGGGCAGTGAGGGAAGTGGGGAGTAGGGCAGTGAGGGGAGTGGGGAGAAGGGAGTGAGGGGAGTGGGGAGGGGAGTGGGGAGTAGGGCAGTGAGGGGAGTGGGGAGTAGGGCAGTGAACAGAGTGGGGAGTAGGGCAGTGAGGGGAGTGGGGAATAGGGCAGTGAGGGAAGTGGGGAGTAGGGCAGTGAGGGGAGTGGGGAGTAGGGCAGTGAGGGGAGTGGGGAGTAGGGCAGTGAACAGAGTGGGGAGTAGGGCAGTGAGGGGAGTGGGGAATAGGGCAGTGAGAGGAGTGGGGCGTAGGGCAGTCAGGGGAGTGGGGAGTAGGGAGTAGGGTAGTGAGGGGAGTGGGGAGTAGGGTAGTGAGAGGAGTGGGGCGTAGGGCAGTCAGGGGAGTGGGGAGTAGGGCAGTGAGTGAAGTGGGGAGTAGGGCAGTGAGGGGAGTGGTGCGTAGGGCAGTGAGGGGAGTGGGGAGTAGGGCAGTGAGGGGAGTGGGGAGTAGGGCTGTGAGGGGAGTGGGGAGTAGGGCAGTGAGGGGAGTGGGGAGTAGGGCAGTGTGGGGAGTGGGGAGTAGGGCAGTGAGGGGAGTAGGGCAGTGAGGGGAGTGGGGAATAGGGCGGTGAGGGGAGTGGTGAGTAGGGCAGTTAGGGGAGTGGGGAGTAGTGCGGTGAGGGGAGTGGGGAGTAGGGCGCAGAGAGGAGTGGGGAGTAGCGTGGTGAGGGGATTGTGGAATATGGCAATGAGGGGAGTGGGGAGTGTGGCAGTGAGGGGAGTGGGGCGTAGGGCAGTGAGAGGAGTGGGGAATAGGGCAGTGAGAGGAGTGGGGAATAGGGCAGTGAGGGGAGTGGGGAATAGGGCAGTGAGCGGAGTGGGGAGTAGGGCAGTGAGTGGTGTGGGGAGTAGGGCAGTGAGGGGAGGGGGTGTAGGGCAGTGAGGGAAATGTGGAGTAGGGCGGTGAGGGGAGTTGGGAGTAGGGCTGTGAGGGGAGTGGAGAGGGGAGTGGGGAGTAGGGCAGTGAGGGGAGTGGGGTGTAGGGCAGTGAGGACAGTGGGGTGTAGGGCAGTGAGGGGAGTGGGGAGTAGGGCAGTGAGTGTAGTGGGGAGAAGAGCGGTGAGGGGAGTGGGTAATAGGGCAGTGAGGGGTGTGGGGAGTAGGGCAGTGAGGGAAGTGAGAAGGGGAGTGGGGAGTATAGCAGTGAGGGGAGTGGGGCGTAGGGCAGTGAGAGGAGTGGGGAATAGGGCAATGAGGGGATTGGGGAATAGGGCAGTGAGTGGAGTGGGGAGTAGGGCAGTGAGTGGTGTGGGGAGTAGGGCAGTGAGGGGAGTCGGGTGTAGGGCAGTGAGGGAAATGTGGAGTAGGGCGGTGAGGGGAATGGAGAGTAGGGCAGTGAGGGGAGTGGGTGTAGGGTAGTGTGGGGAGTGGGGAGTAGGGCAGTGAGTGGTGTGGGGAGTAGGGCAGTGAGGGGAGTCGGGTGTAGGGCAGTGAGGGAAATGTGGAGTAGGGCGGTGAGGGGAATGGAGAGTAGGGCAGTGAGGGGAGTGGGGAGTAGGGCTGTGAGGGGAGTGGAGAGTAGGGCAATGAGGGGAGTGGGTGTAGGGTAGTGAGGGGAGTGGGGAGTAGGGCAGTGAGGGGAGTTGGGAGTAGGGTAGTGAGGGGAGTGGGGAGTAGGGCAGTGTGGGGAGTGGGAAATAGGGTGGTGAAGGGAGTGAGGAGTAGGGCAGTGAGGGGAGTGGGGAGTAGGGTAGTGAGGGGAGTGGGGAGTCGGGTAGTGAGGGGAGTGGGGAGAAGGGAGTGAGGGGAGTGGGGAGTAGGGTAGTGAGGGGAGTGGGGAGTAGGGTATTGAGGGGAGTGGGGAGAAGGGAGTGAGGGGAGTGGGGAGGGGAGTGGGGATTAGGGCAGTGAGGGGAGTGGGGAATAGGGCAGTGAGCGGAGTGGGGAATAGGGCAGTGAGGGGAGTGGGGAGTAGGGTAGTGAGGGGAGTGGGGAGTAGGGTAGTGAGGGGAGTGGGGAGAAGGGAGTGAAGGGAGTGGGGAGGGGAGTGGGGAGTAGGGCAGTGAGGGGAGTGGGGAATAGGGCAGTGAGGGAAGTGGGGAGTAGGGCAGTGAGGGGAGTGGGGAGAAGGGAGTGAGGGGAGTGGGGAGGGGGGTGGGGAGTAGGGCAGTGAGGGGAGTGGGGCGTAGGGAAGTGAGCAGAGTGGGGAGTAGGGCAGTGAGGGGAGTGGGGAATAGGGCAGTGAGAGGAGTGGGGCGTAGGGCAGTCAGGGGAGTGGGGAGTAGGGTAGTGAGGGGAGTGGGGAGTAGGGCAGTGAGAGGAGTGGGGCGTAGGGCAGTCTGGGGAGTAGGGCAGTGAGGGAAGTGGGGAGTAGGGCAGTGAGGGGAGTGGGGCGTAGGGCAGTGAGGGGAGTGGGGAGTAGGGCAGTGAGGGGAGTGGGGAGTCGGGCAATGAGGGGAGTGGGGAGTAGGGCAGTGTGGGGAATGGGGAGTAGGGCAGTTAGGGGAGTGGGGAGTAGTGCAGTGAGGGGAGTGGCGAGTAGGGCAGTGAGGGGAGTGGGGTGTAGGGCGCAGAGAGGAGTGGGGAGTAGCGTGGTGAGGGGATTGTGGAATATGGCAATGAGGGGAGTGTGGAGTAGGGCAGTGAGGTGAGTGGGGAGTAGAGCGGTGAGGGGAGTAGGCAGTAGGACGGTGAGGATAGTGATGAGTATCGCGGTGAGGGGAGTGGGAGTTGGGCGGTGAGGTAGTGGGGAGTAGGGCAGTGAGGGGAGTGGGCAGTAAGGCAATGAGGGCAGAGTGGTGATGAGGGAAATGGGAAACCAGATAGTGAAGGGGGTGATGGGTGGAGGAGAGTGGAGGTAAGGGAAGTTTAGTGAATTGGATGGTTTGGTGAGGGGAGGGGAGGGCAGAGGTGAGTGGTGATGGTGTGCTCCGATGAGGCAGTAGTGCTGGATACACCAATCCCAATGACAGTTGCAGCTTACAATTCTGGAGCTGTGTGGGGCATACAATGGTGGAGTGTACCAACCAGACCGGCCAGCTGCTTATGTGAGTTTCCAGCAGCAGTCCCTGAAAAACAGACCAGCTGACTTCCAGTCGAGAGTGGCATATGGTGAGAGCTAGCACTCTGAAGAAAGAAGGAACTCATGGATGTCCAGCCAGCAGCTGTCTGTTCAGGACTGCATTTTCCGGATCACACGAACCTTGGATTGCAGACAACCACAGGATGGCCTGTGTCTGGTCATGATTTCCCAAGCTTGAGGTCATTATGCCAGCTGGCTTAGTAACATACCCTCCAGTCTCAGAGTTATCCTCTGTAACCTCTTCTCATTCCATGTGGGTATTACTCACCCAGCTTCGTGACAGCTCATTTAATCATCAGAGCTGAATTCACAAGAAATTTTAAAAAATGAAAATGCTTGTTTCTTGGAACGTTGATAAAGTGCCAGGCTACAATGGAAATTCCAGTCTTGGGTGAAGAGCATTCCTGTTAATTTTTCGATTTTATGTTCCCAACTGATCTGCTTATCCGGCTGGGAGAAGTTAAAATGAAAAAGCAAAATACTGTGGATACTGGAAATGCAAACAAAAGCAAACAGGGAAGTGCTGGAAGCATGTCAGACAGCATCTGTGCAAAACTGGAACAGAGTTAACAATTAAAGTATGTGACCCATTGTCAGAATCTAAATGCACCTTTGGTAATTGAGCAAGGAGCATGTGAGAACGGCAACGTGCATGCATTAAAAAAGAACACGCTGCTGTAAGATAGCTGCAGCCAAAAATATCATTCGCAAAAAGCCAGTGAGGGGATAGTCAATAATAAGGAAGACATATTAGAGGTGGACATTAATAAACTCAGAACATGGGGAAATACATCGCAAGTGAAGTTCAACACAGGTAAGTGTGGGGCAGCGCATTTTGACAGGTCATTTGTAAGTTCCAAACCTAGGTGAGGTAGAGGAATGAAGTGACATTGAACAAATACATCAGCGGCACAGTTTCACCCCACATTTGCAAAGTTCCCATATGATGTGTGCATGTGCATTTAAAGAAAGGGCATATCTTAAACTGCTGTTAATCATTATTTACCTGAGCAGGCCATGATATAGGAATCCTATCACATGTGGCAGTGGTAACGATCTGATGCTTCCAATGAACAATATCTGTAAATAATCTTATCTTCAAATATAGATATACCTGTAGTAATATAGGAAATGAGGGGAAGAGAGTTACAGTAAGAATACTGTGCTTCAGTGACACAGAGTATTAGTGAGACCACATCTGGAATACTGCTTTCAGTTTTTGTTTCCTTCTTTAGGGAAGGGTATAATAGCATTGGATGCAAAGGTTTACTGGATTAATGTCTCAAATAAGTGGGCTGTCTTCTAAGGAATAGCTGAAAAGACTGGTCTTGTTTCCACTAGAGTTTAGGACAGTGAGAGGTGATTGGTTTGATGTGTATGAGATCTTGAATAGTCTTGACAAGGTGGATGTGGATGAGTACAGAGCCAGAGTCATTGTCTTAAAATGAAGGGTCACCCTTTTAGAATCAAAATCCAAGAAAAATCTCTTTTTTTTTCCCTCAGAGAGTTATGCAACTTTGGAATCCTGCTTCAGGTGGGAAAAAGATCATTGAATACTTTTAAGACAGAGGGAGGTGGATTCTTGTGAGGTGAGGACATCAAAGGTTATTGGGGATGGATGGGAACGTGGAATCCAAAACCATAACAGATCGGCCACGAGCATATGGAATGGTGGAGCAGACTGAGTGATCTGGTATTGCTCCAATAAAACCCACATTGGTGCTTCACCAATCCTTGTCAATACCTGGTGTGATTGCACCTTTGAAAAAACAAATCATGCACTCGACTTTACTTACGGGAAAAAAATGGGGGTTTAAGGTAGGAACGTCATGTGAAATCCATATGAAACCAAATTAAAATGCACAGAATACTACATGCAGTTGTGGTCATCGTGTCATAGACACACTGGGGTGCAGGGAAAACATTTTCACAATAGTACTGGAAATACGTGCATTGTCACAGATTCATAGAATTATGATGGTACAGGACATGGCCATTCAGCCCATTGTGTCTGCGATGACTCTATTATCTAGTCCAGGACTATTATCTAATGCCAATCTCCTGCTGCTATTCAAATAATCATCAAATGCCCTCAATTGAATCTGCCTCCACCACACTTCCATACCCTAACTATTCAGTATTTAAGGTGTTTTTTTTTCCCTCACATCACTTCATTTTATCAGGAAAGGTTTGACAGGCTGGTCTCACTCCACTGTGAAAAAAGAAGGGGTTAAAGGGTAACCTACAAGGGCTCTTTACTTTTGATGGGATGAGTACAGTGAGAAACATGTCCTCTTCTCAGAAGAGCCTCTCAATAGACAACAGTAACCAAGAAATCCAATTGACACTTCAAGAAGCATAGAGCCCCTACAGTGAGGGGGCAGGCCATTCATCCAACACCAACCTTCCAAAGGCAACCCACCCAATCCCTGTGACCCTGCATTTCCCAGGGCTAATCCACCTAGCCTGCACATCTCTGGACTGTGGGAGGAAGCGCATGCCGACACAGGGAGGACGTGCAAGCACCACACAAACATCACCCGAAGCTGGAATTGAACCCAGGCCCCTGGGGCTTTGAGGTAGCAGTGCTGACCACTGAGCCACCTTGCCACTCAATAGCAAAAGAAACTTCTTCACTCAAACAGTGGGACCTGTTTCCACTGAGAGTGTTTAAGGAAAATAGTTGGGATGAATTTAAGGAAAATTTTGACAAGGGAAGATAATGGAAAGGGAAGAAATGATTTTTGGATTTATTTATTTTGTGGGATGAGGGCATCGCTGATTGGCCAGCATTTATTGCCCATCCCTAGTTGCTCTTGAGAAAGTGGTGGTGAGTTGCCTTCTTGAACCGCTGCAGTCCACCTGATGTGGGTTTACCCACAATGCCATTGGGAAGGGAATTCCGGGCTTTTGGCCCCACGGCAATGAAGGAGCAGCAATATATTTCCAAGTCAGAATGGTGGCTTGGAGGGGAATTTGAAGGTGGTGGTGTTCCCATATATCTGCTGCCCTTTTCCTTTTAGATGGAAGTGGTTGTGCATTTGAAGGGTGCTGTCTGAGGATCTTTGGTGAATTTCTGCAGTGCATCTTGTAGATAGTACACACTGCTACTTCTGAGCAACAGAGGTTGAGGGAGTGGACGTTTGTGGATGTGGCACAAATCAAGCGTCGAAATTAGAGTGGTGCTGGAAAAGCACAGCAGGTCAGGCAGCATCTGAGGAGCAGGAAAATCGACATTTCAGGCAAAAGCCCTTACTGATGAAGAGCTTTTTCCCAAAACGTCAATTTTCCTGCTCCTCGGATGCTGGCTGACCTGCTGTGCTTTTCCAGCACCACTCTAATCTAGACTCTGGTTTCCAGCATCTGCAGTACTCACTTTTGCCTACAAATAAAGCAGGCTGCTTTGTCCTGGATGATATCAATCTTCTTGAGTGTTGTTGGAGCTGTACCCATCCTGGCAAGTGGGGAGTATTCCCTCACACTCCTGACTTGTGTCTTGTAGTTGGTGGACTGGCTTTGGGGAGTCAGGAGGTGAGTTGCCCACCGCAGTATTCTTAGCCTCTGACCTGCTCTTGTAGCCACCGTGTTTATGTGGTGAGTCCTGCTGAGTTTCTGATAAACTCCCAGAATATTGATAGTGGGGGATTCAGTGATGGTAACACTATTGAATGTCAAGGAGCAGTGGTTGGATTGTATCTTATTGAAGATAGTCACTGCTTGGCATTGTATGGTGCGAATGTTACTTGCCGCTTGTCAGCCCAAGCCTGGATATTGTCTAGATCTTGTTGCATTTGAACATGGTCTGCTTCAGTATCTGAGGAGTCACGAATGATGCTGAACATTGTGCAATCATTGGCGAACATCCCTACTTCTGACCTTATAATGGAGGGAAGGCCATTGATGAAGCAGCTGAAGATGGTTGGCCCTGGGACACCACCCTGAGAGCTCCTGCAGAGATGTCCTGAAGCTGAGATGACTGTCCTCCAACAACCACAACCATCTTCCTATATGTCAGGTATGACTGTAACCACTGAAGAGTTTGCCCCCTTATATCCATTGATTCCAGTTTGGTTAGGGCTACTTGATGCCACACTTGTTGTCAAGAGCTGTCACTCTCATCTCATCTCTGGAATTCAGCATTAATGGACTCTCTAGTCTCAAATAATGCTGATCTCTAATGTTAATGTAGCCGAGGGCACACCCTGTACAATGTAACCTGAGTGCCTGTGTTTAAGTCCTTTTGATCTTTACTTTCCTTGCTTACTATGATCTGCCTGTACCGCTCGTAAACACTGTACTTTACAATAAATAAATTAATTGCTCAATCAATCAGCTTTATTGTCCATCTTTGAAACAAGGCTGCATTGACGTCAGGAGCTGAATGACTCTGATGGAACCCAAACTGAGTGTCACTGAGCAGGTTACTGTTGAGCAGGAGCTGTGTGATAGCACTGCTGATGACACCTTCCATCACTTTACTGGCGATCGACTGTAGACTGATGGGGCGGTATTTGGCCACATTGGATTTGTGCTGCTTTTTATGTACAGGACATACCTGGGCAATTTTCTATGTTGAAAATGTGTTGCTGGAAAAGCACAGCAGGTCAGGCAGCATCCCAGGAGCAGGAGAATCGACGTTTCGGGCATGAGCCCTTCTTCAGGAATGAGGAAAGTGTGTCCAGCCGGCTAAGATTAAAGGTAGGGAGGAGGGACTTGGGGGAGGGGCGTTGGACTTGCGATAGGTGGAGGGAAGTCAAGGTGAGGGTGATAGACTGGAGTGGGGGTGAGGGCGGAGAGGTCAGGAAGAAGATTGCAGGTTAGGAAGGCGATGCTGAGTTCGAGGGATTTGACTGAGACAAGGTGGGGGGGGGAGGGGAAATGAGGAAACTGGAGAAATCTGAGTTCATCCCTTGTGGTTGGAGGGTTCCTAGCCGGAAGATGAGGCGCTCTTCCTCCAACCGTCGTGTTGCCATGGTCTGGCGATGGAGGAGTCCTTTTCTATGTTGTCGGGTAGATGCCAGTATTGTAATTGAACTGGAACAGCTTGGCTAGGGGAGTGACAAGTTCTAGTGCACAAATCTTCAGTACTATTGCCAAAATGCTGTCAGTGCCTGTAACCTTTGCAATATCCAGCGCCTCCAATGAAATTGATGACAAAAGATGGGAGGAAGCTCAAATGAAGCATAGACACCAGCAAAAAGTGGTTGGGCTGAATGGTCTTTGTTTGTGTCATCCATCCCATGTAACCTAATCTGGTGATGCACAAGTGGGTGACTACGTCACTGAAGGAATATGTAAACAAGACAAAAAGATACGTGTCGCACTGAGCTATTCACACAATCTTTGGATTAGTAAATGGTTGATACTCCTTTAATTTCTTTCTACTCCCCCCACTGAGAATTTTCAACATTTCTCGGCTTTTATGCCAGACATGGAAATAATCAGGGGAGAATTCGAACCCAGTTCTGTTTTCCCAGATTACATTTGGAAGTGATTGGATTTTATGTCTTTGGTCACAGTACAAATATGAAGCAGAAAACAAGTGTATATTTCTATTACCATTTTATTTGCTTGCAACTTAAGAGTAAAGATTGCTGTGGCTGGTTCTACAGGACAAGTCTGCATGTTGAATTAATAATTGGTATGAGATTACAATAAGACAGGAAGATATTTGGTGTGAAGAGCAGGGATTTAAACAGAATACTAATATGGGTTTACTAATATGTGTTATCAACTCCGACGTTAGGCTGGTTCAGGTTGCGCAAGGCAGTTAGTACCTGAAAGGGTTAACTGACATCACAAGGTAAGCTCTAAGATATAAAAGACTATTCCTGGGAGGAGCTGACCAGTATTGTGCAGGTTATCAACACTGTGTCCAATTATTTCAGTCTCAGCAATATGAGCTTACTCTTCAGTTGGGCCTGATGTCTTACAAGAGTCTCAGATGTACTGTGACCAGCTTTATCATAACATCGACTGTCCACATCTGGATCAATCCATCTCCCAGTAGGTTTCCGTGATGGCATGCCCAGGATCTGTGGTGATGTCACACCTGGGATCTATCTGTGATTTGGATCCCAGTGGCTCTCCATGTGTCAATGTGGGGATCTCCTTGAGGAGTCACTCCAGGGAGCTTTCTGTGACTTCACTCCTGGGATCTACCTACTAGGTCATTCCTGGGATCTGCTCAGCTTTCCTTGATATCACTCCCAGGAATTCTCCAAGATGTTACTCCCATTGATGTCACTTGGAATATGTCACACAAGAACATATTGATTGAATGCCAAGCTTATGGGCGGCATGGTGGCACAGTGGTTAGCACCGCTGCCTCACAGCGCCTGAGACCCGGGTTCAATTCCCGCCTCAGGTGACTGACTGTGTGGAGTTTGCACGTTCTCCCCGTGTCTGCGTGGGTTTCCTCCGTGTGCTCCGATTTCCTCCCACAGTCTAAAGGTGTGCAGACCATGCTAAATTGCCTGTAGTGTTAGGTAAGGGGTAAATGTAGGGGCATGGGTGGGTTGCGCTTCGGTGGGTCGGTGTGGACTTGTTGGGCCGAAGGGCCTGTTTCCACGCTGTAATGTAATCTAATCTTATGTCGACAGAGGTTTCATTTATTGGCCAGTTTCAATTTGCTGACTCATGTTTTGATAGCTGAGATGTTCCATTGGGTGTCTGTATGGTGTTGTTGAAGATTCAATGCTAAAATCTAATAGCCCTTGAGCTACAATTATAGAATTTTGCCCCAGTGAAAGAGGCTATTTGGCCCATCAGGCCTGCTCCTGCTCTTCCAGAGAGCCATCCAATTTGTCCACTACCCAATGCTCCTTTCCTATGATAATACACACGTTTCCTTTTCAACTAATTACTAACTTCCTTTCTGAAAGCTGATATTAAATCTGCTTCCATTGCCATGTCAGGCAGTGCACACTAAATTATAATATCTTACCACCTGAAAGGGTTTTTCTGCCTCTGGCTTCTGAGGTTAGGTCTGATGATTGTTGATCTTTCTTTAATCCTCTAGTTAATGTGACCATACTGCCAGTAGCCACAGGTTCCCACAGATTATCTTGAACAGCTTTATTAAATCCCCCTTAACCTCTTCTGTATTAAGAATAACAATTGCCGGTATCACCACAATGAATATAAGTGCCGAC
This sequence comes from Chiloscyllium plagiosum, assembly GCF_037043375.1. Classification (NCBI taxonomy): domain Eukaryota; kingdom Metazoa; phylum Chordata; class Chondrichthyes; order Orectolobiformes; family Hemiscylliidae; genus Chiloscyllium; species Chiloscyllium plagiosum. Next base: position 91,814,546 of record NW_028270150.1, read on the forward strand.
GCCAACTCTACATGAATCATTTTACTAAGTGACCTTCCAGTAAAGGTTTTTCTCAATTTCTACAGCATCAGGTCTCTCCTTCAGGTGATTTCTTTATCAATAAGATTAACTAATTCTTACAAATTATAGGCAAAGTAAGGAATATATTATGCTTTTGAAAATACTAATGCTCTACCAGTGATGGTGCACATGTATCTTAGGTGGAAGAGGTCCCAGATTCATGGAATACCTGGACTCAATCTTGGGACTCACAACTCAAAGTGTGAGAGATTTATTATTAGCTCCACTTCCCCAATTTGAAGGACAGAAAGGTGAAGTTTAAAAAAAGTGCTTGGGTTCCATCTTTCACAACCTAGGATCCTGTCATAGAGTCATCAAGTCATAGAGATGCACAGCACGGAAACAGACCCTTCGGTCCAACCCGTCCATGCCGACCAGATATTCCAACCCAATCTAGTCCCACCTGCCAGCACCCGGCCCATATCCCTCCAAACCCTTCCTATTCATACACCCATTCAAATGTCTTTTAAATGTTGCAATTGTACCAGCCTCCACCACATCCTCTGGCAGCTCACTCCATACACGTACCACCCTCTGCATGAAATAGTTACCCCTTAGGTCTCTTTTATATCTTTCCCCTCTCATCCTAAACCTAAGCCCCTCTAGTTCTGGACTCCCCAACACCAGGGAAAAGACTTTGCCTATTTATCCTATCCATGACCCTCATAATTTTGTAAACCTCTATAAGGTCACCCCTCAGCCTCCGATGCTCCAGGGAAAACAGCCCCAACCTGTTCAGCCTCTCCCTATAGCTGAAATCCTCCAACTCTGGCAACATCCTTGTAAATCTGTTCTGAACCCTTTCAGGTTTCACAACATCTTTCCGATAGGAAGGAGACCAGAATTGCACACAATATTCCAACAGTGGCCTAACCAATGTCCTGCACAGCCGCAACATGACCTCCCAACTCCTGTACTCAATACTCTGACCAATAAAGGAAAGCATACCAAACGCCTTCTTCACTATCCTATCTACCTGCGACTCCACTTTCAAGGAGCTATAGACCTGCATTCCAAGGTCTCTTTGTTCAGCAACACTCCCTAGGACCTTACCATTAAGTGTATAAGTCCTGCTAAGACTTGCTTTCCCAAAATGCAGCACCTCGCATTTATCTGAATTAAACTTCATCTGCCACTTCTCAGCCCATTAGCCCATCTGGTCCAGATCCTGTTGTAATCTGAGGTAAGCTTTTTCGCTGCTCACTACACCTCCAATTTTGGTGTCATCTGCAAACTTACTAACTGTACCTCTTATGCTCGCATCCAAATCATTTATGTAAATGACAAAACGTAGAGGACCCAGCACCGATCCTTGTGGCACTCCACTGGTCACAGGCCTCCAGTCTGAAAAACAACCCTCCACCACCACCACCTTTGAGCCAGTTCTGTATCCAAATGGCTAGTTCTCCCTGTATTCCATGAGATCTAACCTTGCTAATCAGTCTCCGATGGGGAACCTTGTCGAACGCCTTACTGAAGTCCATATAGATCACATCTACTGCTCTGCCCTCATCAATCCTCTTTGTTACTTCTTTAAAAAACTCAATCAAGTTTGTGAGACATGATTTCCCATGCACAAAGCCATGTTTACTATCCCTAATCAGTCCTTGCCTTTCCAAATACATGTACATCCTGTCCCTCAGGATTCCCTCCAACAACTTGCCCACCACCGAGGTCAGGCTCATGGGTCTATAGTTCCCTGGCTTGTCTTTACCGCCCTTCTTAAACTGTGGCACCACGTTTGCCAACCTCCAGTCTTCTGGCACCTCACCTGTGACTATCGATGATACAACTATCTCAGCAAGAGGCCCAGTAATCACTTCTCTAGCTTCCCACAGAGTTCTCGGATACACATGATTGGGTCCTGGGGATTTATCCACCTTTACCCATTTCAAGACATCCAGCACTTCCTCCTCTGTAATTTGCACATTTTGCAAGATGTCACCATCTATTGCCCTTCAGTCTATATCTTCCATATCCTTTTCCACAGTAAATACTGATGCAAAATATTCATTTAGTTTCTCCCCCATTTTTTGCGGCTCCACACAAAGACCGCCTTGCTGATCTTTGAGGGCCCCTATTCTCTCCCTCTTTACCCTTTTCTGTCACATTGCCCCACATTCTTTGGAAAGCAGTCCCTGTTGTACAAGAGGGGGAATGAGCAGGATTATGACCAGGAGATACAAGGGCTCCACTTTTAAAACTAGCTGAGGCTTTGTGCAGATGCTTTGTGGTGTGGAAGAGCCCAGCTCTTCACCTTGTCCTGAAGTTAACTGAATGAGAATGTCCAGTTAAATAGTACATTTGAACATCTTATAGCAAGCTGCTTCTAGAACTGGGTTAAATTCATTATTTTAATACAGGGGGCTGTACATTCATCAATATCTTTAATGTACTCAATGTTTATTCTCTGGGGTACATTCAGAAGGACTGAAGGAGAAGTGATTTTGTCATTTGTGAGTTATGACTTCTTCCTTGGTTATGGCATAAGCTTGGGACAGTAGATTCGAGATAATTGGATCTTCGACCTAAGGATTGTTCTCACGGTAACAATCTTGTTTCAATTCATTGCTGTCACTTAAATCTGAGATATAAGTTGAACAATTGAACATAAAGCATTTGAATTAAAGTGTTATCACGGAATCTCTTTTAATGATCAACCGTTGACAGGTAGACAATCCTTTCAGCTCTCTGCAAATTCCAGGTCTAACATAATTTTAAACTCAAAGACCAATAATGAATTATACATTTGAGACTTTATAACCAATAAGACAGCAGGAGACAATCCAGTGCGGTAAATTGGGGAACTTGAGGTTATAAATAGTACAGCAGAATTAAAGCAGAACAGCAGCTCCAAGGGTGTACTACAGTTCTCACTTCCCAACTCAGCTTAGAGATCAAGTTGACCCTCGGTTTCTCAGTCTCTTTCTAATGCATAGAGGACCTTCCCATCCTAGTTGGAAGGAGGAGCACTTCAAATTTTCTCACACATACTTTGGTCTCCAAAAGCTGTCACTGAGTAACTCTTTCCAAGGCACAACACACACTATGATCAATTACACCCATATTCGCCTCGGCTATGCAGAATGTATTGCTTATTGGTTTTAAGAGATGCATGGTTAGTCTCTAATTGGCTCTTAAGGGTGGTGGACATCGACTGATGTTACTTCCCAACATCTACTGTCTGGTTCCTTCAGTTGTCAGTTATCCATTGGTCTAACCCCCTCATTAAGTTTTGATATTGTCACTTTTCTAAGATCAGGGGATAGTTTGAAATGTTCTTTACCTCATTGTTGAAAGAAGAAGAAAGACATTTGCAGTCAGGTCTCAACAATTGACCTCCCTGAATTTGTGTCTTAATTTGGAAATATTACCATTAAACCATCTCAGATTGCTTGCTCAAAAATGGTTGATATTGCTTTATACTGTAAAGCCAAAAATAAACCAAGAGATCAGTGCAATAACTCCACGTAGGCTAGTATCCCATTTCCAAATCCCCCTTTATTTACACATGCCTAGTACTTGACACTGATCCAGCTCCCTCAGAGCCAGCTCTCAGAATGAACAGGACCCCTGACCCTCCTGTTTCTCTCTGTCAACCAGGGCTCCCTGATTGACCAGATTAACAGCCCCAATCAGGAAACTTATATTCTATGAGGTCCACTTGGCTGAGCTTATTACAATCAGAAAGTATACTAATCTTTACCAATTGCTATGCACGGTATATTAAAGCTTAAATTGCAAACTTAAACACATTGTTACAAAGTTAACTGATACAAACTGATATAACTAAGTAAAACACGCCAGTTTAAGGACACAGCTGTGCTTATGAATTCTTGAAAGATTTAGAAAGCTGGGAGTATTCGCACTCTGCCTTATTCAACTCTGGAAGTCTGAATCTGAGCTTTACAAAAGCTAACCAGGCACCTGTCAGCATTACAGCTGCAATTCTAAAACATGAGGTTATTTTTCTCACTCTACTCATAATCCCATTTCGCATTCCATTGTCAAATGAAGCTAAGCAGAGTCATGTGATGTTAAATTGACAAGATCTGCATTGGCCACACTCAAGCTGAATAACATAATATTCAATTAATCAATTAATGTACTTTAATTGTGTGATTGTAACCAAACTAAGTCAATCTGGAAATGCTGGTTTCCCTACTAAACCTACATTTCTGCAAAATATCTTGTGGGGATAATAATGTTGGAAAAGCAGATTTGATTCTGTTCATGGTCTTTATGTACACATTGAATCCATAAATGATGAAATGGTTATAATGGGTTGGTTATGAAATGGTTATGACTTAATTTTTCTTAATTAAGTCTTCAAGATTGATGTCAGTCCACTTGCAATGATCAGAAAAGAGCTGATAAAGTTAAATGTTAAAAATAGTGAAATGTGACTTGACTTCGCTGCAGACGTAGTGACCTCATTTTTATGACAGTGATTTATTTCATACACTTGCAGTAGCTGGGACATCTTATGAGGATCTTTCAATTTGACTTCCACCGTGCAATTGGGGTGGATTTCTCATTGGTTGTATAGTTTTCCTGGGGCATGGGGAAATCTGGAGCTGGGATGAAGCTTGATCAAACGAGTGAGTGCTTTTTTATAGCAATGCTTGTGGGCCGACAGCTGGAGAAGTGTTGTTGTTGATACCACATTCAAACGTCTACTGATTGAGCCCTCTCCTTGCTGCTGCCATTGACTAACGCCTGACGATCTACTAATTGTTTTGCACTGCAATTTGCTGATCTGCACTTCTCTAGCCGACAAGCTTTCTCTCCCTCGCAATTGTTAAGCTGTAATTGTTATCTCAGGCCCCACCCACAACCCCATCAAACAATGATCTTTCCTGTACAGTCCATCTGCAATCTTCCAATGCTTGTCCCTTAGGTGCTGAGACAATCAAAAAAAAATACAGATGCTGGAATCCAAGGTAGACAGGCAGGAGGCTGGAAGAGCAGAGCAAGCCAGGCAGCATCAGGAGGTGGAGAAGTCAACATTATTGGTGAAACTCTTCTTCAGGACTGGGGGGGGGGGTGGGTGTGGGCGGAGCTGCAGATAAAAGGGATGGAGGGGGGTGGCAGGGTGGTGAAGTGGGGAATAGGTGAAGACAGGCAGAGGGTACGACCTGGCCGGTTATCATGTGGTCAAACAGCTGGAGGGCTGAAGAGGTCACGGCGCCAAGGAAGGGACTCACTGAGTGCACGTCTGAGGGAGACAGAGAACCTCTTCAAAGTGGGCATCCTTTGAAGAGACTTTGCAGTAGAACAAGCCTGGTTAGAGACAAAAAAAACCCTGCAAATGCTGGAATCCAAAGTGGACAGGCAGGAGGCTGAAGGCACACAACAAGCCAGGCAGCATCGGGGCTGACTAGAAATGGAGTAAAATATCATAGTGGAGTCCCAATATCAAATGTTCAGATCCTCTGTGCTCTGGGGATTTTTGATATCCTCCCCACACCCTCCATGGCTCCCAGACATTTGGGGCTTCAGATTTGAGAAATCAGAACGCAAGCATGTTTGAAAGGCTCAGTGGTTAGCACTGCTACCTCACAGCACCGGGATCCTGGGTTCAATTCCATCCTCGGGTGAGTGTGTGTGTGTGGAGTTTACACATTCTTCCCATATTTGTATGGGTTTCCTCTGGGTGCTCTGGTTTCCTCCCATAGTTCAAAGTTTCACCGGTGAGGTGGATTGGCCATGTTATATTGTCCAGGATTTGTCGGTTAGGTGTATTAGCCATGTTTAATGCGGGATTACATAGATAGGACTGTGTCTGGCTGGGATAGTCTCTGGAGGGCTGATGTTGACTCGATGGACTGAATGGCTTACTTCCCACACTGTAGGGATTCTATGCTTTGGAGTTGGTTGTCCTTTTGCTGACAGGGTCAACTTTCTAAAGACACATTCTCTCACAATATAGTCATGCCAAAGGAGATAGTAGGTGATAGAATCATCTACTGGGTTTTGAGCTGTAGCCTTAAATCTATATTGCAGCCTTTTCACAGTTGTGTTCTGAGCATGAACAGATGAAAGCAGCAGACAAATCATATTAACTGGATCATTATAGCTAATTGCCTGTCTCTCCTCTGTGGTTACATCCATATCTGCGTGACCTTGGGAGAGGTTTGAGGCCTACAGTGAGCAGTGGACCCTGCAGAGGCTGTAGGTTATCCACTGTATCCACTCCAAAAAACACACTTCCATTTCATTTTAAATTTGCTTTGGAGTTGTGGTTGTGTGGTAACCCCCCTCTTAAAGGGAGTGCTCAGTTTTAATTTGTCTGAACTCGCTCACTTTGAACTTGGTCTCCAAAAGATTGTCAACCTGAATTGTCAAAGTCAATCTCTACCCTGCATCCTCCCAGTCTGCTGGTACACGCTGCTGATACTGAGTGATATAGCCAAAGCAGAAACCTACCTTTCTATGGGTCTCTGGAGACCCGTCCCCTCAGAGGCCAATTGATGCCCACTTCAGGTCAGCAGAATTTGAACCTGTGCTGGCAGGTGGCCCACACTAGGTGGGGATAATAGCAACTTTGGCTGCACAAGATGATGTCAGGTAAAGCTGAGGACGGACCTCCTTTGCAGGTCCCTGTGCACAGAGGGCTGGAGGTCTAACCTTAAAGCAATTAACAATGCTAGCCATTGGACTTGTGGTGGGCTCACCTCCCAACCCCTCGTAGGGAGAGCACAGTATCTGTAAAATTTGCCTCCATAGAATCTTGATGGCTGATCAGTCAAGATTAGATTAGATTCCCTATAGGAGAAAGTGAGGTCTGCAGATGCTGGAGATCAGAGCTGGAAATGTGTTGCTGGAAAAGCGCAGCAGGTCAGGCAGCATCCAGGGAACAGGAGAATCGACGTTTCGGGCATAAGCCCTTCTTCAGGAACCTGAAGAAGGGCTTATGCCCGAAACGTCGATTCTCCTGTTCCCTGGATGCTGCCTGACCTGCTGCGCTTTTCCAGCAACACATTTCCAGCTCTAGATTCCCTATAGTATGGGAAACAGGCCCTTCGGCCCAACAAGTCCACACCGACCCGCTGAAGCGCAACCCATCCATGCCCCTACATTTACCCCTTATCTAACACTATGGGCAATTTAGCATGGCCAATTCACCTGACTTGCACATCTTTGAATTGTGGGAGGAAACCGGAGCACCCGGAGGAAACCCACGCAGACACGGGGGGAATGTGCAAACTCCATACAGACAGTCACCCGAGGCTGGGATCGAATCTGGGTCCCTGGCGTTGTGAGGCTGCAGTGCTAATCACTGAGCCACCGTGCTGTAGTGATGAGTTGGAGTGACCTGAAACTGAACAGGGCTTAAGTAGATTCAAAAATAGCTTCTTTTTCGCTGTTATCGGACTTCTGAATGGACCTCTCAAATGTTCATTCTGATCTGTCTCTCTCTCTCACTGCACCTTCTCTGCTGTTTTGACACTGTACTCTGCACTCTGTTCTGCTATCCTGACGCATTTTGTATGGTATGATCTGCCTGTGTAACACGCAAAGCAACACTTTTCACTGTATCTAGGTACGTGACAAGAATAAATCAAACTCCAAACTCAAGCTCAAACTTGTTGATTTGCAAGTCCATTTCTGCATGAGTGGATATTTCGCAGGGGAGGGATAACCTATTAAATGTGATTTGATGCCTCAGTGGGGATCCAGCCCTTTCAGCAGAGGAGGAAGAGAAATGAAACTGATGCAGAAAATAAACTCTTCTAATATAATGTAAGCTAAAAATCTGTTACTCGCAATAGTTTCCTGTCATGCTGGCTCTCAGGCCTTATTAGAGTTGAACAGATATTGTTAACTGATGTGTGCAGCATCAGACGATCATAAGGCCAGTAGCTAAATATTTATGTCGCATTGAGAAGGGGAATGATTGGCATGGGGTGTCTGGGAATTTGTCCCCAGAGTTGGGTATGGTGGGCCTCAAAGACCATTTCCTAGCTTTCATGTTTTGGGGGAGATGATGTCTAATGGTATTATCACTGGACTATAAATTCAGAAACCCAGGTGACATTCTGGGGATCTGGACTTGAGTCCCGCCATGGCAAAATGTGGAAGCTGAATTCAATAAAAATAAATCTGGAATTAAGAGTCTAATGATGACTATGAATTCACTGCCGATTGTCGGGGAAAACCCCATCTGGTTCATTAATGTCCTTTAGGGAAGGAAACTGATGCAGAAAATAAATCCTTCTAATATTTACTCCTAAAGTAAACTAAAGACCATCCTTACCTGGTGTAGCCTACATGTGACTCCAGACCCACAGCAGTGTGGTTGACTCTTAACTGCCCTCTGGGATGGACAATAAATGCTGGCCTTGCCAGCAATGCCCTCATTCTGCAAACGAATTAAAGAAAAAACACAGACCCAGTTTCCCTGAACATAGACTGCATGCCTCAGTGGACACTAATATGACCAAAGATCGTAGATGAGGGTTAGAATCTGATTTGGGCCTGAGAGATGTGGGCTATGGGAGAGATGTGGTGGAATGGACTAGAGCACTCCAGTGCGGTATATCTCGATATCAGTAAGTAATGCTTCATCTTTTAGCTCAGTTCTGGGTGTCAAGGTGAGATTCTTGTTAGGGAGCAGCAAATTGCCTACTAAGGGGCTTACTGCTTGTGAACAAGCACATTATTCACATTGTGTGAATTAACTGCACATCTCACCTCATTTCTACCCAGCTCCCTATATTTCCATCCATCCCTGTGAACAAGCTAACACGAGGAATTCTTGCCATGGAAATCCGAATGGGTACCTGGAGACTTCAGCTCACCGCTGGCTGACCAATCAGCCCCTCTAAGGGCACAGACTATTGGGTGCCAGTCACCCACACCTTCCTCCATGGACATTGGCATCAGATGGTTACCAACCCCCTGAAGATGCTTATGGCACCTCTCTGATGAAAGTGCAGGATGCTTAAGAAGCACAGGTGTGAAATTCAGGATGCTTTTCCCAATAGCAATGAAAGGGTGCAACACGGACAAACTTTGCTTAGAAGGCAATTGGACACAGGCTACACCTTCAGGATGTTTACCCATTTCGGGGATACTTTGTCAGGGTACAGGGAATAGATAAGGGCAGTGATAGCTGCGAAGTTAGGGGGTGTTGCTTTTTATTTGTAAAGGAGGGGATACAATAACACATGGATGGCAACAGGATCACGATGATGTTGTGGTGGTATTCACTCACAGTCAGGACCACCATGGCTTTAGACTTGGGTGGGGGCACAGTGTATGACCATACCTGCCACACTCACCTCATTGACAGGGGACTGAGAGGGGAGGCTGGCCAGCTGGCTTCGGGAGATATGGTGGTGGGGAGTTGGGAATGTGAGAAGCCAGTGAGGTTCATGGGAAAGGCTATCAGGAAGGAGATTAGGATGTTTGAGGCCTTACTGACAACACAGACCCTTTATATGCACGGCATTGTCACTGCTGACACCAGAAGCTGGAAGGCACAGCCACCTCTGTGGTGCCCTGGTAGGAAACCTGTGTGTGTGGTTTCTCCTCCATTGGGTACCTCCTGACATTACCATGTCGCTTTGTGAGGAAGGGGCATCTGGAGTGTGCCCAAGGTTCCCCATCACCCTGTGGTTCTGAGGACCAGTGGCTGGGACAGTGGAGTGCAGAGCTTTACAGATTACCCATCAAACCTTGAGAAGGCTGGACCCAACTCTCCATGGAAGCTTGTTCCCCATGGTAGGCAAAATAAGGAGACATGGGATTGAGGGTGATTTAGCTATTTGGATCAGAAATTGGCTTGCTGAAAGAAGACAAAGGATGGTGATTGATGGGAAATGTTCATCTTGGAGTTTAGTTATTAGTGGGGTACCACAAGGATCTGTTTAGGGGCCACTGCTGTTTGTCATTTTTATAAATGACCTAGATGAGGGTATAGGAGGATGGGTTAGTAAATTTACGGATGACACTAAGGTGGGTGGAGTTGTGGATAATGCTAAAGGATGTTGCAGGTTACAGAGGGACATAGATAAACTGCAGAGCTGGGCTGATAGGTGGCAAATGGAGTTTAATGCGGAAAAGTGCGAGGTGATTCACTTTGGAAGGAGTAACAGGAATGCAGAGTATTGGGCTAATGGTAAGATTCTTGGGAGTGTAGATGAGCAGAGAGATCTTGGTGTGCATGTACATAGATCCCTGAAAATTGCCACCCAGGTTGATAGGGTTGTTAAGAAGGCATATGGTGTATTAGCTTTTATTGGTAGAGGGATCGAGTTTCGGAGCCATGAGGTTACGCTGCATCTGTACAAAACTCTGGTGTGGCCGCACTTGGAGTATTGTGTACAATTGTGGTCACTGCATTATAAGAAGGATGTGGAAGCTTTGGAAAGGGTTCAGAGGAGATTTACAAGGATGTTGCCAGGTATGGAGAGAAAGTCTTATGAGGAAAGGCTGAGGGATTTGAAGCTGTTTTCATTAGAGAGAAGGTTGAGAGGTGACTTAATTGAGACATATAAGAGAATCAGAGGGTTAGATAGGGTGGGCAGTGACAGCCTTTTTACTTGGATGGTGATTGCTAGCACAAGGGGACATAGCTTTAAATTGAGGGGTGATAAATATAGGACAGATGTCAGAGGTGGTTTCTTTACTCAGAGAGTAATAAGGTCATGGAATACCCTGCCTGCAACAACAGTGGACTTGCCAACTTTAAGGGCATTTAAATGGTCATTGGATAAACATATGGATGATAATGGAATGGTATAGGATAGATAGGCTTCAGATTGGTTCCACAGGTCAGCACAACATCTATGTTTTACGTTCTATGTTCTGTGTTCTATGTGCGCATGCTGAGTATTTCCAGCAATTTGTTGGTTTCAGATTTCCAGAGCCCATGGCCCTTCTGGATGTGCCAAGGAAACGTCCAGCTTTTAATCAATTTTGTTATACATGTGGCTGAAAATGCAGAGGAAGTGCCAAAGACTACTGACCGACAAACCACTAAGAAGCAGTATTTTGAAGTGAACATAAGGCCATCTGATATCCCATTGACACGTATACATGAAATGATTGATTTCACCAGAACCCGGTGATGTACATGACAGGGCAACACATGGTGAACACACATTACATACTGTCAGTCTAATGGGAACCAGCAATGCTGTCACACTGTTGGAATTCAATTTGCAAAAATTCAAATTATCTGTGCTCAGAAAACTGGTGACCTTATTATTGATCAAGGTCGACATGGGGCAAGTGTGAATTGGTTTTAAAAATGAGAAGACATGACAAAACCTACAAATGTAAAGCTCTCAGTGCACAATGCAAGTATAATCTGCCTGCCAGGATGTCACAGATGATCTCCATCATTGACACTGCTGGAACTACAATTGCAGCTGTCTCATATGTCCTGACCTCAGACGAGTCAGAATCCATGGAATTAATCACAAAAAGCAGGACAAATCCAACCTAGGCAAACACCGCCCCATCAGTCCACTCTCGATCATCAGTAAAATGATGGAAGGTGCAATGAACAGTGCTATCAAGCAGCACTTGCTTAGCAACACGTCCAACTGTAGGTTCCCCTCCAAGTCACACATCATCTTGACTTGAAAATTTATCAGCATTCCTTCAGTGTTGCTGTTTGAGGGTGGGGTAACCACAACTTGCCACCCTGTGCCCTTTTCTTCAGTGCCACTGACTCCACTTGACTCCTGCATTGCAGATTTCCCACCCTCTCCCACATCGCTCACCTATGTCCTCTGGGATCCTCAGTCCCCCAGCGCTAGTACCAGCAGCAGCCTTTTCAATAGTGGTGCTAAGCACAAAAGCCATCCGCGCTAGCACCTCAGAATGTCCATCATTTGTCCCCGGGGTTTGGTGACAGGGGAAGGCCCATTGACGGTCTCACCATTGCCCTATGGCTTGCCAGGCCTTCCTGGACAAAGAGGCAGTGTGGGATTTCTCACAGGCTCGACCATCGATGCCCAGACAAGACGCCAGTCAGGGATATTGTCGGAGGTCCAGACCCCAGCCTCCTGCCCTCACCACTCCACATTACAAGACCCCCTAAGAGATTGCCTACTTTGAGAGGGCAGCTGAGCCATTAATGATGGTTTAGGTGAAGCCACATTGCGTCCTCAGTTTCCATTCTGTGGAACAGTCTCAATCCCAGCATCGAGTAGAAAATCCACACTCAGAGATTTCCTGGTAAGCTTACTGCACTTCCCTGTATCATTTTTTTCCCCTCTGTTTTGTAGTTCAGGCTGCAAGTTTCCCACAGTTGTCACTGAGTTTTCTATTCCCTCGACAGTTTAAGCTTGAGAGCAGTTTGCCAGAAGAAACAAACTGCTTCTTACTATACAATATTGAATGTTGACATCCCTGGTGTGTTCCTTTTACAACAGCAGCAACGCGATCGTAAAAGTGGAACATTCTGGAAATCATTCTGCGGGTCACGGGGCCATCTTTGGGAAGAGGAACAGTTCATGTTCCGGGTCGATGGCAGCATTGTCTGATTTGATAGTGAGCCAATAATCTCAGTGGTGTTAAATGAAGAGTAAATATCCCTGTCTACCTTCAGAAAAGGGTGCCAAAGGGTCTTTTCCATTTACCAGAGAGGTCTGATGGGGCCTTGGCTGAATCATAGAATCCCTACACTGCGGAATCAGGCCATTCAGCCCATCGAGTCCACACTGACCCTTGAAAAGCATCCCTGTAACCCTGCATATCCCATGAATATTTCATGTGGTGTTTTGTTGAATGTATGGAGGCTAGTCTCCTGAATTAATGCTGGTTGTACCCATGGAACGATTACACCAAGCCGGGCGGAAGGTGTGCACTGAGGTGGATTTTGGAGATGACTTGGACAAGGTGAGTGAGTGACAGATCAAGTATGATGTGAGCTCATCCACTTTGGTCACCAAAACAGGAAGGCAGATTATAATCTAAATGGCAATAGGTTGGGAAAGTGGGAGGCGCAAGGAGACCTGGGAGTCCTGGTGAAGAAAGCGAATGGTATGTTGGCCTTCACAGTGAGAGCTGTCTTGCTGCAATTGGACTGGGTCTTGGTGGGACCACATCTAGAATACTGTGTGCAGTTTTGGTCTCCTCATCTGATGTCTGGTTATGAAGATAGTGCAACAAAGACTTCCCAGGCTGTTTCCTGGAAAGGCAGGGCAAATGGATGAAGTGAGACTGGACTGGTTAGGACTATATTCACTGGGGTTTAGAAGAATGAGGGGGTGGGATCGCATAGAAACCTATAAAATTCTAACAGGACGACACAAGGGAAATGCACAAAGGATAATCCTGATGACCACAGAATCAAGAGTCAGGGAGTCACAGGCTAAGGATATGGGGTGAGCCATTTAGGGACTGAGATGAGGTGAAATTCCTTCACCCAGAGAATGGTGAACCTGTGGAATTCTCTGCCATAGAAGGTGGTTGAGACCAAAATATTGACTATTTTCAAGAAGGATTTAGATAAAGTTCTTGGGGTCAAAGGGGAGAAAGCAGGAACAGGGTACTGAGTTGGATGATCAGCCATGATTGTATTGAATGTGGGGAGGGGGGCAGACCCGAAGGGCTGAATAGCCTCCTCCTATTGCCATTTAGATTATAATCTGCCTTCCTGTTTTTGCGACTGAAGTGGATGAGCTCACATCTATTCACATCATATTTGATCTGCCACTCACTCACCTTGTCCAAGTCATCCTCCTCAGTGCACACCCTCTCACCCAGCTTGATGTCATTGTTCCATGGGTACAAACAGCAATGATTGAGGAGACTAGCCTCCATACGTTCAACAAAACACCACCACATGAGATATTCGTGGGATATGCAGGGTTACAGGGATAGAGTGGGATGCTTTTCAAAGGGTCAGTGTGGACCCAATGGGCTGAATGGCCTGCTTCCACACTGTAGGGATTCTATGATTCAGTCAAGACCCCATCAGACCTCTCTGGTAAATGGGAAAGACCCTTTGACACCCTTTTCTGCCCCGATTTGCTATGTTTATGTGAGAATTCATTGTTTGCAGCATCATATCCGCACGCATTCTCCTCTGATCCTGGAAGAATATCTGCTCGCTGCCCATTCCCCCTAAGCAACCTTTTGTTTTGACACTGACACCACCATTACAACATTAATATGTTGATATATGCTCCGTGACATGTGCATAATCACACTTCAAGCTTGAATAAATGTGAATTATATCTGTTTTAATTCTGCAGGCTGCTTGCACAAGCGAACCCAGTTCAGCCTGCACCAGAAATACTCATGTGTTATGCATGACCATTTTCTGCAGTTGTGCAGTGTTCCCCAACTGTAGCACTTATGTATAAAACACTTCAGTTACTACCTCGACCATACAGCAATATGTAACAACCAGTAAAAATGTTGCTGTTGACAGTAACACCCTCCCAACCCCGAAACATGCAGCGTTACCTCAGGATGACAATGAGGAATCAGTCTTGGTTTTCTGCTTATGGAACTAGAAAAGGGCTTGAGCCCATAACTATTGGCTCATAGGTTACTACTGTGTATCATGAAGTGCAGCTATCACCTACCATCTTTAAGCAGAGGCCTGATTCATACATCACTAAACATTAAAATTTATCCCGGAGTCTATGAATTAGATTGCAACTCGATGGACTGATGTGAAATGAATAAAAATCAAGTTGGCAGTTCCCATTCACAGCTCTCCACTGTTTCACTCCCATTGACTTCAACAGATCTTTAGATTAAATTAGATTCCGTACAGTGTGGGAACAGGCTCTTCGGCCCAACAAGTCCACACTGACTCTCCGAAGAGTAACCCATCCAGACCTGTTTCCCTTTGACTATTGCACCTAACACTATGGGCAATTTAGCGTGGCCAATTCACCTGCCCTGCACATCTTTGGCCTGTGGGAGAAAACCAGAGCACCCGGAGGAAACCCGCACAGACACGGGGAGAATGTGCAAACTCCACACAGACAGTCACCCGAGGCTGAAGTCGAATCTGAGACGTTGGTGCTGTGAGGCAGCAGTGCTAACCACTGAGCCACTGTGCTGCCCTTGACACCACATGAAACAGTTGAGGTGAATAACATTGCTATAACTCATGGATATTTAAATACGGACAAGAGGGAGAAAGGCAAAGCAATGGCAACTCATATTTACATGGGTTTAAGGTAATGAAACATCCCAAGACATTTCTGAAGGAGCAAGTCATGACACTGAGCCACCTAATATCAGGAGAGATTTAATAGATATTCGGGAAGGTCAATAAAAATTGGTCAAGGCGATAGGTTTGAAGGAGCGCTTTGAAGAGGGAAACTGAGGTAGAGAGGAGGAGAGATGGTGGAGTGATTACAATTGGAAATACACATGAGACTAGAGATAGAGGACCACTGATGTCTAGGCTTCTGAAGATTTCTGAGAAAGGGAAGCTGAGGACATGGCATGGGTCTCGAAATAAGCATGAGAGTCTTAACGTCATCAAGTTGCTTGACTGGGAGCTAATGCAGGTCAGTGATCAAGGAAGTGAAAGGGCAACAGGGCTTGCTTTGAGTTAAGACATGAGCAACAGGATTTTGGATGAGCTCAAATTAATGGAGCACCGAATATGGGAGACCAGTAAGCCGGGCATTCGAATGGTTGTGTGGAGAAGCAACAGAAGTATGAATGAGGGTTCCAGCAGCAAATGCACAGAGATTGGAGCAATGCTGGGTGATGTTAGAGAGATGGAAGCAGGCAGTCTTAATGATGGCACAAGTATAAAGTGTCATGGGGAAAACTAGGGTTTCAACTCGACTGGTGTCACCTCAGCTGCTAGGGAGAGGGATGGAGTCAGTAACCAGGCAATGGAGTTTGGAGCAGCAATTGAATAAGTCTTGCCAACATTGAACAGGAATTTATTTGAAAGTCTAAATAATTTACTTGGAAGAAGTTCCTGCTTATCCAATAATGGGATATTGTTCATGGAGAATGACAATTTCTCAAGAATGGTGGGGGAGTTAAGAGAAGCTCCTGTGAGGTCAGGCTGGGAATGGAAGACCACGTTGATGGTATCATAGTAAGTGACCAAGTAGGGAATTCAAATAGACCATGTACATCAGCATTGACCAGTCAAGAACAAAGGAAAATCTGGTGAGCTGTAAAGCAGCTGCTACTGGTTATTCAATATCTCACAAAAACCTCCTTCTGTGTGCCAACCATCTGTTTGTTCTTTCTTTTCATTTTATTCACTCACAGCATATGGGCATCGCTCGCTGGGCCAGCATTTATTGCCCATTCCTAGTTGCCCATGAGAAGGTGGTGGTGAGCTACCTTGTTGAACCTCCGCAGTTCCTGTGCTGTAAGTAGACTCACAACATTGTGACGTCACCTGAAGAAGGAGCAGTGCTCTTGTGATTTCAAATAAACCTGTTGGACTATAACCCTGTATCATGTGACTTCTGATGTTGTCCACCCCAGTCCAACACCAGCACCTGTACATCACAGTATTGTGGGAAGAGAGTTGCAGGAGTTTGAGCCAAATACTGGATTTCTATAAGTATCTAACATCAAAAACCATTCATTTGGAAACAGAGTTATATTTTTGTAACATTTATGAGTCACGGCCAACTGGTTGTTCAAAATTCCCCACATTCAAATACATTTCCAAAGCTTTCTTCAATAAGGAGTGGAAATGATCACACCAGCTGTGCTTCCTGTTTATATTTAGAAATCACTAACAATTACTGTTTATAGAAAATGTATTTAGATTCGTTATTGAAAAGGGTGAATTATACCATCGTTCAGTGTAGGACCACTTCACTTTGTTATGCTCCAATTTAAGTAGCTGTTTTGATCCCAGACAAAAGTTGTTCTCAACTTAGCTACCTGGACTCAGAAAGAGAATCCAGCTGAGAGCCAGACTGAGAGGAAGCCAGAATTCAAATAGCAAAGTTTAGGTAATGTCGTGATTGGGATTAATAGCTGTATGCATTGACAACAAAGTCAGAGCACGTGAGGTTAGTATCTGATGGAAGAAGGTTTTGGTGAAGTCTTGCTCCAACCTGCTTCATTATCCAAATGTTACCTGTCTGGATTGGTACAGTGCCCAGTTCTCATCTGCCTGCACCTCCTTGAGCTGCTCATCATATTAGCATAGATATTGTGAGGATTGTTGTTCTTGGCTGAGTTGCTGGGATGATGGAGTTTGCCGTACTGAATCTTTATATCTCTGAGATATAAGCTTCCTGTGGTTATCTGAATGCAAAATCTGTAATGCTACAAAATCCACTACTTTTTCAGTGAAAGCTTGTCCAGAAACCCTCCCCCTGATAGACACCCCATCCAACCAAAGCTCTGCCGATGGCCTTCCACTGAGTCCTAGTCCAATTAAAGTACCATCACTTAAATTCTCCTCACTCAGCCTCAAATAATGTATCAATTTTTAAAATTTTTACCCTCGTACTCAAATTCCTACTACATTCATTGAATGCTCTTTATCAATTTTAGGCACAACAACTGATTAAAAGCTCCAACATCTTTGTCAAACTTGATTTCCCATTCACAAACCCATGCTGACTACACCCATTCAGATCATTCTTACCCAAGTATCCATTTATCACAATGTTAGAATTAGTATTTTTCCTACTACTGATGTGAGTCTGTCGGGTCAGTAGTTCCCCGTTTTCTCTCTTGCTCTTTCCTCAAATTGTGGGGTGATACTTACAAGTTTCCAGTCTACAGGGATCATTCCAGAATCTGTAGAATTTTTGGAAGATAATCACCAATATCGATCTCTATAACCACCTCCTTCAACCCTCTGGTGTTTCGACTAACAGATCCCATGGACCTATCAACTTTCAGCCCCATTCACTTTCTCATGCCAACTTCTTCCTGATACTAATTTCCTGTGACTCAGCAATGTTCCTGGTCACTTGGATCTCTTGCTCTGGGAGATTTCTGTTATCTTGCTCAGTGAAAAAAGACACAAAATAATCATTTTGCTTTTCTGCCATTTCTCTGCTTCCCCATCATAAATTCTCCTGACTTTGCCGTTCATGGATCCACTTTTGTGGCAGCCAAATCTTTTTTTTTTAATGTACTCGTAAACGCTTCGACAGTCCATTTGTTGGTCGGTTGAATTCATATTCAATTCTTCCTTTCTTTATCATTTTCTGAGTCCTCCTTTGCTGTATTCTAAAAAAAAAATTCCCAATTCTTACAGTTATTACTATTTATGGATAGTCAATAAGCCTTTTCTTTCAATTTTATATCATTCATAACTTGCTTCTTCAGTCACCAGGAGATGGTGACAAAATGTGTGTGTGTTTCTGCACCTCGATGGAATGTACTGTTGCGGTAAGCCGTGTAAGAGTTATTTAAAGATTATCCATTGCTTATATAGTCATGCTTTTTAATGTGATTCCCCAATCTAGCTCAGCCAATTTGTGCCTTTTGCGTTCATAATTTCCCTTGTTCAAATTTAGCAGCCGTCCTTCAGAATAGCATGTCCTTTAGTTGGCTTATCAACATACTGATCTAGAAACTATTCCTAACATGTTTCAGATACTCATTTTCCACAACTTCATTGATTAATTCATTTATTCAGTTTATATACAGATTGAAGTCACCTAATGATTACTGTGTTGCCCGTGCTACATGCTCTCTCATTTCCTCATTAATACTATGCCCCAGACTACCACTTCTATTTGGTGGCCTATAAATAACTTTAATCAATGTCTGCTGCTCCTTGCTGTTTCTTGGCTCTATCTAAACAGATTCCACACATTGATCTTTTAATCTGAGATCCTCCCTCACTTATGTACTAATTCCATCCCTTATTATCAGTATAGCTTCACTTCCTTTTCTCTTGTCTGTCCTTTCTAAACATCACATATTTTCAGTTTCCAATGGTGGACACCATGCAGCCATGTTTCTGTAATGGTAAGAAGATTATACTCATGTCACTCTATTTGTGCCTTGAGATCATCTACCTTTGATGTGGAGCTGCCCGTGTTGGACTGGGGTGGACAAAGTTAAAAATCACACAACACCAGGTTACAGTCCAACAGGTTTATTTGGAAGCACTAGCTTTCGGAGCGCATACCCAACAACCACCTAGTGAAGGGGCAGTGCTCCGAAAGCTAGTGCTTCCAAATAAACCTGTTGGACTATAACCTGGGGTTGTGTGATTTTTAGTGTCATCTACCTTGTTCGGGATACTGTGTGCATTCAGGTAGAATGCCCTGAACTTTGACTTCAAAGTATGCTCAATGTTCACTTTGTTTCTCCTCGCCTCCCATGCATGCAGCTTTTCGACTTCCTGTTACCGGCTTAACTCTCTTAGAATGTGGGTTAACCCTCCCTTTCCCATCTTCCTAGATTAAACTAGCCCCCAAACCACCAGCAAATCTCCCTGTGAGGATACCAGTCACGTTGAGGCGTAAGTTGAGAGTGTGGTGCTGGAAAAGCACAGCTGGTCAGGCACCATCTGAGGAGCAGGAGAATTGACATTTCAGGCATAAGCCCTTCATCAGGAGGGAGGGCTTCCTGATGAAGGGCTTATACCTGAAACGTCGATTCTCCTGCCCCTCGGATGCTGCCTGACCTACTGTGCTTTTCCAGCACCACACTCTCGACTCTGATCTCCAGCATCTACAGTCCCCACTTTCTTCACATCGAGGTGTGACCCATCAAACTTGTACAGATTCCACTTTGCCCCGGAACCAATCGTCATTCCTGAGAAATCTGGTGGTGCATTTCTACTAACCCCAGCTTCCACATATTCAATCGATCAATCCCCCTACTTGGAGAAACGCTGAAATTACTGCTGTTGAGTTTCTGGTTGTCATTTCCTTCCTAACTCCTTGAAACCTGCTGTCAGGACTTCATCCGTCTTCCTGCCTGTGCCTTTGCTATCAATGTGGGTCATTACTTCCAGCTGGTTCCCTCCGCCAGTGGGATG
The DNA here is from genome assembly GCF_037043375.1 of Chiloscyllium plagiosum. NCBI lineage: Eukaryota > Metazoa > Chordata > Chondrichthyes > Orectolobiformes > Hemiscylliidae > Chiloscyllium > Chiloscyllium plagiosum. Next base: position 91,834,536 of record NW_028270150.1, read on the forward strand.
TCCGGCAGTCAGTCTGTGACATCTTTGAACCTGGCATCAAATACCTGTCTGATCCCCTGACAGTGTAACCCCTTGTAACTATTGCCCTTCCATCCTTCTTTTGCCTCCTGTGTATAGCTGAGGCACCTGGGCTTGTGTCTGGCCACCTCGCCCTGGGAAATCAGCACCCTGACCAGTTTCTAAACTGGAATGCCAATGAGCAAGCACGGTTGACTCTGGACTCCTGCATGACCTGTCTGGCTTCTTTCGATTTCTTCGACTCACTTCCCTCTCTGCCTGTACACTTCTAATCTGCGGTGTGACCCTGACCCTAGTCATGCCTTACTGATGCATAATTTGGGATGGCATGGTGGCTCAGTGGTTAGCACTGCTGCCTCATGGGACCTGGGTTCGATTCCAGCCTCGGGCGACTGCCTGTGTGAAGTTTGCATATTCTCCTCGTGTCTGCGTGTGTTTCGTCTAGTGCTGCGGTTTCCTCCCACAATCGCAAAGATGTGCAGGTTAGATGAATTGACCATGCTAAGTTGTCCCATAGTGTTCAGAGATGTGTAGGTTAGGTGCTTAGGCCAGGGCAAATGTAGAGTAATAGAATAGAGGAATGGTTTTTGGTTGGCATACTCCTTGAAGGGCTGAAAATGTGTTGCTGGAACAGCGCAGCAGGTCAGGCAGCATCCAGGGAACAGGAGAATCGACGTTTCGGGCATAAGCCCTTCCCAAAATGTCGATTCTCCTGTTTCCTGGATGCTGCCTGACCTGCTGCGCTGTTCCAGCAACACATTTTCAGCTCTGATCTCCAGTATCTGCAGACCTCACTTTCTCCTCAAAGATACTCCTTGAAGGATCAGTGTGGATTTGTTGGGCCAAATAGCCTGTTTCCACAGTGCAGCGATTCTACAATACTGACTCAATTGCTGGTCAAGTTCTGCATTTGGAGACGATCTGTGTTTAGTAGTTACACTTGATTGATGGTATTGACTCAATAAAAAAAATTATGGGTAGAGCTGTCAGCATGGAGCAGACATCTTAAAGCTCTGAGAGTAAAACATGATACACGCATCTAGGTATCAACTCTTCTTAGATCCAAGACATAAAGTATACAACATGGAGTGGTATCTACTATTAAATGAGTAATTCACAAGCTGTGGTAATCACTGTAGGGATTCTAATGATTGGAAATTCCACTCAAGGTGATCACGGTGACTGCAAAAGAGGATAAAATTGATAAATATCTCAGCAGTTCGAAATCATCCAACTTCTTGCCCTTATATGACCTTCCAGGGACTTGAGCCAACATTAGTAAAAGTAACAATCCCAGTTTGCGTCGACACTGCTAATTATTGTTGCGATTTGAAAACTAATTTCTCTTTTTCCTAAAGCTGAATGAAAGATGAGACATGGCGTTGTGGTTTTCAGAGGTAGCAGTTTGTCTGGAGGCTAGCTTGCTTCTGCTGATATGGTTCTGAGTTACAGTTGACTAGCTTTGACCTCTCCTTAGGTCATAAGATTATATTTATTTGATGAATCCACTATCTACAAGGTTGGGAACAGTCATGCATTCTGCATTTTATAATACTGTTCTGAATGTAATAGATCAGTTTCTCTTAATCTTGCAAGACTAATCTCAATTATATGCTTCATCCTTATGTTTACTGTAATACTTTCCATGAGATGCATTGGGTAGACAACAGAGCACATTTATTGCAGAGAATATAAAGATAATATGACTGTTTAATACTTTAGTTGTCTATCAAGAGCATAGTAATAGTTTATGGATTGCTGTTGTCAACTATTAGGTTATGTAATAGAATAGCAGTACACATTCCTCAGGTATGTAGAGAGGGAAAAAAGTTAACAAAAACAGGAATTGCTTGAAAAGCTCAGCAGGTCTGGCAGCATATGTGGAGAGAAATCAGAATTCATGTTTTGGGTCCAGTGACATGTCTTCAGTTCTGAACTAAGGAAGGGTCACTGGGCCTGAAACATTAACTCTGATTTCTCTCCACAGATGCTGCCAGACCTGGTGAGTTTTTCCAGCAACTTCTGTTTTTCTTCCAGGTTTCCAGCATCTGCAGTTCTTTGTTTTAGCCTTCAGTGATGTTTTCACAGGGTTACTCAATGATCAGAAGAGGCACATCTGCCCATTGTGTCTGAGCTAACACTTTGACAGAACTATCCAATTTGTCCTAATGTCCTCCTCTCTCCCTGTCGACCCAAAACTCTTCCATCTGAAGTATTCATCCAATTCTCTTCACAAGGTTACTGCCGAATCAACTGCCACTGTCTTTTCAGACAGTACATTTCAGATTTCTGCAACTCACCGTGTAAAACACTGTTCCCTCGAGTCCCCTGTGAGTCACCTGCTGCCTATGTACTCTGGTTACTAATCCTCTGTCAGTTCAAACTCTTCAAGATTTTGGAGATTGTAGCCTAATTTTCCACTTTCAAGGTTGGTCCATTTCCCGGCTCCATTGAATGGGGAAAGTGCCCTGGAAGTTTAGATTTTGGGTGGGGAGTAGTGATCCAGAGCAGCAGCTGAGGTTCCAGTGACCAGCCTAGGAGATTACTACCACACAGCTGCCTTCCCAGGAGTATATCTATTATCAGACTTTTGAATGGACCGCTTTAAGGTTAATGTTGATCTCTCTCTGCACCTTCTTGGCAGCTGACATTGAATCCTGCACTCTGATCTGTTACCCTGACGCACTTGTGTGCTGTGGGCTGCCTGAACAGCATGTAAGACAACGCTGTTCACCGTGTGCCTCATTACACTTGACAGTAATAAATTCAATCATATCAAATCTCCAGTTCTTTTCCATGTGCCTCTTCTCAACAAAAGGCTCACACGGGCAACAAAAATCAGCCCTTCCAATGTATCGCTGACTTTGAAAAAAGTGCATTTGAGGACCAGGATCTGAAACCCACAACTAAGATCATGTTTTACCCAGCAACACTGATACCCATACCTCTACACCCTTCCGAGACTACAGGCATCTCAAAACAGTGGAGAGCAAGGAGTGGTGCGGGGTCCCCTGCTTTCTGTCATTTACATAAATGATTTGGATGTGAATATAGGAGGAATAGTTAGTAAGTTTGCAGATGATACCAAAATTTGTGGTGAAGTGGAACATGAAGGCAACGGTCTCTGAGTATGATGGGACCTTGATCAGACAGGCCCATGGAGCATTTAAAAGCTATCTGGATGGGTACATGAATAAGGAAGGGTTTAGATGGATTTGAGCCAAATGCTGGCAAATGGTCCTGATTGGCATGGATGAGTTGGACCGAAGTGCTGCACAACTCTGTGACTCCATGACTCTATGAGTCCCACCAGAGGAACCTTAGCAATACCCTCCAAATCTGTTGGCAGGAAGGACAGACCAGCATCGATGCGCTAGTCAGTCAGAGATCCCTTCTGCTGGGTAGGACATGTTGATTGTGCACCAGGTTACATAACGCTTGCCATCGATGGCAGGTTACTTGCTTTCAAAACTGCAGCCAATCTTTCAAACATATGCCCCACATGGGAGACAGATAATGAAGGTAAAGAGCCCTTGGGATCCAAGGAAATTTGGCTCGTTGGATCAAGAATTGGCTGAGCGGCAGGAAGCAGAGAGTGATGGGTGAGTGGTGTTTTTCCAACTGAAAGCCTGTGTCCGGTGGGGTTCTGCAAGGATCGATGTTGGGGCAGCTTGTGGTCGACATAAGTGATTTAGACATAAAAATAAGCTGGTTAATCCGCAAGTTAGTGAATGGTAAACGTAGGCTGGCTAATCAGCAAGTTAGTGGATGGTAAATGTGAGCTGGTTATTCAGCAAGTTAGTGGATGGTAAATGTAGGCTGGTTAATCAGCAAGTTAGTGGATGGTATGAAAATTGATAGGGTGGAAAATAGTGAGGGGGATAGCCTTAGATTACAGGAGGATACAGACGGGCTGGTCAGATGGGCAAATGGATTCGATTCAGATAAATGTGAGGTGATGCACTTGGACAGGACAGCTCTGTGCCAAACCAGTGTCATTTGCTATAGATGTGGTCATCCAGACTCAGAGTCTTCAGTACAGAAACAAAAAAGGTTCTTTGGCCCATCAAGTTTGCACTGGTCAAAAACAACTACCTAACTGTTCTAATCCAAGAGTGAGATAGACAGGTTCTTGATCAGTGGGAGAATCAAGGATTATGGGAAAAGGGGAAGAAAGTGGACGTGAGGAGCGTTACATCAATCGTGATCGTATTGAATGGCGGAACAGACTCAAGGGACCGAACAGCCCACTCCTGTTACTATGTCTTATGAACTTATGGTCTTTATCCCATTTTCCAAGGCCGATTGCCATGTATGCTTAGCATTGCAAATGGACATCTAGATACTTGTTAGGGGGGGTTCCAACTCAACCACCCCTATAGTGAGTTGCAGATTGCCATCACCATCTGGGTGAAAAAGCTTTTCTCACATCTCACCTAAACCTCCTGCCACACGCCTTAAGTCTGTGCCTCCTGGTTATAGAGGGGTGGGATGCAGAGTGAAGGTACGAGGAGTGTTGCACAGACAAATACAGAAGGCAAACCACATCAGTCTGGAAAACAGTGCCTATATGGTCAGGCTAAGTCACAAGAGAAAATGACAGGCAAGATGGCTCCACAATTGACCCCATGGAGAGGGAATGTAAAACAGAAAAAGGGGAAAAGTCTTCACCAGGAGCATACCATCGACGTTTTCAAAGTTAGCAAGGGATAGAAAAACAGATATGTAAGCAAATCTCAGAGAATTGTAAAAAATAATAAAGTAATAAAATATGGGATTTCAAAGTCCTCAGTATTGACTGGGAAAAACTTAGTATGGAAGATTTAGATAGGGCAGATTTGCTAAAATGTATAACAAGATAGATGTTTAAGCCAGTATTTGGAGAGAGGGATCTAATTTGAGGCTAGTGGTGGATGCGTCAGTGGAGAAGCAGTTCAATGATCATGACAACAACTCAATGAGTTAAGATAGTTCTAGGAAAAGACCAGAAATAAAGGTTCAGAATTGGGGGAAGGCTGATGATAATAAGATTTGGTGCAACTGTACTGGAAGCTGCTATTGCGGGAAAATCCACATCAGAGCAGTCGGAGACATTCAAAAAGGGGGATAGTGAGAGTGCAGGGCCAACATGTTCCTGTCAAGGTGAAGAGTTGGAGCAACAAAGGCAGAGGAGCCTGGATGTCAAGGATTGCACAGAATTGGCTCAGGAATACAAGGGAAGGTTATGGTGGATGCTAAGGGGTGTGATGAGTTGAAGGGTTTCTTTCTGTGCTGTAAAAGTCTATGATTCTGTGGCACATTTGGGGTTAGGTGGGATTCGTACCCCAACCAACACAAGTCCCATAAAGTTATGTTCAACGGTCACTAACCTTTTGGCAGATGGACTGTTTATGAAGGAAAACCTAAGAATGGAGAACTGAAGTTTCCTTTATTTAGTTCACTGAAACACTTCCAAAAAAAAACTGAGAGACTCACAGTTGATACAATCTCTTTGAAAGAAAAACGCTTCCCCAGCTACGGATGCAATGTACAGAAGCTTTACAGCTGGAATCACAGAGACAAGCCAAAACCTGAGTTATGTGTCAACCTCGTTCCCCAGAGTGGGCAGTTTAAATATTGTAAAAGCTTGTCACTTCATCAGATTATTCAGTAAATGGCCAAGTGAAGAGTGTACTCATTGGTGTAAAATGCTGCAGTAGAAAGTGGGACTTGAGTTTAGTTCAATAGATTAATTCGCTGCAGTCCAGCGCTCTTTGAATGAAAGCACTGTGACATTTAGATAGCACATTATCGAGTCTTCAGGATGTCCCAGAGCACTTCACATACACAAAATTACTTTTGAACTGAGCTCATTCATATGTTGACAGCCACAACAGTCAAGTTGTGCACACAACCAGCTTCCACAAACAACAGACGAATAGCTTATTACTGTGGATATTGGCATGGACGTCCACCTTTGAAGCCTTCAGAAAGCATTTCATCAATGTAGGTTGACTCTAAGCCAAGTAACAAATGTGAATAGCTTGTGTGGATGTAGGGGAATCGCCATTTTGAATTCTGAAAACAAAAACACAAGGATTTCATATAAAATTAACGTTTATATACAAAATATAAAATTGATGTGCCCCAGATCATTCGAGTACAGGAGCAGGGATTTCATGCCGCAATTATACAGGGCCTGGAATATCGTGTGCAGTTTTGGTCTCCCCTTATCTGAAGAAGGATGTTCTGTCCATGGAGGGAATGTAGCAATGGTTTACCAGACTGATTTGTGGGATGGCAGGCCTAACGTATGAAAAGAGACTGGATCAGTTGGGAATATGTTCACTGGGATTTCAAATAATGAGGCGCCTATCTCGGAGAAGCCTGGAAAATTCCAACAGGACTTGATATGGTAAGTGCAGAATGGATGTTCCCAATGACCGAGGAGTCCAATACTAGAGGTCATAGTTTAAGGGTACCTGAAGGGTAAGTCGCTTAGGGCTGAGATGAGGAGAAATTTGTTCACCCAGAGAATGGTGAGCCTGTGGAAACCGCGCCCACTGAGGGTGGTGGAGGCCAAAATGGTGAATATGTTCAAGATGATGTTAGATGTGATTCTCGGCCTAAGGGAGTCAAAGGTTAGTGGAGAAAGCGAGAGCACGGACTGAGTTGAATGATCAGCCATGATCCTATTAAATTGTGGAGCAGTCTCAAAGGTTTGAGTAGCTTATTTCTGCTCCTGTTTTCTGTTTTTCTGTTTTTATTTTTGAATAAGTTAATTGTACAAAGACACCTTTAGCTTTAATGAAAGCATGTTAGGAACTTATCAACAATACTGTCTTCATCAACGATCATCAAATTCATTCTGAATTACTTTGGTGGTGTCATCATCATAAGATCGTAATCTGGGTCAGATTTCAGAACCATCCCTCCGCAACAACACATTTCCTCTCATCCCTTTGAACTGGATGCTCTGTGTTTTGTGAACAATTTGATGAAAGCTTGCAAATTAACAGAAGCCTGTGATGTGATGATGAAACCATGGAAAACATCAAATGTACTAACAAGTATGTTCCCACTGTTTCTCTTCTTCAGCTATTCTCCTACTCCATTTGGACTGGACGTGCTTCTCAAATGATTCATTGAGACACACAGATTTTAGACAGTATCCCCTCCCTGTATAACAACGTGGGTGTCATTTTTTTCACAGGCATCTTCTGATCTTAGCAATTATATGGGATCCGGTCATGTCCTGCATTATTTAGCTGTATTCTTTACGTAAGTCACCAGGATGACCATTCCGTTCATTATCGATACATTTCACTCCACCCTAATCCACCCAATTGTTGGCACAGACATATCCAAAATGTCTTATATTTCAGCACGGATTTTTGTTTGAACATAACCATAGACTGTAATTTTATTCCATCAGCCTTGCAAGTTGGTACTCCATATATTTTGCCTTCTAACATCCTATGGTTTTCACTGGAACTGTCTTTGAATGTTTCCACTCTGTAGTTCAGATGCTGGATACTACAGAGTTCATGGGGCTGTTTGGTTACCCATAGCAAAGTATCCCAATTAAATAGGTTAGCAGCAAGACTTTTGTGAGTTCAAACTAAAGGTAACTCTTATGAACACATTTACCCCAGATTTTAAAATGAAACGTCTCACTCATTTGTACCACACATATACACACACACACACACACACAAAGATTAGATATGGATAAAAGCAAACCATCATAACTCTCCTCACACACTTAGTGCTGCAAGTACAAGCCACAACCCTAATTCTATGGCCTGCACAACTGACAACTACTCAACCAAGCCACATCAGCTGAATAGATTAACCCATGCTCACTGATTGCTTCCCTCCATTGCAGGACAAGATGATGCACCATCAGAGATACCACCAGTGTACTCGCATGTCACAGACCCCCCAGTGGAAGGATACTACGCTGTGATGCCAGTTTTGCCATCAATGGGTATTGGATGATCAAACATTGTAATACCAACACCTATTTTTTGAGGACCATCAGGATTAGCTCCCCTCAACACAAGCTCACCCCAACCCAGTCTCTGTACTCCTCAGAGGAGAAGGCAAGATTCACCAGAGACTTGGCCATGATTCTTCCCTCAGTCAGCATCATTAAAGCCAGGCTCATTGGGGGACTCATTTGGTTTTTGACAGCTTGTTGCATGCTGGAAATGATCAGGAGGCCCAATGCTGTGGCCAGAGGCTGGCCTGAAACATTTAACAATGATGGGGTGGTCGGGGAACAGCTAAAGAAGACCACAACGATAAAGAATTGTCACCATTAGATTTAACATTGATATCACCAGCTCAAAAACTGTCACAAAAACTGCGCACTGCTGGAGGCGGGTTTGATACCATTGGGATGTGGTGGTTACTCCTTGGCTGGGGAAAATGGCTCAGCTTTTCTGTCCCAGGCCCATTCCAGGGATTGTATGGCAACATCTAGGGGATCTCTCAGTCAGGGACCCGTCACTACAGGAGGCAAGAGTCGATACATGAATCAGAAGGCAGGCTGATCCAACAGGAATTAAACCTATCACAGCAGCCAGGTTGAGAGAACTTTAAGGATTTGGGACCATTGCTGGACTCTGTCAAGCTGTGGAGGTGCCAGTGTTGGACTGGGGTGGACAAGGTCAGAAGTCACACGCCACCAGGTGTTAGTCCAACAGGTTTATTTGAAATCACAAGCTTTCGGAGTGCTGCCCCTTAGTCAGGAGAAGGGTAACACAAGGGCACAGAATTTATGGGCAGAGAGAGTTCACAAGATCATAAAAATGGCAGGAGTGGGGTGTCAATAGGCTGAGCAATAAATCTCTGCAGGCGATCAGAAGTGTCAGGCGGTGTGAGTAAAGTAATGCTGGATAGCAAGTGAAGGGATGACCTATGATCTGATTAATTGAGGCAGAGCCATAATTACAAATAATTAAAAATAAGATGGTGCTGGAGACAAACCAAATGGCTTGAATAACAGAATAGGTAAAAGAGTTGCATCCTGAGGGTCTAACCAAAGCAACATGTAATCCAAAACTGTTCAAACTAGTCAACAAACTATACAAACTAAGGTGCCTTGACAACTTGTTATGACCTCTCTACCTTAATTGGTTTGTACAGCTTGGCCTTACAGTTTTCATTCTTAGCCTTTATAGACAGAAGCTCTTCCCTCTTTGTGAGACCATTCCATTCCGCTACAGAAAGCAAGAAATTCTGCACAGGTAAGTTCATAAAATAAAAAAAAAACCCTCCCTTCTTCAATGAATTCACCATTTGATCAAATGAGGTACTGCACAGGGATGTGTTAAGTGTCAATCCCTTCAAGGGAGCATGTCAGCTTCTCATAGCAGTCAGATTGAAATTCATCAGCAAGGAACAAACATACACTACGCCTGGTTCCTCACTCAGACTTCAATTGGAAAGTGAAGGCACCAGACTAGATACAAAGAGCCTTCTCTGGGAAGGTTCTGATTATTCAACATTTAACAAATGTTCGTCTTTTGTTCCGGTAGCCCTGGGAACTCTGTGACTACTGGCACCAGACATTTATTTGAAACATCTGCCAGTTACAAGAACCTTTTGTTCATCTCAATTCCCCAAGTGCCTTTGGAGCGGTTTCCTGGAATAGATCTTTTGCTTGATTTTCTTATAAATGCATCAACGTGGTCTAACAGAGCCATATTTCCAAATCAAAGGAAACACGGACATTGTGCTCTCTCAGATGACAGCTTCCGATATGCGCCCAGGTTTTAGAATGGGGTTTACAGAGTCATAGATTACAGATATACGCCTTTAGCCCAACCAGTCCATGCTGACCATGTTCCCAAACTAAACTAGTCACACCTGCCCGCATTTGGCCCAAATATTTCTCATTCATCAACTTATATAAATGTCTTTTAAACGTTGTAACTGTATCTGCATCCACCACTTCTCCAGGAAATTCATTCCACACACGAAACACTGTCTGTGTAAAAAAATTGCCCCCCCATGTCCTTTTTAAACCTTTCTCCTCTCACCTTTAAAAATATGCCCCTCGTCTTGAAATCCCCCATCCTCGGGAAAAGACACCTTCTATTCACCTTATCTATGCCCCTCATGATTTTATAAACCTCTATAAGGGGTTAGTTCACAATCTGAATGTACAGAACTATATAAAGATGGCATGAGGCAGAAAGAAGGGAGTCATTCAGCCCATCGGCCTCGTGGTCACCTTTTGAAAAAGGAGCCAATTAGTCTCCCTCCCTCATCCTTTACATATATTTGTCTGGTTTCATTATGAAGGTCATTGCTGAACCTGCTTCCAGCAGCCTGTCCAGTTCATGCCTGGTGTTTAATTCAGAGCTTGGTTTGAACTAACCACCAGCAGGAGCAGAGCAGCCACTCAACACAATCCCTCTTGATTGCAAACCGGAAGGGAATGGATATCCGCAAAGTGGCAGTCCAACCCTCCCTACGATTTCCCAGCATTCGGGATATTATGGCTGTCCGTGCTTGATGGGAATGCTGTGAGGTAAGGTGTATGGGTGGGAGGGGGTGCTCGATAGGGGGTTTGAGACATGGTTATATCCCAATCCTCACAAACTCTGCCTGAATTGTGCCACGTGTTTGAACTTTTATTCATGCATGCATGGGAGCTGTAGCTATTGAAGATGGTGCATAACTGAAACTTTACTACAAAAACGATGGTTTTATCCACTCTCTATAGACAACATGTTTCCAATCAAAAGGCTACACAGTTGAACAGCCATGTATCTATCCAACGGCGTTCATGTAGTCTACAGGCCAGGTTAGTACACAAGAGTATAGTATCCAATCTTATTAAAACTAATACATGAGATTATATTATCCAATCATATCACAAGATGTTTAAATCTTCTAATCAGAAGCCCTTTGCTACTCATTGCACACTCTCTGTGGAATTCTAACTCCATCTGTATTTACTGCACTGATTCTGTGCTTTCCCAATGTTTGTCTGAATCCTACATCGATTTTGGCTTCCACCAGTTGATCGTGATGCCATTGCCACTGGTTTGAGTTGGGAGTTGGACTCGGGGCTGTTCAATGAGGCTTGGGATTTTAAATCTCTTAGGCCTCACACTCTTGGAAGCAGAAAGATGCACTGCCAATTTCCCCCACCACACCCTCGTTTCTCACTCCCCCGAGTTAAAATTGACCCTTTTTCATGGTTTTCAATCAAACGTTGATAATTGGATTGTGGATATTAATCATGCCTGTGGGGCTTCAATCTTAGACGATTGAGGCATAAGCTTTAAATTTTAAAAAGCCCAGCTTAACAGGGAAACAGTCTTATTCTGTGAGGAAGAAAGCAAACTGATGCCTCAGGCAAAGGTGTGATAGATAATTGACAATTTAATCTTGGCCCTTGCAAACAGTTGTCTTTGTGAAGATAAGGCAAACACCTCATCGAAGAGTGAGCCTGATGTTCTTCTCTTTGCAACAAAGACTGGGTTTCTGAGATCACCAAATAGATGAAAGACACAAAAACTCTTGAGCTTGAAATCTCGCCAAAGCAAACGTACAGTTTAAAAGACTGTCAACTCAAATATAGCTTTGATTAAAAGCACATGACAAGTGAAAGAAGACTGACGTCAGGCTTTGCAACTTGTATTCCAGATAATAGTTAATATTTTCTGTCCATACCAAAGGGAATAAAACATCAACTGTTAAAAGCACCAAGAACAAAAGACAAATACTGAAGAAGTCAAACTGACGACCTCATTACCAAATGGTTTAGAAGCATGCTCCTTCAGGAATGTTCGAACATTTGCACCAGCACTTTCATCCAACTGAGATTTTTAATGTTGGAAAAAATGCAAAGCTAAAACGAAATTTTGTTCTCATTAATTCCCCAATGTTAATTCAATAATTTGCCACACTTCCGACAAGCAGCCCCCGTTTTGTGTGAATGGAGTGTACAGGGTTATTTGGAGTTGTCTAGTTTCCCAGATGTATGCTGTTTTAGCCCATGTGTAATCAATCGCCTGTTATTATTTGCAGTAAAGAATGTGCACCATTGCATCTTCATGCGTACTGCTGCTACCTCCAACTCAGTAAAAACAAGGACTGCAGATGCTGGAAACCAGAGTCTAGATTAGAGCGGTGCTGGAAAAGCACAGCAGATCAGGCAGCATCCGAGGAGCAGGAAAATCGACGTTTCGGGCAAAAGCCCTTCATCAGGTATTCCTGTGCTTTTCCAGCGCCACTCTAATCTAGACGCTACCTCCAACTTGCCAACTAGCCATGTGGCTCTGTAATCATTGTTCTATCATCACCATCTTTCAATAAAGTCCCGCATAAGAGATTAATGTGTAAAATTAAAAACACTGGGGATTGTATATTGAGGTGAATAGAAAATTGATGAGCAGGCAGTAAGCAAGGAGTAAGAATGAATGGGACTTTTTTGTTTCTGAATGACAAGCAGTGACCCTCAGGGTTCAGTACTAGGACCCCAGCTATTCACAATATGTGCTAATGATTTAGATGAGGAAACTAAATGTAATACCTCAGAAGTTGCTGATGAACAAAGCTGGGTGGGAGAGTAAGCTGTGAGGAGGACGCAGAGTAGTTGTAATGTGATTTGGATAGGATGAGAGGGTGGGCAGATGCCTGGCAGATGCAGGATGATGCGGATAAATGTGAGGTTATCCATTTTGATGGCAAAGCTAGGAAGGCAAATTATTATTTAAATGGCTGCTGATTGATGGAGGGGAATATTCAAATGAGACCTGAGTGCCCTTGTGCACCAATCGCTGAAAGTAAGCATGCAGGAGCAGCAGGCAGTACAGAAGGCAAACTGTATGTTAGCTTTCATAGCGAGAGGATTTGAGTTCAGGAAGGGGGACGTCTTGCTGCAATAATACGGGGCATTAGTGAGGCCATACCTGTAACACTGTGTACAATTTTGGTCTCCTTATCTGGGGAAGGATGTTCCTGCTATGGAGAGATTGCAGTGAAAAGTTTATCAAACTGATTCCTGGGATGGCAGGACTGACGTATGAGGAGAGATTGAGTCGGTTAAGATTGTATTCTTTGGATTTTCAAAGAATGAGGGGGTATCTCATAGAAGCCTATAAAATTCTAACAGGTCTAACATTTGAACAGAAAGGATGTTCCTGATGATGGGACAAAGGTCACAATTTAAGGATAAATGGTAAAGCTTTTAGGACTGAGGTAAGGAGACATTTCTTCACCCAGAGAGTGGTGACCCTGTGGAATTCACGGCAACAGAAAGTGATTTTGTGTTTTCAATAAGACAGTAGATATAGCTTTTGGGGCTAAAGGGATCAAGGGTTTTGGGAGAGGATGGGATTTGGGTATTGAGCTTGAGGATGAGCCACAACCACACTGAATGGTGGAACAGGCTCGAGGAGTGGAATGGCCTACACTTGCTCCTGTCTGCTCTGACTCTATCATGCATACTTCTGGTGTCAACCCCATGACACTACAAGTTGCACTCACCTCCACTGTCCCAGTATGCATCCCTTCACTCATCCTGAGACATGAGGTGTACAACACGTGCTATTTGGAAGTTGGATCTTAAAATGGGAGCAGAAGAATTTTGAGCAGTCCTGTGAAGGATATTTTTAAAAGGTCATTCTGCCCATGAAGACGTTAAGAAAGTAATTACAGGCCGGTGTCGAACAGGAAATTATTGGAGAAAGTCCTGAGGGCAGGATTTTCTCACATTTGGAATAAAGACTTGTCAGCAATAGCATGACTTTGTGTGGGGGAGGGTGTTTCTCACAAAGTTAATTGAGGGTTTTTGAGGAGGCGAGCACTATTGAGGGGAGTTCCAGCTCACGGGACAGAGGTAGGTGATGGCAGAAGGTTATCAGAATGAACCTGGATGATTGGAGGGTTGACGGAAGAGTGTCCATGAATGGATCATGACATTATGATCCCAGCTGGTGATACTGCAAGGCACGTCTGATCCCAGAACGAAACATGACGCGATAGATTTCTTTTAAGGTGGTTAATGCACTGGTGAGTCACTGAGATGTGACTGCAGAAGGCTGCAGATGTTCTTACACAACAGGGGTCCCAGCACCAATCTTTGTGGAACACCACTGCACACAGATCTCCAGTCAGAATAACACTCTTCACTGCTATGCTGTCTTCTTTAACCAAGCCAGTTCTGTATCCAGCTCACAGCAGATCCCATGTGACTTCACCTTCTGTATCAGCCTGCCATGAAGGACCTTGTCAAAGACTTTATTAAAGTCCATGTAGACAACATCTTTGCCTGACTGACTGATTGAAGATGTGAAATGAACTGCCAGAGGAAGTGGTAGAGGCCAGTACAATTCCAACATTTCATAGAGACTTGTACAGACACACGAATAGGAAAGGTTTAGAGGGATATGGGCCAAATGCAGGCAATTGGGAATAGTTCAGCTGAGGAAACCTCTTTGGCATGGACAAATTGGACTGAAGGGTCTGTTTCCATGCTGTCTGACTCAATGACTGCAATTCAGAACTCAAAAATAATGTACACCAAGTTTCATCATGAACAGGAAAAGTAACTTTATTTATTATAAACACTTATACTTTAACAAAATGACAAAGAAGTTGGATTATTATTTTCTAAGCTATTGCTATTAAACTTACGCGATACCCCTTTTATCTAAGTACACACTCATTCATGAATAACACAAACAGGTGGTTTGACACAAATACTACGGGTGGGGAAAAAATAGATAGTTCTCTGCCATAAGTCCAGACCACAAAAGTAGAATGGCTTGTTCTCACAACCCTCTTCTTGGTGGTGATAATAAAATGCTGTCTGTAAAACAGATGGTCAGTTTTTAACTCACTGGTTGACCAGTTGGACCCAGAGTCTTTTTTTTCTCTGTTTTATAATTCTTTCATTCAGTGTCTCTGAAGATTGGTTTTCCTGCTCTTTCGATAGCGAATGGGGGAGAGAGAGGATGTTTCCTCTGCAGGCTTCCGGAGACTTCCTCCTACAGTCTGACGCATCTGTGAGGCTGCCAATTGAATAGCCAATCAAACGTCTGTCTCTGGGCAGAATTCCCCTGAACAAGCAACATGCATTGGAAGAAAGAACTGCCAAGGCTGGAGATCTGAAAATGCTGGAGAAACTCAGCCAGTCTGGCAGAAAAACATAGAACATAGAAGAATACAGCGCAGTACAGGCCCTTCGGCCCTCGATGTTGCGCCGATCCAAGCCCACCTAACCTACACTAGCCCACTATCCTCCATATGCCTATCCAATGCCCGCTTAAATGCCCATAATGAGGGAGAGTCCACCACTGCTACTGGCAGGGCATTCCATGAACTCACGACTCGCTGAGTAAAGAACCTACCCCTAACATCTGTCCTATACCTACCCCCCCCCTTAATTTAAAGCTATGCCCCCTTGTAATAGCTGACTCCATACGTGGAAAAAGATTCTCACTGTCGACTCTATCTAAACCCCTAATCATCTTATACACCTCTATCAAGTCACCCCGAAACCTTCTTTTCTCCAATGAAAACAACCCCAAGTGCCTCAGCCTTTCCTCATACGATCTTTCTACCATACCAGGCAACATCCTGGTAAACCTCCTCTGCACCCGTTCCAGTGCCTCCACATCCTTCCTATAGTATGGCGACCAAAACTGCACACAATACTCCAGATGCGGCCGCACCAGAGTCTTATACAACTGCAACATGACCTCAGTACTCCGGAACTCAATTCCTCTACCAATAAAAGCCAGTACGCCATATGCCTTCTTCACCGCACTATTTACCTGGGTGGCAACTTTCAAAGATTTGTGTACATGGACACCAAGATCCCTCTGCTCATCCACACTACCAAGTATCCGACCGTTAGCCCAGTACCCCATCTTTTTATTACCCTTACCAAAGTGAATCACCTCACACTTAGCTACATTGAACTCCATTTGCCACCTTTCTGCCCAGTTCTGCAGCTTATCTATATCCCGCTGTAACCTGCCACATCCTTCCTCACTGTCTACAACTCCTCCGACTTTCGTATCATCCGCAAACTTACTCACCCAACCTTCTAACCCCTCCTCCAGGTCATTTATAAAAATGACAAACAACAATGGTCCCAAAACAGATCCCTGCGGAACACCGCTAGTGACGGCACTCCAAGATGAACATTTGCCATCAACTACTACCCTCTGTCTTCTTCCAGCCAGCCAACTCCTAATCCAAACCTCCAACTCACCCTCAATGCCATACCTCCGTATTTTTTGCAGTAGTCTACCATGGGGAACCTTATCAAACGCCTTACTAAAATCCATATACACCACACCTACTGCTTTCCCCTCGTCCACCTCCTTAGTCACCTTCTCAAAGAATTCAATAAGGTTTGTGAGGCACGACCTGCACTTCACAAAACCATGCTGACTATCCTTGATCACATTATTCCTATCCAGATGTTCATAAATCCTATCCCTTACAATTCTCTCTAAGATTTTGCCCACAACAGAAGTGAGACTCACCGGCCTATAGTTAGTGGGGTTATCCCTACTCCCCTTTTTGAACAAGGGAACCACATTTGCTATCCTCCAGTCTTCTGGCACTACTCCTGTAGACAAAGAGGACATAAAAATCAAGGCCAATGGCTCTGCAATCTCCTCCCTTGCTTCCCAGAGAATCCTAGGATAAATGCCATCAGGCCCAGGAGACTTATCTATTTTCACCTTTTCCAGAATTTCCAACACCTCTTCTCTACATACCTCAAAGCCATCCATTCTACTTAATTGTGACTCAGTACTCACATTGACAACAATGTCCTGTTCCTGATTGAATACTGACGAAAAGTATTCATTCAGTGTCTCCCCAATCTCTTCAGCCTCCACACGCAACTTCCCACTACTATCCTTGACTGGACCTATTCCTACCCTAGTCATTAACAGTTAACATTCGTGTCCAGTGATCCTTTGACATCAGGTAGTGCCAGATTTTCAGGACACAATTGAGATTCTTTGTTCCACTCTGCATGATTCATTCCTTCTTTTTTTCCCCCAAGTTGCATACAAACCCCGAGCACTAATTTTTTTCCTTTTTGAACCAGTATCCATTTTTCCATTTATAGTTCATGGTCTAAAATGAAAAAAAAAAATCTTTGCACTATTGAAAGGCCAGTTTAACTCAATTGAGAAAGGCAAGTGATCAGATTGTGTGCCAGATTAATTGAAGGTATGGTCAGGGCAAAGGCATATTGTCAAAAAGAACACAGTATTCTCTAGTTTAAAGTGGGACACAGTCAACCTCCTAACAAAATGCAAAATGGTTGAATAATGTTTTAAGAGCTATCGTCTTGTTTAGCAATAGGGGGATTTAAGGTCTACATCGACATAGCATGCCAGAAAAAAAATCTGAATAATTTAAGCATCTTCAAAATTTATCCTTCAAAAGACCAATTCAGTGTCCAATTAAACATATATATTTATTAGATAGAATTTATGTCAGTTGGACAGAGGCCACTGAATCCTTAGACTAGACTTAGGGCCATGTGATCATTATGTGATCTTTTTAATGAGATGCCAACAAACAGAATTGTTGAGTTGGTGATTGCATTGACTGTCATGGTAGCCTTCCAGAAAGAGTTGCTGGACAAAATTAATCCTTATAGTATTGGCTAGCTACTGAACGATCTTCACAGGTTGATGAAGTGTCAGGTCCCAAGTACAAAACTGACGAACGACGCAACCTTTAGAACAGCAAGACATGTGGAAGATGTGGTCTTCTGCACGCACCAAGGAAATGACCAGCTTTCAATCAATTTTGCAAGGCATGTGACAAAGAAGGGCCATTGACGAGGCAGTGCATTGGAGCAAAGACTGAGCCAGATATAAAGAGCTGTGCACTGACCCACACAGACAGCATCAATGCAGTATATCTCAGCTACATAAAATAATCAGCATCTGACGATGCCCATGATGAAATAAAGAATGGTGAACACATATTTCACTCGGTCAATCTTGTAGAAAGGAGCAATATCGTCATACTGCTTGCAAAATTTTAAATAATTTGCCCTCAGAAAACTGCTACCTGTTTGTTATTGGCTAAGGTTGACACATGAGTGTGTGAACTTGGAAAGAACTATATCCACAGGCATGAGAAGCCATGACACGACCTACAAATGTAAAACCATCTGTACTCAACAATTCACAAATTCCATGTGCAGAATCAATTGTACTGGAGTACGAGGACGATCAATCCACACTGTAGATATTGCTAGACCAGAGAGTGCAGATAGAGCTTGTACTAATCACAGTTTGAATAGTCAGGCATTGGATACAGCGCAGAAACAGCAGCAGACTGGTCAAGAATCACTCGCAGAACCATATATGAATGAAGAAGGGAATAGTTCACTTTTGTATGAATTAGTGGAGCTAAAATCTCACTGTTCTACTGCGGAAAGAAAACTTAAAATGCGGGAAGAGAAGGCTGAACAATGAGCTCAATCTAACTCCATAAACAGACGTTGCTGGAAAAGCTCAGCAGGTCTGGCAGCCTGTGAAGAGAAATCAGAGTTAATGTTTCGGGTTAGGTGACCCTCCTTCAGGACTGTCCTGAGGAAGGGTGACCGGACCCGAAACATTAACTCTGATTTCTCTTCACAGGTGCTGTCAGATCTGCTGAGCTTTTCCAGCAACGTCTGTTTCAGTTTCTGATTGAAAGCGACCACGGTTTATTCCTGGTCAAAATCCAGACTGGGAGAATACTATCTCTGAGATGGTGAAGTCTTTAGGAGATACCCCCATACAACTCACAAAGACAAAGACAGGAAATAGGTGAAATGCAAACTCTGTATCATCAATCCATTGAAGTGGTTAATAGTTCACAGACAATCTACTGTATCCATTCTGCTCCCTTGCTCCCACCAAGTGTTGGAGGACACGGAGGAGCACAGGTTCATCAGCTGAAGGTGGATTGAGGCAGCTGGTAGCTGATAACAAACAGGCTTCCTTGCCCATGTTTGACCTGATGCTGTGAGACCTCACAGGATCCAGAGTCAATGTTGAGGACTCCTAAGTCAACTCCTTCCCGAATGCATCCCACTGTGCCACCACCTCTGCTGGGTCTGTCCTGCCAATAGGACTGGACATATCCAGGGATGGTGATGCCTTGTCTGCAGGGTAGGATTCCGTGGTAGGGTGTTGCTGTGAGACAACGCTCCCAGATAATCGTGAGGGGGACAGTGCAGGGTCAACACAGCAGTTATGGTTCCTGATCATTGCCAGGCAGTCTGTCCAGTTTCATTCCTTGTTTTAGACTTTGGAGTGGTCTGTTACAATTGAGTAGTTGACTCGGCCATTTCGGAGAACGTTTTGAGGTAGCTGACAGTGTTGTGGGTCCATTGTCACGTGTCAGACGAGGTAAGGATGACAGATTTCCCTCCCTCACGGGCATTGGCGAAGCAGGTGAGGTTTTCAGAAGGAACAATGATCAAGGGCACAGGCATTCTGCCACTGTTGGACATTGACAGCCTACTATACAATGGGCCTCAAAGCATTAAGGGGCAGTGTTTTAGGTTTAAGGGGGAGACAGTGGTGTCATGGTAATGTCATTGGACAGGCTAAGGCTCTATGGAAAGGGACATAATTCCAGCCATGGCAACAATTAATTAAAAGATAAACCTGAGTATACAGCTGCTGTCAGTGATGGTGACTTTGAAACTGTCATTAGTTCTAAAAAAATGCATCTAATGCCCCTTTGAGTGGGAAAGCTGCCACGCCTAACCGGATCTGGCCTACATATGACTCCAGACCCACAATGATGTGGTTCACTCTTAACAGCCCTCTGAAAAGGCAAGCCACTCAGTTCAAGAGCCATAACAGATGGGCAATGACTGCTGGCCTTACCAGGAATGTTCCAAATGGAAAGCAAAAGCATGATCTGGTAGATGTTTGGTGACTGGAGTGAATAAAAGGCAGGGGTGCTGTTAGGAGTGTGCGAACATCTCCACCAGGTGGTCTTCTCTGCTCTACCTAAGTGCTATGTAATGTGCAGCTCATAAAGACAAAAGCTACAATCTGTTGAGCATTGTGAATGCTGATATGTACAAGTTCTTGGTATAAGTCAGCTCAAGCAATTTGTCTTTTCATCTCCCATCACTTCTCAGCCTCTCCCCTTCCCAGCTCTTCCTCATTCTTCCCCCATCCATTCCCTGTCTCCACCCTTTTCCTCTGTTCCCTCACTTGCTGTACCTTCTCATTATTATTTATCTCTTTATTCCATATGCCGGGAGTGGATTATACACGAGCAATTATGTTATTTATTCCCTTTAGTTAAATGTCTTGATTACCTTTAACAGGCAAAATAAATTTTGCTCCTTCCAATATCAATGTTTAAGTGCTTTCTTTGGTCTGGAGAATATTGCCTTGTAGCATTCACACAGGATTTAAACATTTCCACAGATTCCTTGAGCTTGTTAAACTCATAAGTGCTTTGTAATCCACAGTCCCATTTTCAGAAAGTCTTGATGAGTCACTCTCTCTTGCACCAACTCAATTATTGAAATCGAAAGTGATAATTTCAAACTTTATCAAATTGAGCTTTGCCAAAGCGAATACTGGTTTTGCAATGTACAGGGGAAATTCCAGACTGTTATTCATCCCCTTGCACTTTCTTGAACTAAGGAGGGATGAGTTTAATGTTTATCCTCATTTCCCTCGACCTGCGTTCCCATCTCTGAGACCCTCACTGCCCGCCAAATCAGCCTCTGAACTATGGGCTCACCAGGTCCTCCTAACCCCTTCACTCCTCCAGCCCTTCGTCTACATGGGGAATGATGACCTAACAGTATTATTGCTGGACTATAAATCCAGAGACCCAGGTAACATTGTGGGAACCCAGATTTGAATCCTGCCATGGCAGATGGTAACATTTGAATTCAATAAAAATCTGGAATTAGAGGTCTGACAATGACCATGAAACAATTGTCAGAAAATCACATCTGGCTCCTTTGGGGAAGGAAACTACTGTCCTTACCTGGTCTGGCCTACACGTGACTCCAGGCCCACAACAACATGGTTGACTCTTAACTGCCCTCTGGGCAATTAGGAATGGGCAATAAATTCTGGCTTGAGCATCGTCATGTAAATGAATATTAACGTATTTGTTGATCAGCCTCACACCCAGACCTGATATAGCTCCTATGTTTATCATAGTCCTGGACTATCAAATTGGAGGAGAAATCATTTCACACTCCAACATCTCTCAAAACTCTGTGCTGGGAGCCTGTATTCATGAATCTGGTACAAAATGTCCTCCATCTGTTTTTTGTGTCAGGATATCAAGTATATCTCTCATATTCTTCTCTGAAGTCTTCAACACACTCGAAAGGACTTTTTAGTTCATGAGTTACTTTTGGAAAGGTAGTGATCTGACCTATCGATAAATGAGGCAGACAACGTGCAAGCAACAAAACTTCCCCTGCAGGGAAATTACCAGCATGGTGAATTTTGTTGATCTGGGTTGAGGGAGGAATATTAGCCCAGCCATTGGAGTTAACATCCTACTCTTCTTCAAGCTGTTCCAAATGCTGTTTTATGCCCAGCTAAGTGAGCTGAAGGAGAGTACCTCTGACACTGCTGTAGTGCTTAAGTGCTACATGAAGGTATCAGCCTCAAATAGGAGCTCTAGTTCCAAGACTGGGGCATGAATCCATAGTCCCCAGATTGGGAAGACAGCGTGCTACTTTCTGTGCTAAATTTACACTTTGTATCCCACTTGGGGGAGGTGTTGCTACTATTAGAGTCATACAGGGAGAAAGTGAGGACTGCAGATGTTGGAGATCAGAGTCAAAAAGTGTGGTGCTGGTAAAGCACAGCAGGATGAACATTCCTGATGAAGAGCTTTTGCTCAAAAGGTCGACTCTCCTGCTCCTCGGATGCTGCCTGACCCATTGTGCTTTCCAGCACTCCAATCGTAGAGTTATATGTCATGGAAACAGATCCTTCGATCCAACCAATCCATGCTGACCATAATCTCAAACTAAAATATGGAACATTTCATGAAAATGTGGAGCTTTATTACATATTAACATATTAGTGATAGTAGGGGCAATGGCATAATGACATTGTTACTCATCCAGCAATCCAGACCCCAGTGGGGACAGGGTTTCAACTCCCATCACAGATTCAACATCCATTCATACATTTGGACTTAGTAGTTAGTCTTAGCAATGGTGACTGTGGCAATGACTGGATTGATATAAAGATCCATCACAAACACTCTTTAGGGAAGGAAATCTGCTGTTGTTACCAAGTCTCAGCTACATGTGACTCCAATGCAGTTGGCTCTGAACCTCGAGGCACTGGAAAGGACAACAGAACCTCCCTCTCTAATAGCTCTATGGATATAGCCAGTGGTTCAAGAAGCCAACAACCCCCTACTAGCTCAAGGATGGACAGCAGTTCCCACAACCCCTCAAAGAATATAGCTAAAACATTACTCACAAGTCTCATACAATTAATAGTTGCACCCTTTTTAGTGTTGTTGAAAGGAGAGACTTAAGGGTTCAAGTACATTGTTCTTTGAAAGCAACGTCACAGGTAGATAGAATGGTTTAGAAAGCGTTTAGCACACTTGCCTTCATTGCTCAGACCATTGAGTATAGGAGTTGGGAGGTCATGTTGCAATTGTACAGGATGTTGGTGAGGTGATATTTGGAGTACTGTGTACAGTTCTGGCTGCCCTGCTACAAGAAGGACATTACTAAATTGGAAAGGATACAGAAAAGATTTACAAGGATGTTACCGGGACTGGAGGGTTTGAGTATAAGGAGAGGCTGGATAGTCTGGGACTGCTTCGCTGGAACGTACGAAATTGAACATTATAGAGGTTTATAAAATCATGAGGGGCATAGATAAGGTGAATAGCAAAAGTCTTTTCCCTAGACTGGGGTTCAAAACTAGAGGGCGTAGGTTTAAGGTGAGAGGGGAAAGATTTAAAAGGGAACCGAGGGGCAACATTTTCACATAAAGGGTGGGTCACAGGTAGAATGAACTGTCAGATGAAGTGGTTGGTGCAAATACAGTTACAATATTTACAAGACATTGAACAGTTATGTGGATAGGAAAAGAAAGGTTTAGGGGAATATGGGCCAAATGCAGGCAGATGGGACTGGTTTAGTTTGGGAAACCTGGTCAGCATGGATTGGTTAGACTGAAGGATCTGTTTTCAAGCTGTATAAATTTATGACGAGCTCAGAAAAGATTTACAAGGATGTTGTCAGGGTTGGAGGGTTTGAGCTATAGGGAGAGGCTTAACAGGCTGGGGCTGTTTTCCCTGCAGCGTCGGAGGATGAGGGGTGACCTTATAGAGGTTTATAAAATCATGAGGGGCAAAGATAGGATAAATAAACAAGACATTTTCCCAGGGGTGGGAAGTCCAGAACTGGAGGCCACAGGTTTAGGGTGAGAGGGGAAAGATAAACAAGAGACCTAAGGGGCAACTTTTTCACACAGAGGGTGGTACGTGTACGGAATGAGCTGCTAGAGGAGTTGGTAGAGGGCTGGTACAATTACAGCATTTAAGAGGCATCAGAATGGGTACATGAATAGGAAGGGTTTAGAGAAATATGGGCTAAGTGCTGACAAATGAGTCTAGATTGATCTAGGATGGACGAGTTGGACTGAAGGGTCTGTTTCCTTGATGTACATCTGTGACTCTATGGGTCCTAGAATCTATGAGTCTCCTGTTCTACGCTAATATTGTAACTTGTAAATTGTTAAGTAGAAAACAGGCAAAGAAACTACTGCAAATTATGTCTAAGTCTTGCTTTAAATATCTCTCCATCTGTTCCTCGAGTTTTAAACATCCTACTCCATTTCTGTAGCCTTTTCTTTGACATCCAACGGCCTACAATCTGTGCTTGCGTTTTCTGCACCAGTGCAAGCAGGTCTACATGCTTATTGGTCTTGTGCCCCGCCAGTAGCTCCACCTCTGTTTCTTCCTGGGTGCTGTTGGTGTAGATATTTGAAACTCTTTTTCCTCCAGGAACGCTTTATGTTCCTATTACTTGTTTCTTTGCCAGATGTCCACTTACTTTGTGTGTCCGCCTTCCTCCACTACAACAAACTCTTCATTCCCACACACTTTCTCTCTCTGCCTCTTACCACTTGCCTGACATTCATTTTTTTCCCTTGGCCTCTCCTTGTCCAGTTTTGGGGAGGCTGAATGGGAGGGGAGTTAGCTGCAGAAAACGGAGAAGGCAGAAAGAGCAGACCAAAGTGCAGAGATCGTGTGGAAGTAGGACTCAAAATACATGCACAGACAAAAGGAAGAACATCAAATGTAAAAAGCTCTTTTCATCACATATGTATAGCAGACCTGTCCCATGTAGTGGCTGACAGGATTGTTAATTGCATCCAGGAAAGGCTCCAGGGATTTGCAGCAACTGTGAAACCTCAGATGTCCTGCCAATTATAATCTCTCTGGAGGATAGCCCTGAGAATCGTAGATCTAGATATTGGTATCGAGAGAGAGATAAACGTCAGCACATTATTAGCCAGGGGAGATCTAACCATCCTATTTTCATCTGGGAACTGCTCTGCAGATGGAGGCAATCATTCTTTCGGGAAAATAATGTGATGGCTCTTGGGAGGTCCTGCATTAGCCCTAGAAAACACAGACAGTCATAACATCATTGATATGATCCAGGGTGGTGTGTACAGAGAAGCCCAGGTAAGACCTTCCCTAACTCTGGAGAGATGGACAGAGGCTGTAAGTTATGAATAAGTGAGTGACAGAGACAAAGATCGACATGCTCAGAGGGAACGGTGGGTGATATAGGGTCAGGTTTCATTTACGAGGACCTTAAATGGAATCAGTCAGTAGTTGAACTTGCCTTACCTCATTCTAGTTCAAATAATTCTCACTAAGAAACCAGTTAGAAGTGTGAGATGATGACAACATAAAAGACAAAACAGGACAATCAATATCTTTTTGTGCCATTCGACGGCTCTAGCACTGAAGGATGCTTTACAACCTACCACACCCATTTTAAGCAAGTTGCAAAACTAGTTGCTCAGAATGTTATTACTAGGAGATAGTTTTTTCAGTACAGTCAACTTGAGAAAGAACAAATTTGGACACTTCATGGTCTTGCAGTCTCTCATATTGTGGGCGGCACGGTGGCACAGTGGTTAGCACTGCTGCCTCACAGCGCCAGAGACCCGGGTTCCATTCCCACCTCAGGCGACTGACTGTGTGGAGTTTGCACATTCTCCCCGTGTCTGCGTGGGTTTCCTCCGGGTGCTCCGGTTTCCTCCCGGAAGATGTGCAGGTCAGGTGAATTGGCCTTGCTAAATTGCCCGTAGTGTTAGGTAAGGGGTAAATGTAGGGGTATGGGTGGGTTGCGCTTCGGCGGGGCGGTGTGGACCTGTTGGGCCGAAGGGCCTGTTTCCACACTGTAAGTAATCTAAGCCATAAATGTTGCTGACTCAGTTGGTGCTGCTGTATTTTTTTTTTGTTACATAGTCTACAGACTCCCTGGTTCTTGGGGTAGTAAGATTCATCATGTGCAGTCAGATTGGCCATATGACCATATAATCATGCTTCTATCCATCAAATCCCTACAGTGTGGTAACAGGTCATTACACCCAATGAGTCCACACCAGCCCTCCGAAGAGCAATCCGCCCAGATCCATCCCCCTACATTTCCCATGGCTAACCTACACATTCCTGGACACTATGGATTGTTTCATGCTGCGAGATAGCGGTTCTTTTGGAGCAGTAAATTCTGAGCATCAGTTGAGTCTTGATAAGTTCACAATCAATCAGAGGTGTAAATTTCAAAAACATGTTTTTTTTTCATCTTGGTACCTTCATCCAGGAGAGCCTCCACACCGACAACCATAAATAAGAATCTCCAGAGACTCTGAAATGCTTCAGTCACCTGACCCTCAGCCGCCATCTTGTTAATCTTTCGATGTCCACTTCTGAAAATAAAAGCCATTGGAGAATATCGTGCATTGGAACACTCCTTGTTTAAAGTTATAGACCTGGCATGCTTTTATAGGGCATGACAAGAGATGCAAAATTAATTGTCCTGTTCAAATCAGTCCCACATTTCTACAGGGATTTTTTTCTGAAAAATTCGTTTGCAGCTGCCTTCAGTGCAAAACCATGAGAAAGTCCCTGATAAGTGCAAGTATAAGGGCTGGCACAGCTGAACGTAAAATTGGACCCCGATCTAAGTGTTTCTGACCTTCAGCTAAGCTCTTCTCTCTACTCACAGGGGACATGTAAGCTTGATTCAGCTCTATGTGTTTGTGCCACACTCGCATGCACTGATTCTGCAGCTATCACGTTTGCCCTTTGAGTTGACAGTAATTAGCTTTGCAAGACTACCCCAACCATGCCAGTAGTCAAAGGCAATGCTCCTTCCAAATAACGCGTATTGCTATTTCTGAACCCAAAATAGATATCCTTGCTCAAAGGCATTTGTTAGGGGTAACACAAACAAAACCTGACCTTCAAATGCCAGTTAACGTGTATTGAAATAACGTCATGTGAAATAAATCTTAACTTCTGAAAGTCAGATAGTATTTAAATGAACTATTTAATATTCAAGCCCCAGTCCACAGCAAGAGTCGTCTTCTGAATAATAAAACTCTTCCCTTGCTGCAGTCTCGCTCTCATACATACACTAAGCTGCTTCTGAAGCAACTTCTATACTCCCTGTGGGCTATTTCTTTGCTAATTAACAGTTGCCAGTAATACTGATTATATAACTCATCCCTGGCAAAACACCATGGGCGATAAATGTGATTTTTCAAAAGAACTGCACCAGTTTGAAAGCTCCAGGGCACGGTTACAACTTGATTTCAGCTCTGCATTTTTAATTATTGTTCCATTTTTAACGTCTTGTTAAAATAACTCCCATGGATTCTTTGCGCAATTGGGTGCATCAAACTTTTACTTTCAAAGGGTCAAGGTAGACCTGGTGAGCAGCAATTGGTAACACAGGGAATCTTCTTTCGTTTGCCTGGCTCTTAAAATCATTCCTTATCGGAAGGGAGGATGACTGCAGTTTGCCTTCTGAGTTGCAATTTTACTGTTCTCATGGAGCCATAGGATCCTACAACATGGAAACCAGTCCATGTTAACCAGACATCTCAATCTGACCTTATCCCATTTGCCAGCACTTGACCCACATCCCTCTCAACCCTTCCTATTCATATACCCATCCAGATGCCTTTTAAATGTTGTAATTGTACCAGCCTCCACCACTTCCTCTGGCAGCTCATTCCATACACACACCACCCTCTGCATGAAAATGTTACCCCTCGGATCCTTTTTAAGTCTTTCCCCTTTCTCCTTAAACCTATGCTCTCTAGTTGTGGACTCCCCTGTCCTAGCAAAAAGACCTTGGCTATTCACTCCATCCATGTCCTTTATAAACGGCTGTAAGGTCACTCCTCAGCCTCCAACACTCCAGGGAAAAAAGCACCAGCCTATTCAGCCTCTGTCTAAAAGTCAAACCCTTCAGTCCTGGCAACATTTTTGGAAATATTTTCTGTACCCTCTCAAGTTTGACAACATCCTTCCTGTAGAAGGGTGACCAGAATTGTATGCAATATTCTAAAAGTGGCCTTACCAATATCTTATACAGCCAAAACTCCTCTACTCAATGTTCTGACCAATGAAGGCAAGCATGCCAAATGCCATCTTCACCACCCTGTCTATCTACAATGCTACTTTCAAGGCACTATGCACCTGTACCCCCAGGTACCCTTGTTCGGCAAAACTCCCCAGGGCCTTACCATTAACTCTATAAATCCTGCCCAGGTTTGCCTTAGACGTGTCTTCAGAGTGAGGCTAACAGTCTTACTGCCCCCCTCAATACCGGCAGTGGTGGCCTGCGCCATTTACAAAGGGCCTACTGTTAGGTGTCCACAACTCCCGCCTGTTTTAACTTTGAAATTAGGTCCTATGGCCCCTTTCAGAATGCTCCCCATGCACGGGCTGCAATGGTTCAAGAAGGCAGCTCACCACCACCATCTCAAGGAGCAACTAGGGGACGGGCAAGAAATGTCGACCCAGCCATTGACTCCCGCGAATGAATTTTTAAAAAAATCATCCAAAGATTCCACAGGTGAAGGAAAGGAAAGCTTAAAGTTTATTCTGTTAGTTTATTTTTGTGGAAGAGGAAATATTCTCCAGGGACATGGCTGTCCTGGGAGCTCCACACCCCTCTAAAATGACAATTAGATACCCCTAACACTGCCCCCCTAACCAATTCCTTTCCTGGTGATAGGCCTCACCAACTTTTGGTGGCCTGCAGTTTCACTTAGTGCATTTAAAAAAGGCCAGAACCTCAAAGGGGGCAGCATTTCTTATCCGTCCAAATAGACCAGATTGTCCCTGTAATCTAGCCCCGTTTCCTGAGCAGCGCTAAATCATTTTTATGTATATACTTTCATACAGCCCAACTGCTATTACTTCGCATATAAAATGGATATATTTCCAACTTTAAATCATGAGCACTTTCCCAGAACAGGAGTGATCAAAATGTCAAGGGGTCGGCCATTTTCTGGCAACATAGCCACAGTGGGACCAGCTGCAGAGGACTGAGTACTCTGGCTCAGATCCATATAAGCCAGATTTACGTCACCTTGTCGAGGACTTTCAAGGACTGTTTGAAAATAGTCTTGTCGAAAATTATCCCAAAGTTCTCTGAAATGTCACTGCTGCATTTTACATAATGCAAAATGCACTGTTCAAGAACATGGCCGGATATTGGTATCTGTGTGGAGTTTACACATTCTCCCCGTGTAAGCGTGGGTTTCCTCCGGGTGCTCCGGTTTCCTCCCACAGTCCAAAGATGTGCAGGTCAGGAGGATTGGCCATGTTCAATTGCTCCATAGTGTGGGCGGCATGGTGGCACAGTGGTTAGCACTGTTGCCTCACAGCGCCAGATTCCCGGGTTCAATTCCCGCCTCGGACGACTGACTGTGTGGAGTTTGCACATTCTCCCCGTGTCTGCGTGGGTTTCCTCCAGGTGCTCCGGTTTCCTCCCACAATCCAAAAAGTGTGCAGGTTAGGTGAATTGGCCATGCTAAATTGCCCGTAGTGTTAGGTGAAGGGGTAAATGTAGGGGAATGGGTCTGGGTGGGTTACGCTTCGGCGGGTCGGTGTGGACTTGTTGGGCCGAAGGGCCTGTTTCCACACTGTAAGTAATCTAATCAGTGTGCAGGGATATGCAAGCTAGACAGGAAACATAGGATTGGAGGCTAAGTTTGGGTTTGGAAGCTCTTAGATTTAATGGTCTGTACGGCCGCTTTCCACAATGTAGAGATCCAGAGGCCCAAGCAAATGTTCTTGGGTCATTGGTTCAAGTCTCAACATGGCAGATGATGGCTTTTGAATGAAATTACTAATTCGAGATTTGAATGCTGATTAGTTGTTGTTAAGACCTGTCTTTAGGGGAGCGAATCTATCACCTTTACCTGGTCTGGACTACACATGATTTCAGACTCACAACAATGTGGTTGATCCTTACCTGTCCTCTGAAGTGGCCAAGGAAGGCCACTCAGTTCAAGGCTGATTAGGGATGGGCAACAAATGCTGGCCTTGTCAGCAATGCCCACATCCCATGAAGGCCATTCAGCCAATCGGGAATCTGCTAGCCCTTATACTTCCCACAGCCCGCCTTGCAGCTGACTTCATCTCAGCACATTTCATTTTGGGAAAAAAGGAACTGGGAAAAGGTGAGTACATTTTCAGGCCCATTGTCTTTTCCACTGGGCCTCTGCCTCTGCCAAATGTATCAACTCAAAACCATTTTCCAACTCATGATCATTCTGCACAAATGGCAGGTTGGCCTTGAAATGTAAACACTGTTTCTCTCTCTTCTTGGGTACTGCCAGACTTTATTCATAGAATTCCTGCAGTGTGGAAACCTGCCATATAACCCAACACTGCCCCTATGAAGAATATTCCAGCCAGACCCATTCCCCTAATACTCTACATTTCCCTTGACTAATGCACCTAACCAACACATAGCTGAACACTAGGGCAATTTAGCTTGGCCATCTCACCTAACCTGCACATCTTAGATTGTAGGCGGAAACCCATGCAGACACATGGAAAATATGCAAACTGCACACAAACAATTGCCCGAGGCTGGAATCGAACCCAAGTTCCTGGCACTGTGAGGCAGCAGTGCTAAACACTGAACCAGCATGCCACTTGCTGAGCTTTTTTTTAGATGACGTACAGTGTGGAAACAGGCCCTTCGGCCCAACAAGTCCACACCGCCCCGCCGAAGCGCAACCCACCCATTCCCCTACATTTACCCCTTACCTAACACTACGGGCAATTTAGCACAGCCAATTCACCTGGCCCTGCACATCTCTGGACTGCGGGAGGAAACCGGAGCACCCGGAGGAAACCCACGCAGGCACGGGGAGAACGTGCAAACTCCACACAGTCAGTCGCCTGAGGCGGGAATTGAACCCGGGTCTCTAGCGCTGTGAGGCAGCAGTGCTAACCACTGTGCCACCGTGCCGCCCATTTTCTGCAGCATTTTCTATTTTTATTTCAGATCTCCAGCATCTGCAGTGTTTTTTTTTTCATGGCCAGGATTCGACTGGACCTTCAGCTCCACATTCTGTCATTCAGACAGCAGCACCATTGCCCCGTACCCCTTGACTCCCTCGTCAATTTGAAATCTCTCTAACTCAACCTAGATCATATCTAATGACCCAAACTCCAATGCTCTTTGGGAAATGCATTCCAAAGACCAGCAGCCTTACGAGACAGGAGATACTTCCTCATTTGAAGCATTTAGTTTATCCTCTGACTTCCTGAGTGTTGAGTGGGTCTACCTGATCCTTTTTCTTGAGTAGATTCTTGAATGAAACTTGACCTAATTAATCCCTTCATCATTTAAAGAAATATTGCTGCCTTTGGATTGTCTGAAGAACAATGATCGGTTGAGAGTAGGAGAGGATTCTGAGGGACTGGTGGATTGTGAGTGGCTGCCGGGATTGCAAGAGTCGCAGTGCTCTGTGTCTCTTTCGGTCGGGTAGAAAGTCAACGGATTTGGGAAAACTTTTCCGTGGGAAGCTGGAGTTATTACCAAGGAGGTCATTCACTGTCTCTTTGCTTGCAGCTCCAGGCTCAATGTCCAGGCTTATATCGGCCCTCCGAGCTGGATGCTGAAGGAGGTTGCTTTAAGATCTACGTAAAGAACCCATGGGAAATGGATGTAGATGTTTCCAACTGTGGGGTCTAGGTGTACAGCTCGTGTCGTGCATTATCGGCCCTTCAGCCCAACCAGACCGTCTCTATTCTGAGTCAAGATCAGAGTGGTGCTGGCAAAGCACAGCAGGTCAGGCAGCATCCGAGGAGCAGGAAATTCGACGTTTCGGGCAAAAGCCCTTCACCAGGAACCCCTATCTCCACCACCTGATTCCTGATGAAGGGCTTTTGCCTGAAACATCGATTCTCCCGCTCCTCACATGCTGCCTGACCTGCTGTGCTTTTCCAGCACCACTCTGATCTTGACTCTAATCTCCAGCATCTGCAGGACCCCCCCCCTTCTGCCGTGTCCTTGTTCTGAGTCAAAAGGTGTGCTCCTCTGGTTCAACCCTGCTGTAAGGGACTACTATCTGCCTCTCGGGTGTTCCTGTGAACTGGGTGTTCTATTTTCTCTCGGAGGACTGTGTGACTTTGGAACTCTCTGCCTCAGCTGCTGGTGGAGCCGGGAGGGGTTTCCGAAGAGTTTAAAGACAGAGGTGGACAAATTCCTGTTCAACGGGGGATCCAGAGTTATTGGGGAATGTGGAATCTGAAACAGGTCTGCGTATTGGATGGTGGGGCTGAATGGCCTACATGTGCTCCTGTTTTGTATGTTTGTAGGTTTATTGACATCCAGCTGGATGGAATACTTGAAATAACTGCACAGAACCTGGCATCCCATTACCAAATCACTCTTTGTTCACACGTGCATGGTACTTCACACATAGCATAGCGTCGGCTCCTGGAGTGAACAAAACCTCTGACATTCCTGTTTACATCTGTCAGCCAAGGCTCCCCGATTGGACCAGATTAACAGCCCCAATCAGGAACTCATATTCTATGAGCTTCACCCAGCTGACTTCATTACAATAGCTGCAATAGTGATTCCAGCTCTCCATTCCAACTCTGTCATTCCCGTCTTCTCTGGGTCTCTACAGCATGTTAATGTCAGAATTGCACCCCATTCTTTCCCATTATTGTACAGAGGTTCCTCCATCAACCCCTTGACCCCATTCCACGTTACACCCTGTGGTATACAAATCCTGGCAGACCAGTGTGTGTCATTTGCACGTTTTACTGCTATTTCATTCAGGGACGCTGACCTGTATCGCGTGCTCCACTGGCCTGCTTTGGCTCCATTAACCTTAATGGCCCTGCCTAACTCAAGGCTATCAAACCCTGATTTATAATTTTCAATTAACCCCCAGCTGCATTGCTGCTTCTGACAATGATAGGGTTGCAGACTTTGGCTGCATTTTCTGTGAAGTATTTCCAATTATCAGCCTGAAGAGCCCAGCTCTGGGTTTTGTCCTTTTACTCCAAACTTTTCCACCAGTGGAAATAATTTAAGAAGGCATTTTGTATGCTTGCATTGAGTACCGGAGTTGGGAGATGATGTTGCGGCTGTGTAGGACATTGGTCAGGCCACTTTTGGAATATTGTGTGCAATTCTGGTCTCCTTCCTATTGGAAAGATGTTGTGAAACTTGAAAAGGTAATAAAAGATTTACAAGGACATTGCCAGGGGCGGAGGTTTTGAGCTACAGGGTGAAGCCGAATAGGCTGGGGCTGTTTCCCTGGAGCGTCGAAGGCCGAGGAGTGACCTTATAGAGGTTTATAAAGTCATGAAGGGCATGGATAGGGTAAATAGACAAAGGTCTAAGGGGCAACGTTTTCACACAGAGGATGGTGCGTGTATGGAATGAGCTGCCAGAGGAAGCGGTGGAAGCTGGTACAATTGCAACATTTAAAAGGGATCTGGAATGGAAGGGTGTAGAGAGATATGGGCCAAGTGCTGGAAATGGGACTAGATTAGGTTAGGATATCTAGCCGGCATGGACGTGTTGGACCAAAGGATCTGTTTTCCTGTTGTAGGACCCTTTGAGGTTCTGGCCTTTTTCACAAGCTCAAAGTGAAACTCTATGAGAACAGTAAAATTGCAACTCAGAAGGCAAACTGAAATCATCCTCCTTTTCGATAAGGAATGGTTTTAAGAGCCAGGCAAATGAAAGAAGATTCCCTGTGTTATGAATTGCTGCTCACCAGGTCTACCTTAACCCTTCAAAGGTAAAGCTTTGATGCGCCCAATTGCGCAAAGAATCCACAGAAGTTGTTTTAATAACAAGATGTTAAAAATGGAACAGTAATTAAAATTGCAGAGCTGAAATCCAGTTGCAACTATGCCATGGAGCTTTCAAAGGGTCTGCTTCAGTGCTGTTTATCTCTGTGACTCTATGTCCCCCATCCAAGATAGATTCTGCCCCTCTGCCACCCCAAATGCTTCATCTAATTGTTGTTCAGTATGGAGGAGAACTGATCTATCAGCTGAGGGAGGACGGTATGTGGTAATCAGTAGGAGCTTTCCTTGGAGGAGAAAGTGAGGTCTGCAGATGCTGGAGATCAAAGTTGAAACTTTATTGCTGGAACAGCACAGCAGGTCAGGCAGCATCCAGGGAACAGGAGATTCGACGTTTCGGGCACAGGCCCTTCTTCAGGAGCTTTCCTTGCCCATGTTTAACCTGAAGCCGTGAGACTTCCTGGGGTCCGGAGTCAATGTTGAGGTCTCACAAGGCACCTCCCCCCTGACTGTATATCCTCTGGTGGGACAGGACATATCCAGGCATGGTGACGGTGGTGTCTGAGATATTTTCTTTACGGTATGATTCAGTAGATACAACCATGACAGGCTGTTGCTTGGCCTGTCTGGTGGACAGCTCTCCCAGTTTTGACAAAAGCCACCAGACCTTTCAGGGTCAACAGGCCTGAGTTTGATGTCACATGTCTGGAGTCTCAGGTGATCTACCTGGTTTCCTTCCTTTGTTTCAACTTGACAGAGTTTTGGAAAAACTGAGTGGCCTGTTAGGCCATTTCGGAGCACAGGTAAGAGTCAACTTCATAGAATCCCGACAATGTGGCAACAGGCCATTCAGCCCATTGAGACCTTGCGAAGGGCACCCCATCCAGACATTCCCCAAGGCTCATCCACTTAGCCTGCACTTCCCCGAACATTATGGGCAATTCACCTAACCTGCACATCTTTGGACTGTGGGAGGAAACCAGAACATTGACACAGAAAGGATGTGCAAACTGCTCACAGACAATCACCCAAGGCAGGAATTGAACCCAGGCCCCTGGTGCTATGAGACAGCAGTGCTAACCACTGAGCCACTCCTCTTCATTTCTGCAGGCCATACTTTGAGCAGACCAATTAAGGAGAGGCGAGTTCAACACCATGTGGAATTTTACCACAATCAACATTGTCGCCATTTAACCTTTAATATCCTCCTTTTCACTGAAGCAGCATTTCCTCAGCTGCTGCTGTGGGATTTGATCTCCTGTCCCTCGAGCATTTGCTGGATAACCAACCCTGTGAAAGTACCATGTTGCCACCATCTCCCCAATCAGCACACCACAAAGAGTCAAGGTCAAATAGGGATGTTAGTGGCTCACCTTGGCCACGAACACTCCTGAGGGTGTGTGCCCAGTTTCCCGTGTCAGGCAGATGGGATAATGCAGCCTGGGCTCTGCTTGCTCTCTCGTGCCAAGAGCAACAGCACATCCACCTTATTCATCAATTACCGAGCAGGATGCTGGGCTGGCCAGATTTACCCAATCGCTTCGTCATAAACTGTCTCTGTTGTAGTTTGACATTCCTTTGCATTTCTTCAACTCCATTTTTTTCACCTTGTCTAGAATTTCAAACATTGAGGTGGCCCAGTGGTTAGCACTGCTACCTCATAGTGCCAGGGACCTGGGTTCAATTCCACCCTCAGGCGACTGTCTGTGTGGAGTTTGCACATTCTCCCCTGTGTCGGTGTGGGTTTCCTCCCACAGTCTAAGGATGTGCAGGTTAGGTGAAATGGCCATGCTCAATTGTCCCATAGTGTTCAGGGATGTGCAGGTTAGGTGGATTAGCCATGGGAAATGTAGTTACCTGAACTATCTGGGATGTCTTAGGTCCATTCACTGCTGAAAAATGTGTTGCTGGAAAAGCGCAGCAGGTCAGGCAGCATCCAAGGAGCAGGAGAATCGACGTTTCGGGCATGAGCCCTTCTTCAGGACCCTTCTTCAGGAGGGTCCATTCACTGCCACGAACCTTTCTTGCTAACATCAATCTAATTTACTAAGAAGGATGGCTATCTTAGATAGAAAATAGGTGCACTATTAACAAACTGTAAATAGGGTCATTCCGTATGACTTGATAACTAGTTATGATACATCTGAGATACACGAGGATCTCTTGTACAACATCAGGTTCAACATTACTGCGTCAACACGATCATCACTGTCGGTCCCTCGCAGACAAGGGCGCCTCTCTTCCACTCTCAGGGTGAGTCTGTAGGTGGCTGTAACAGACTGATGGGGTGACCGCAAGCCCGGTTACACTTGGAGCAGAAGTTGGATGTGGGAAGGGGTGGGTGGGGCGTTGCTGCGGTCGCGCGCTCCTTTTACTATTTGCGTCTGGCTTCCGCTTTCTCGCAATGGCGAGTCTCGAGGTGTCCGATCCTTCCCTGATGCTTCTCCTCCACTTGGGATGGTCTTGGGCCAGTGATTCCCAGGGTGTCTGTGGGAATGCTGCACTTCCCCAGGATATCCCTGAAGCACTTCCTCTGTCCACCTGGGGCTTGCCTGCTGCTTCAGAGCTGGGAGCAGAGCACCTGCTTGGGGAGGCTTGTATCAGTTGTGCAGATGACATGCCCAGCCCATCGTATCTGATCAAGGCGGGGGTCAGTGCCTCAATACTGGGGATATCTGTCTGGTCAGAGACATTGGTGTTGGTGCGTCTTTCTTCCCAATAGATTCACGGGATCTTGAACAGGTGTACTGTTCCAGCGCTTTGGAGTGTTTGCTGTAGATCTTCCATGACATTACTACAAGATTGTACCAGCTACACATCTGTACCAACTCCGGGTAGCACCTTCCAAGAGCAAGCGTCTATACCCTGATGGGCAGAATCTATATCATGATGTCAGCTAACATTGCCAGCTCCTAACTGGTTTATATAACAACTCCCAGCTTCTGTGGCTCATCTCAAACAAAAACAGAAGTTGTTGGAAAAGCTCAGCAGGTCTGGCAGCATCTGTGGAGAGAAATCAGCGTTACATTGCAGGCCCACTGTTGCTGTTGCTTACCCACTGATATGCCCTACATAATTCGGTGCTAAATTTGTCCGTTCAATTTGTGAGATGTCTTGGGGTGTTGTACTGAGTCAAAGGCGCCATAGAACTGCAAGTTGTAGCTATTATTTGTCCAGGCTTAACGCAGCTATTTCCAAATAAATGTCAGTGTTGCAGAAGTCAAGATTAGAGTGGTGCTGGAAAAGCACAGCAGGTCAGGCAGCATCCGAGGAGCAGGAAAATCGACGTTTCGGGCAGGAGCCCTTCATCAGAAAAGCTCAGCAACCTTCATCAGGCCCAAAACGTCGATTTTCCTGCTCCTCGGATGCTGCCTGACCTGCTGTGCTTTTCCAGCACCACACTCTCGACTCTGATCTCCAGTATCTGCAGACCTCATTGTCTCCTTAAATTGTAAGAGCTCAATATATTCTGGTGCATGAAAAGAACAGTGAGAAGTCGGATGTAAAAAAGTGTGTGGGCCCCAGAGATTAAATTAGCTGGTAATGGTTACAGGAAGGTTCTGTTTATCCTGGAGTGTCTGTAGATGTGAAGCCAAACTCTTCCAGACTTCAAAAGAGAAAATGCTGGAAAATCTCAGCAGGTCTGGCAGCTTCTGTAAGGAGAGAAAAGAGCTGACGTTTCGAGTCTAACTGACCCTTTGTCGAAGCTTTGACAAAGGGTCAGTTAGACTCGAAACGTCAGCTCTTTTCTCTCCTTACAGATGCTGCCAGACCTGCTGAGATTTTCCAGCGTTTTCTCTTCTGGTTTCAGATTCCAGAATCCGCAGTAATTCGCTTTCTTCCAGGCGTCAGTGTAGATCCCCTGACAATACTGCTGGAAAGTCTCCTTGCTGGGTGTTGACTCTTCCACATTTGGAAGGAATATGCATACAAGGTAGGCTAACTCATGGCTCAATGTCATAACACATGCTAATAACAATGGATTTCACTTTTCCTAGTGTGGGCACCTCATGGAATGGAAACTTCCCTGGCCACTCAGGTGAGTGTTGGGTGCACCTCTGCCACTTCGAGGAGGTTTGCTGGTTTCCCCTTGTGAGTGGGTTAAACAGAACAATGGCGCTTGAGAGGGCAAACAGCACCCAGAGGACCAGGAACTGGTCTTTGGACTTTCCACATCTTAAACTGGAAGCGAGACCTCGGTGAAGTCAAATACTGAGCTGGAGTGATGGAGGAAACATGGGGAGTATCTCAGGGCTTTGAGGGAGTGGTCTGCGTGTCCCTAACGGGTAGATATGCAGGTTTCCGGAACCTGAGGAAGATGCCTGTTTCTGTGAGTCAATACTACTGAGAATTAGACAGGATTCCCAGCACAGCAGCAGGATATTCAGCCCAACCAATTTATGCTTCCTTTGAGCCTCTCCCATCCTTCATCATCTAAACCTGCCTCCTATTCCCTGATCCTTCGGGCACTCTTCAGCTTGCTTTTCAATGCATTTATATTGCCTGCCTTCACTACTGTCACGGGTTCCACGCACCCAGCACTCTTCGGAAGAATTCCTTTTCTGGTGACAATCTTATAGTGACAGCCTCGAGTCAAGCTGTTCATCAAACATCCCCCCTGTACCCACCCTGTCGTTGGTCAGCCACACATTTCTGGTATGAGATACCCTTGGCTTGACCCTGATATGATCGCCCTGGATGGTGTCTCCCCGTCGGCAGTGATGTGGTAATGCTCTCATTTAATATCACTTTGACAGAAGCATTTCAGTTCTTCAGGGAAGTAAGGGACGGACTCGAATCAAAATCCCTGTCAACCAGGACAGCTGGGTTCCAATTGTGCATTCCCTGTGCCATGTGGGACCTCTGAAACACATTGTGCATCTGGAAAAAAAACACACATGCAGGGAGTGCTGCCAGCACATAGGTTACTGGGCTTTATAAAAAGAGCCATGGACTGCAATAATGCAGAGATCAAGCCAGGACTTTATAATCCGCTGGTTAGACCTCAACTGGGCTATAATGGAAAATTCCTTAACTGCTGTGAATGAGGCTTACCAGGGATGTGGAACTAATGTGAGAGAACTGGAAAAATTAGGACTGCTCTCCCTGGAACAGAAAAGATTGAGATGTGACGTAATCACAGTCCTTCAAGATAAGGTGGCGATCTCTCTCTCTTTTTTTCAGAATGGATGCAGAGAGAGCAAAATCGATTCCCTCCAGTGAGTGGATCAATAACCAGAGGTCGTGGATTTAATATCAAAAAATTAAGAGTGAGGAGAATGTAGATTTACTCAGTGCTGTTTGGATTGGGAACGCGCAGATGAAGTGGAAAAGGTGATTCCACAAGCAATTTCCAAAGGGAGTGGTACAGCTACCGAAGGATTGCAAACATATCCAGGAACAGACAGGAAGTGAGGTGGAGAGATGCGCACAACTGCTTTTTTTTAAGAGCCCATAGCGACACGACAGGCAAATGGCCTCAGGCCACAGCATAAATTGCAGTGATTCTATAGGATGTTCCAGCTCTGAATTTAGTAAATGTTCGCACAAACCAGAAAAAGGTTTGTGGCAAACGTCACGTGCAAACTACAGCAGAAATAAAAGGATGGGCATGTAAACTGAAACAGTATATAACAAGAATAACCTACAGTATGTGCCTTCAGTATGACGCATTATCCCAAGGTCCTTCACAGAATCACAGAAGTGTTAGGGCACAGAATGAGACCATTTGGCCCGTCGACCCCATTCTCCAAGTGGGCATTATTACATTGACCCAGAAACCCTGAAGGACTGGTGACCTTGTTCCAAGATAGCATGGTGAGTGACTTGGAAGGGAACTTGCAGGCAATGGTGTTCCCATGTATCTGCTGCTCTTGTCCTTCAGGATGGTGGTGATTTTAAGTTTGGAAGGCACAGTCTAAAAAGCTTTGATGAATGTCTGCATTGTATTATGTGGATGATACACATGGCTGCTGCTCAGTGGAAACTCACTTAAACCGCCAAAGCTGAACACCTCTAGATTAGATTAGATTACTTACAGTGTGGAAACAGGCCCTTCGGCCCAACAAGTCACACCGACCCGCCGAAGCGCAACCCACCCATTTCCCTACATTTACCCCTTTACCTAACACTATGGTCAATTTAGCATGGCCAATTCACCTGACCTGCACATCTTTGGACTGTGGGAGGAAACCGGAGGAAACCCACGCAGACACGGGCAGAATGTGCAAACTCCACACAGTCAGTCGCCTGAGTCGGGAATTGAACCCGGGTCTGGCGCTGTGAGGCAGCAGTGCTAACCATTGTGCCACCTCTAGAGGAAGATAATGTTTTATAAGAGGCTTATGACTGTCATTGTTGATATCTGGGTGGGTTGCTGAGAAATTCTTGAGATCTATCTTTGTTTTGACTGCCAGTTAATGTGCAAGTGGTGGTCTGTTCAAACGCATTTAATGTATTAATCTTATGTAGATTCTTCATTTTAGAGCATATGCAAGCCTTTCACTGCTTGGCAGCACGGTGGCCCTGTGGTTAGCACAGCTGCCTCACTGCGCCAGGGTCCTGGGTTTAATTCCAGCCTTGAATGACTGCCTGTGTGGTGGTTGCACATTCTCCCTGTGTCTGTGTGGGTTTCCTCCCACAGTATAATTTAACTGGTACAATGGTAAGGAAGGGGAAAGAGCAGAGAGATGCATTCAGAAAGCTTTGAAAACAACACAGAACATGCGAAAACAGAAAATAGTAGGCCATTCAGCTCTTCAGACCTGGGCTACCATTCAAAAAGAACATGGCTGATTTGGTTTGCTCTTTCAACTCCATTTTCCTATCTGCTGCCAATATCTTTCGAGCTCCTTGTCCATTCACAAGACTAACTGAGTCAGTCTTGAATAAAGTCAGTGAATAGCCATCACTTCCAGAGGAGAGAATTCCAAGGATTATTAATCCCTCTGTGAAAATATAACTTCTTCTCACCTCCATCTTAAAGGGCAGAACATGCATTCTGGAACCGTGTTCCCCAGGTCTTCATCTCCACCACGAGAGGAAACATTCTTTTGCTACCCACCCAATGAAGTCTCCTCATGATCAGCGATATGTTTCAATAAGATCATCTTTGTGAAGATGCTGTCACTTTAAATAGGTTATTTGGCCCTTGGTATTTACAAAGCGAGGTCACAAAGGCAGAGGTGCAGAAGAGTCTAGAAATGTCTAATTTAACAATGGAAGGGGAGTGGCCAAATCTCCCAGTTCAGGCTTTCTTTTTGGTTGGATTTTAGCTGTAGCAGTCACAAGGTGTGAGAGTCCAAGGGAGTTGCAAGCTTCAGAAAAGAATTCCTCTCACCTTCTTCTGACATCTCTCTCTCGATGCTGTCTTCTCCTACCTGCAAGAATCTGTGTTTGAGCTTACCTTTTTGCCAAGGGATGTGTTTATGGGATGTTACTGTTTTGGAACAGTTAATTAGTAACAGTTACTGTATCGGGTCAGTTAAGTTTTCCAATAGTTAAATTACTCTAAATTCAATTTTCCTTTGTTCGCGTTTCAATTGTAATGTTTAAATAAATTCTGGTTTGCTTAAAGCCGAGTGATTTGACCAGCTGCATCACACCTGGAATTTCCACTCACATCTCCCTTTAAAATAAGAAGCGTTAGTGTCTCGGCTACCTTCTTGAAATATCTTGAGGGGGTCTGGCATGGTCTATAACACCTCCCATCCATCTAAACTCCACCAACCATTGCCTCAACCTGTTCAACCTATCCTCATAAGATGCGGCTTGTAAACTTAGCATGAATCGAGTGAAATGGAAAGAGAAATTGCTAGAGAAATTCAGCAGATCTGGCAGCACCTGTAGAGAGAAAACAAAGTCAATGTTTTGTGTCCAGTGACTCCTCGTCAGAATTTCTCCAGCTCTGAAGAAACATTGGCTCTCTTTCTCTCCACAGGTGCTGACAGATGTGCTGAGTTTCTCCAGCAATTTCTATTTTCATTTTACATTTCCAACACCCATAGTTCTTTGCTTTCTATTTAATGAACCTTCCTTGCACTGCTCCTAACAAGTTGGATTTTTACTGGATAAAGAGACCAAAACTCTCCAGCTGTGGTGTCACTGATGCCCTGTACAGGTGCAGTAAAAGTTCCTTACTCTTATATTCCATTCCCTTTGCAGTAAACACCAATATTCTCTTTGCCTTCCTTACCACTTGCCATACCTGCAAACGAAGGTCATGTAGAGCATTAAGACTCATGTATCAATGCATCTAGATCCTCTGGTCCATTCTGTGATCTGTCTCCATCTAAATCATATACAGCTTTTCTATTCTTTCTACCAATGTCAAATTCACATTCTTCCACATTACACTCCTTTTTCTAAATTTCTGCCCACTCATCTAACCTGCATATTGTTCTGGACCAGGCCAGACCTCCTCAAAACATCTCCCAGAAGTAGCCCAGACCCTAACTTTGCTAGTTGTTTAAAGCAGGTATAATGCGGATATTCCAGGAGGGATACAACTGGTCAATCCACAAAACAGAATTTATTTACAAGATTACCGAATGAAGCACAAACAAGAGAACAGAATTTTGAATAACTTAACCTATCCAAAAACCCAACAGATTATCCCGATATAATGATGCTGTTCCAAATACTTGCAACAATCCACGTAAACACTCCCTGGCACAAAAAAGGTGAAATCAAACATAAGATTTTACAGGAGAGAGAGAGAGAGCTGGCAAAATGGAACACCTTCTTCCATGTAGCTGTTTCTTGGATAGAAACCTCTAGCTGACTGTCTGTTTCCTGTGAACAGCCAGACTACGAAAACCAATCCAAACCAAACCAGAGATCAGCTGAGCTGGGAGAACTGGCTCCTCCCCTTTCACTGAAAAAGTGCTTTCTTTTAAACTTGAAAACATTCTCAAATAGATCAACCTCAGTCATTTCAGAGTCTATGTCGTTACGGTTCTCCTGAAAATAAAACCAAGGAAAACCTAACCTTGTTAACGGAGCAACATCATCACAACATATCCCTCTGCAAACTCTCTACCTCTTCTCAATGACTTCCTTTCTCCCCATCTTTGTATTGATGCCAAAGTTAGCTTCAAAAGGCAAAACATGAAAAAACAAACTTCAGTTGCTGGAAGTCTGAAGGATAAAGAGAAATTGCTGGAGAAACTCAGCAGGTCTGGCAGTATCTGTGGCGAGAAAGCAGAGTTAATGTTCAGATCCAATGACCCTTCTTCGGAACTGATTGTAGCTGGGAAAAGGTGATATATGCTGTAGATGGGAGGTGGGTTGGAAAGGTAAGGGAGTAAACAGTAGGTGCAGGTGGAGCCCAGAGGGAGAGAAAGGGATGGATAATGGTGAATCAGGGAGAAAGTACATCAGTTAATGGGGACTATAAGTGGGTGAAGATGGGGTGGCACGGTGGCTCAGTGGTTAGCACTGTTGCCTCACAGCACCAGGGGCCCAGGTTCTATTCCAGTCTCAGGTGACTGACTGTGTGGAGTTCAGACATTCTCCCTGTGTCTGTGTGGGTTACTGCCAGGTGCTTGTTTCCTCTCACAGTCCAATGATGTGCAGGTCAGGTGAATTGGCCATGCTAAATGGCCCACAGCACTAGGAGCATTAGTCAGAGGGAAATGGGTCTGGATGGGTTACTCTTCGGAGGGTCGGTGTGGACTGGTTGGGCCGAAGGGCCTGTTTACACACTGAAGGGAATCTAATCTAAAAAGCAGCCCATGTGATGACAGAGCCTGAGGTCTGGGCTGGGTGAAGGACATGGAAGAAGGTGCTAAGATCCTAAAAATATTGACTCCTTTAAGCAATTGGACACAAACTGGAAGATGGATTAATATGCAGTATCAATTTTAGATTTTTAGCTGTAGATATAGGGTTTATTACCATGTATTCAAGTACGGGGTACAGAGTACAGTGAGAAATGTACAATGTCACCACACACAGCACCAACTTAAGGTCAAAGTAAAGAGGTACAAATCTTAGTTACAGGAATAGAGAAACTAAGAAATAAGTTAAAAGGTTCAGCATTACAATCTTCTTACTGTAAAAGTGGAAATATAAAGAAAACGTTAAAATGTGAAACAGGACACTCTTTTCTTGAGCCATGGGCCTGCAGATGCTGCAAGTGGGACTTCCCCAAAAGAGCTCGCTCTCCTACACACTGGGGATATTTCCACACGCACTGGGCTAAGACCTGTCACAGCACGCTAGCCTTCACCACCACTCGCAAGGCTCTGGGCCAGACCGCCCTTAACGAAAGGTGCCACAACCCTGCATCATCGCCATCCCATCGCTGCCACCATCCAGGCTCATGCTGTATGGAAACCACAGCCAGGCTCCACTGCCTCCCCCTACTCACCTCTACCCGGCTCTACCATCACTGTCACCTCCCCCTACTCACCTCTACCCGACTCTACCGTCACTGTCACCTCCCCCTACTCACCTCTACCAGACTCTACAGTCACTGTCACCTCCCCCTACTCACCTCTACCAGACTCTACCGTCACTGTCACCTCCCCCTACTCACCTCTACCAGACTCTACCGTCACTGTCACCACCCCCTACTCACCTCCACCAGACTCTACCGTCACTGTCGCCTCCCCCTACTCACCACCACCAGAATCTACCGTCACTGTCGCCTCCCCCCACTCCCCTCCACCAAACTCTACCGTCACTGTCACCTCCCCCTACTCACCTCTACCAGACTCTACCGTCACTGTCGCCTCCCCCTACTCCCCTCTACCAGACTCTACCATCACTGTCGCCTCCCCCTACTCACCTCCACCTGACTCTACCATCACTGTCACCTCCCCCTACTCACCTCTACCAGACTACGATCACTGTCGCCTCCCCCTACCTGAAGAAGGGCTTATGCCCTAAAACGTCGATTCTCCTGTTTCCTGGATGCTGCCTGACCTGCTGCGCTTTTCCAGCAACACATTTCCAGCTCCCCCTACTCACCTCCACCAGACTCTACCGTCACTGTCACCGCCCCCTACTCCCTTCTACCAGACTCTACCATCACTGTCGCCTCCCCCTACTCACCTCTACCAGACTCTACCGTCACTGTCGCCTCCCCCCACTCCCCTCCACCAGACTTTACCGTCACTGTCACCT
Source organism: Chiloscyllium plagiosum (assembly GCF_037043375.1). Taxonomy (NCBI): domain Eukaryota; kingdom Metazoa; phylum Chordata; class Chondrichthyes; order Orectolobiformes; family Hemiscylliidae; genus Chiloscyllium; species Chiloscyllium plagiosum. Next base: position 91,879,026 of record NW_028270150.1, read on the forward strand.
CCCCCTACTCACCTCTACCAGACTCTACCATCACTGTCGCCTCCCCCTACTCACCTCTACCAGACTCTACCGTCACTGTCGCCTCCCCCCACTCCCCTCCACCAGACTCTACCATCACTGTCACCTCCCCCTACTCCCCTCTACCAGACTCTACCATCACTGTCACCTCCCCCTACTCACCTCTACCAGACTCTACCGTCACTGTCACATCCCCCCACTCCCCTCCACCAGACTCTACCGTCACTGTCACCTCCCCCTACTCACCTCTACCAGACTCTACCGTCACGGTCGCCTCCCTCTACTCACCTCTACCAGACTCTACCGTCACTGTCACCTCCCCCTACTCACCTCTACCAGACTCTACCGTCACTGTCACCTCCCCCTACTCACCTCAACCAGACTCTACCGTCACTGTCACCTCCCCCTACTCACCTCAACCAGACTCTACCGTCACTGTCACCACCCCCTACTCACCTCCACCAGACTCTACCATCACTGTCACCTCCCCCTACTCACCTCCACCAGACTCTACCATCACTGTCACCTCCCCCTACTCACCTCTACCAGACTCTACCGTCACTGTCACCTCCCCCTACTCACCCTCACCAGACTCTACCATCACTGTCACCTCCCCCTACTCACCTCTACCAGACTCTACCATCACTGTCACCTCCCCCTACTCACCGTCACCAGACTCCACCATCACTGTCACCTCCCCCCACTCACCTCCACCAGACTCTACCGTCACTGTCACCTCCACCCACTCCCCTCCATAAGACTCTATCGTCACTGGCACCTCCCCCTACTCACCGTCACCAGGCTCCACCATCACTGTCACCTCCCCCCACACACCTCCACCAGACTCTACCATCACTGTCGCCTCCCCCTACTCACTTCTACCAGACTCTACCGTCACTGTCACCTCCCCCTACTCACCTCTACCAGACTCTACCGTCACTGTCACCTCCCCCTACTCACCGTCACCAGACTCTACCATCACTGTCACCTCCCACTACTCACCTCTACCCGGATCTACCGTCACTGTCACCTCCCCCTACTTACCTCTACCCCACTCTACCGTCACTGTCACCTCCCACTACTCACCTCTACCCGGCTCTACCGTCACTGTCACCTCCCCCTACTCACCTCTACCCCACTCTACCGTCCTGTCACATCCCCCTACTCACCTCTACCCCACTCTACCGTCACTGTCACCTCCCCCTACTCACCTCTACCCGGCTCTACCGTCACTGTCACCTCCCCCTACTATCCTCCACCAGACTCTACCGTCACTGTCGCCTCCCCCTACTCACCACCACCAGAATCTACCGTCACTGTCGCCTCCCCCCACTCCCCTCCACCAAACTCTACCGTCACTGTCACCTCCCCCTACTCACCTCTACCAGACTCTACCGTCACTGTCACCTCCCCCTACTCACCCTCACCAGACTCTACCATCACTGTCACCTCCCCCTACTCACCTCTACCCGGATCTACCGTCACTGTCACCTCCCCCTACTTACCTCTACCCCACTCTACCGTCACTGTCACCTCCCACTACTCACCTCTACCCGGCTCTACCGTCACTGTCACCTCCCCCTACTCACCTCTACCCCACTCTACCGTCCTGTCACATCCCCCTACTCACCTCTACCCCACTCTACCGTCACTGTCACCTCCCCCTACTCACCTCTACCCGGCTCTACCGTCACTGTCACCTCCCCCTACTCACCTCTACCCCACTCTACCGTCCTGTCACATCCCCCTACTCACCTCTACCCCACTCTACCGTCACTGTCACCTCCCCCTACTATCCTCCACCAGACTCTACCGTCACTGTCGCCTCCCCCTACTCACCACCACCAGAATCTACCGTCACTGTCGCCTCCCCCCACTCCCCTCCACCAAACTCTACCGTCACTGTCACCTCCCCCTTCTCACCTCTACCAGACTCTACCGTCACTGTCGCCTCCCCCCTACTCCCCTCTACCAGACTCTACCATCACTGTCGCCTCCCCCTACTCACCTCCACCTGACTCTACCATCACTGTCACCTCCCCCTACTCACCTCTACCAGACTACGATCACTGTCGCCTCCCCCTACTCACCTCTACCAGACTACGATCACTGTCGCCTCCCCCTACCTGAAGAAGGGCTTATGCCCTAAAACGTCGATTCTCCTGTTTCCTGGATGCTGCCTGACCTGCTGCGCTTTTCCAGCAACACATTTCCAGCTCCCCCTACTCACCTCCACCAGACTCTACTGTCACTGTCACCTCCCCCTACTCACCTCTACCAGACACTACCGTCACGGTCGCATCCCCCTACTCCCTTCTACCAGACTCTACCATCACTGTCGCCTCCCCCTACTCACCTCTACCAGACTCTACCGTCACTGTCGCCTCCCCCCACTCCCCTCCACCAGACTCTACCGTCACTGTCACCTCCCCCTACTCACCTCTACCAGACTCTACCATCACTGTCACCTCCCCCTACTCACCTCTACCAGACTCTACCGTCACTGTCGCCTCCCCCTACTCACCTCTACCAGACTCTACCGTCACTGTCGCCTCCCCCCACTCCCCTCCACCAGACTCTACCGTCACTGTCACCTCCCCCTACTCCTCTCCACCAGACTCTACCATCACTGTCGCCTCCCCCTACTCACCTCTACCAGACTCTACCGTCACTGTCACATCCCCCCACTCCCCTCCACCAGACTCTATCGTCACTGGCACCTCCCCCTACTCACCGTCACCAGACTCCACCATCACTGCCACCTGCCCCCACTCACCACCACCAGAATCTACCATCAGTGTCGCCTCCCCCTACTCACCTCTACCAGACTCTACCGTCACTGTCACCTCCCCCTACTCACCTCTACCAGACTCTACCGTCACTGTCACCTCCCCCTACTCACCTCTACCAGACTCTACCGTCACTGTCACCTCCCCCTACTCAACTCTACCAGACTCTACCTTCACTGTCGCCTCACCCTACTCATCTCTACCAGACTCTACCGTCACTGTCACCTCCCCCTACTCATCTCTACCAGATTCTACCGTCACTGTCACCTCCCCCTACCCACCTCTAGCAGACTCTACCGTCACTGTCACCTTCCCCTACTCACCTCTACCAGACTCTACCGTCACTGTCGCCTCCCCCTACTCACCTCTACCAGATTCTACCATCACTGTCACCTCCCCCTACTCACCTCTACCAGACTCTACCGTCACTGTCACCTCCCCCTACTCATCTCTACCAGACTCTACCATCACTGTCACCTCCCCCTACTCACCTCTACCAGACTCTACCGTCACTGTCACCTCCCCCGACTCACCTCCACCAGACTCTACCGTCACTGTCACCTCCCCCTACTCACCTCCACCAGACTCTACCGTCACTGTCACCTCCCCCTACTCACCTCTACCACACTCTACCGTCACTGTCACCTCCCCCTACTCACCTCCACCAGACTCTACCTTCACTGTCGCCTCCCCCTACTCACCTCCATCAGACTCTACCTTCACTGTCGCCTCCCCCTACTCACCTCGACCAGACTCTACCATCACTGTCACCTCCCCCTACTCACCTCCACCAGACTCTACCGTCACTGTCACCTCCCCCTACTCACCTCTACCAGACTCTACCGTCACTGTCACCTCCCCCTACTCACCTCTACCAGACTCTACCGTCACTGTCACCTCCCCCTACTCAACTCTACCAGACTCTACCTTCACTGTCGCCTCACCCTACTCATCTCTACCAGACTCTACCGTCACTGTCACCTCCCCCTACTCATCTCTACCAGATTCTACCGTCACTGTCACCTCCCCCTACCCACCTCTACCAGACTCTACCGTCACTGTCACCTTCCCCTACTCACCTCTACCAGACTCTACCGTCACTGTTACCTCCCCCCACTCACCTCTACCAGACTCTACCGTCACTGTCACCTCCCCCTACTCACCTCTACCAGACTCTACCGTCACTGTTACCTCCCCCCACTCACCTCTACCAGACTCTACCGTCACTATCACCTCCCCCCACTCCCCTCCATAAGACTCTACCGTCACTGTCACCTCCCCCTACTCACCTCTACCAGACTCTACCGTCACTGTTACCTCCCCCCACTCACCTCTACCAGACTCTACCGTCACTGTTACCTCCCCCCACTCACCTCTACCAGACTCTACCGTCACTGTCACCTCCCCCCACTCACCTCTACCAGACTCTACCGTCACTGTTACCTCCCCCCACTCACCTCTACCAGACTCTACCGTCACTGTCACCTCCCCCCACTCACCTCTACCAGACCCTACCGTCACTGTTACCTCCCCTACTCACCCTCACCAGACTCAACGTCACTGTCACCTCCCCCTACTCACCTCCACCAGACTCAACGTCACTGTCACCTCCCCCTACTCACCTCCACCAGACTCTACCGTCACTGTCACCTCCCCCTACTCACCTCTACCAGACTCTACCGTCACTGTCACCTCCCCCTACTCACCTCCACCAGACTCTACCGTCACTGTCACCTCCCCCTACTCACCTCTACCAGACTCTACCGTCACTGTCACCTCCCCCTTCTCACCTCTACCAGACTCTACCGTCACTGTCACCTCCCTCTACTCACCTACACCAGACTCTACCATCACTGTCACCTCCCCCTACTCACCTCTACCAGACTCTACCGTCACTATCACCTCCCCCTACTCACCTCTACCAGACTCTACCGTCACTGTCACCTCCGCCTACTCACCCTCACCAGACTCTACCGTCACTGTCAACTCACCCTACTCCCCTCCACCAGACTCTACCGTCACTCTCGCCTACCCCTACTCACCTCGACCAGACTCTAAGACACTATCACCTCCCCCTACTCACCTCTACCAGACTCTACCGTCACTGTCACATCCCCCTACTCACCTCCACCAGACTCTACCGTCACTGTCACCTCCCCCACTCAACTCTACCAGACTCTACCGTCACTGTCACCTCCCCCTACTCACCTCCACCAGACTCTACCGTCACTGTCACCTCCCCCTACTCACCTCTACCAGACTCTACCGTCACTGTCACCTCCCCCACTCAACTTTACCAGACTCTACCGTCACTGTCACCTCCCCCTACTCACCTCTACCAAACTCTACCGTCACTGTTAGCTCCCCCTACTCACCCACACCAGACTCTACCGTCACTGTCACATCCCCCTACTCACCTCCACCAGACTCTACCATCACTGTCGCCTCCCCCCACTCACCTCTACCAGACTCTACCGTCACTGTCACCTCCCCCTACTCACCTCTACCAGACTCTACCGTCACTGTCACCTCCCCCTACTCACCTCAACCAGACTCTACGTCACTGTCACCTCCCCCTACTCACCTCTACCAGACTCTACCGTCACTGTCGCCTCCCCCTACTCACCTCCACCAGACTCTACCGTCACTGTGACCTCCCCTACTCACCTCTACCAGACTCTACCGTCACTGTCACCTCCCCCCACTCCCCTCCTACAGATTCTACCGTCACTGTCACCTCCCCCTACTCACCTCTACCAGACTCTACCGTCACTGTTACCTCCCCCAACTCACCTCTACCAGACTCTACCGTCACTGTCACCTCCCTCTACTCACCTCTACCAGACTCTACCGTCACTGTCACCTCCCCCTACTCCCCTCCACCAGACTCTACCGTCACTGTCACCTCCCCCTACTCACCTCTACCAGACTCTACCGTCACTGTCACCTCCCCCTACTCCCCTCCACCAGACTCTACCGTCACTGTCACCTCCCCCTACTCCCCTCCACCTGACTCTACCGTCACTGTCGCCTCCCCCTACTCACCTCTACCAGACTCTACGTCACTATCACCTCCCCCTACTCACCTCTACCAGACTCTACCGTCACTGTCACCTCCCCCTACTCACCTCTACCAGATTCTACCGTCACTGTCACCTCCCCCTACTCACCTGTACCAGACTCTACCATCACTGTCACCTCCCCCTACTCACCTCTACCAGACTCTACCGTCACTGTCACCTCCCCCTACTCACCTCCACCAGACTCTACCATCACTGTCACCTCCCCCTACTCACCTCTACCAGACTCTACCGTCACTGTCACCTCCCCCTACTCACCTCTACCAGATTCTACCGTCACTGTCACCTCCCCCTACTCACCTCTACCAGACTCTACCGTCACTGTCGCCTCCCCCTACTCACCTCTACCCGGCTCTACCATCACTCTCACCTCCCCCCACTCCCCTCCTCCAGACTCTACCGTCACTGTCACCTCCCCCTACTCCCCTCTACCAGACTCTACCATCACTGTCGCCTCCCCCTACTCACCTCCACCTGACTCTACCATCACTGTCTCCTCCCCCTACTCACCTCTACCAGACTCTACCGTCACTGTCACCTCCCTCTACTCACATCTACCAGACTCCACCGTCACTTCACCTCCCCCCACTCCCCTCCACCAGACTCTACCATCACTCTCACCTCCCCCCACTCCCCTCCTCCAGATTCTACCGTCACTGTCACCTCCCTCTACTCACCTCCACCAGACTCTACGTCACTATCACCTCCCCCTACTTCCCTCCACCAGACTCTACCGTCACTGTTACCTCCCCCTACTCACCTCCACCAGACTCTACCGTCACTGTCACCTCCCCCTACTCACCTCTACCAGACTCTACCGTCACTGTCACCTCCCCCTACTCCCCTCCACCAGACTCTACCATCACTGTCACCTCCCCCTACTCACCTCTATCAGAGTCTACCGTCACTGTCACCTCCCGCTACCCACCTCTACCTGACTGTACCGTCACTATCACCTCCCCCTACTCACCTCTACCAGACTCTACCGTCACTGTCGCCTCCCCCTACTCACCTCTACCCGGCTCTACCATCACTCTCACCTCCCCCCACTCCCCTCCTCCAGACTCTACCGTCACTGTCACCTCCCCCTACTCACCTCTACCAGACTCCACCGTCACTTCACCTCCCCCACTCCCCTCCACCAGACTCTACCGTCACTGTCACCTACCCCTACTCACCCTCACCAGACTCTACCGTCACTGTCACCTCCCTCTACTCACATCTACCAGACTCCACCGTCACTTCACCTCCCCCCACTCCCCTCCACCAGACTCTACCATCACTCTCACCTCCCCCCACTCCCCTCCACCAGACTCTACCGTCACTGTCACCTCCCTCTACTCACATCTACCAGACTCCACCGTCACTTCACCTCCCCCCACTCCCCTCCACCAGACTCTACCATCACTCTCACCTCCCCCCACTCCCCTCCTCCAGATTCTACCGTCACTGTCACCTCCCTCTACTCACCTCCACCAGACTCTACGTCACTATCACCTCCCCCTACTTCCCTCCACCAGACTCTACCGTCACTGTCACCTCCCCCTACTCACCTCCACCAGACTCTACCGTCACTGTCACCTCCCCCTACTCACCTCTACCAGACTCTACCGTCACTGTCACCTCCCCCTACTCACCTCTACCAGACTCTACCGTCACTGTCACCTCCCCCTACTCACACTCACCAGACTCTACCGTCACTATCACCTCCCCCTACTCACCTCCACCAGATTCTACCGTCACTATCACCTCCCCCAACTCCCCTCCACCAGACTCTACCGTCACTGTCACCTCCCCCTACTCACCTCCACCAGACTCTACCGTCACTGTCACCTCCCCCCACTCACCTCCACCAGACTCTACCGTCACTGTCACCTCCCCCTACTCACATCTACCAGACTCTACCGTCACTGTCACCTCCCCCTACTCACATCTACCAGACTCTACCGTCACTGTCACCTCCCCCTACTCACATCTACCAGACTCTACCGTCACTGTCACCTCCCCCCACTCACCTCCACCAGACTCTACCGTCACTGTCACCTCCCCCTACTCACATCTACCAGACTCTACCGTCACTGTCACCTCCCTCTACTCACCTCTACCAGACTCTACCGTCACTGTCACCTCCCCCTACTCACATCTACCAGACTCTACCGTCACTGTCACCTCCCCCTACTCACCTCTACCAGACTCTACCGTCACTGTCACCTCCCCCTACTCACCTCTACCAGACTCTACCGTCACTGTCACCTCCCCCTACTCACCTCTACCAGACTCTACCGTCACTGTCACCTCCCCCTACTCACCTCCACCAGACTCTACCGTCACTGTCACCTCCCCCTACTCACATCTACCAGACTCTACCGTCACTGTCACCTCCCCCTACTCACATCTACCAGACTCTACCGTCACTGTCACCTCCCCCTACTCACCTCTACCAGACTCTACCGTCACTGTCACCTCCCCCTACTCACCTCCACCAGACTCTACAGTCACTGTCACCTCCCCCTACTCACCTCTACCAGACTCTACCGTCACTGTCACCTCCCCCTACTCACCTCTACCAGACTCTACCGTCACTGTCACCTCCCCCTACTCACCTCTACCAGATTCTACCGTCACTGTCACCTCCCCCTACTCACCTCTACCAGACTCTACCGTCACTGTCGCCTCCCCCTACTCACCTCTACCCGGCTCTACCATCACTCTCACCTCCCCCCACTCCCCTCCTCCAGACTCTACCGTCACTGTCACCTCCCCCTACTCCCCTCTACCAGACTCTACCATCACTGTCACCTCCCCCTACTCACCTCTACCAGACTCTACCGTCACTGTCACCTCCCTCTACTCACATCTACCAGACTCCACCGTCACTTCACCTCCCCCCACTCCCCTCCACCAGACTCTACCATCACTCTCACCTCCCCCCACTCCCCTCCTCCAGATTCTACCGTCACTGTCACCTCCCTCTACTCACCTCCACCAGACTCTACGTCACTATCACCTCCCCCTACTTCCCTCCACCAGACTCTACCGTCACTGTCACCTCCCCCTACTCACCTCCACCAGACTCTACCGTCACTGTCACCTCCCCCTACTCACCTCTACCAGACTCTACCGTCACTGTCACCTCCCCCTACTCACCTCTACCAGACTCTACCGTCACTGTCACCTCCCCCTACTCACCCTCACCAGACTCTACCGTCACTATCACCTCCCCCTACTCACCTCCACCAGATTCTACCGTCACTATCACCTCCCCCAACTCCCCTCCACCAGACTCTACCGTCACTGTCACCTCCCCCTACTCACCTCCACTAGACTCTACCGTCACTGTCACCTCCCTCTACTCACCTCTACCAGACTCTACCGTCACTGTCACCTCCCCCTACTCACATCTACCAGACTCTACCGTCACTGTCACCTCCCCCTACTCACATCTACCAGACTCTACCGTCACTGTCACCTCCCTCTACTCACCTCTACCAGACTCTACCGTCACTGTCACCTCCCCCTACTCACATCTACCAGACTCTACCGTCACTGTCACCTCCCCCTACTCACATCTACCAGACTCTACCGTCACTGTCACCTCCCTCTACTCACCTCTACCAGACTCTACCGTCACTGTCACCTCCCCCTACTCACCTCTACCAGACTCTACCGTCACTGTCACCTCCCCCTACTCACCTCTACCAGACTCTACCGTCACTGTCACCTCCCCCTACTCACCCTCACCAGACTCTACCGTCACTATCACCTCCCCCTACTCACCTCCACCAGATTCTACCGTCACTATCACCTCCCCCAACTCCCCTCCACCAGACTCTACCGTCACTGTCACCTCCCCCTACTCACCTCCACCAGACTCTACCGTCACTGTCACCTCCCCCCACTCACCTCTACCAGACTCTACCGTCACTGTCACCTCCCTCTACTCACCTCTACCAGACTCTACCGTCACTGTCACCTCCCCCTACTCACATCTACCAGACTCTACCGTCACTGTCACCTCCCCCTACTCACATCTACCAGACTCTACCGTCACTGTCACCTCCCTCTACTCACCTCTACCAGACTCTACCGTCACTGTCACCTCCCCCGACTCACCTCCACCAGACTCTACCGTCACTGTCACCTCCCCCGACTCACCTCCACCAGACTCTACCATCACTGTCACCTCCCCCGACTCACCTCCACCAGACTCTACCGTCACTGTCACCTCCCCCGACTCACCTCCACCAGACTCTACCATCACTGTCACCTCCCCCGACTCACCTCTACCAGTCTCTACCGTCACTATCACCTCCCCCTACTCACCTCTACCAGATTCTACCGTCACTATCACCTCCCCCTACTCACCTCTACCAGACTCTACCGTCACTGTCACCTCCCTCTACTCACCTCCACCAGATTCTACCGTCACTGTCAACTCCCCCTACTCACCTCTACCAGACTCTACCGTCACTCTCACCTCCCCCTACTCACCTCTACCAGACTCTACCGTCACTGTCACCTCCCCCTACTCACCTCTACCAGACTCTACCGTCACTGTCACCTCCCCCTACTCACCTCTACCAGACTCTACCGTCACTGTCGCCTCCCCCTACTCACCTCTACCAGACTCTACCGTCACTGTCACCTCCCCCTACTCACCTCTACCAGACTCTACCGTCACTGTCACCTCCCCCTACTCACCTCTACCAGACTCTACCGTCACTGTCACCTCCCCCTACTCCCCTCCACCAGACTCTTCCGTCACTGTCTCCTCCCCCTACTCACCTCTACCAGACTCTACCGTCACTGTCACCTCCCCCTACTCCCCTCCACCAGACTCTTCCGTCACTGTCACCTCCCCCTACTCACCTCTACCAGACTCTACCGTCACTGTCACCTCCCCCTACTCCCCTCCACCTGACTCTACCGTCACTGTCGCCTCCCCCTACTCACCTCTACCAGACTCTACGTCACTATCACCTCCCCCTACTCACCTCCACCAGACTCTACCGTCACTGTCACCTCCCTCTACTCACCTCTACCAGATTCTACCGTCACTGTCGCCTCCCCCTACTCACCTCTACCAGACTCTACCATCACTGTCACCTCCCCCTACTCACCTCTACCAGACTCTACCGTCACTGTCACCTCCCCCTACTCACCTCTACCAGACTCTACCGTCACTGTCACCTCCCCCTACTCACCTCTACCAGACTCTACCGTCACTGTCACCTCCCCCTACTCACCTCTACCAGACTCTACGTCACTATCACCTCCCCCTACTCACCTCTACCAGACTCTACCGTCACTGTCAACTCCCCCTACTCACTTCTACCAGACACTACCGTCACGGTCACCTCCCCCTACTCACCTCCACCAGACTCTACCGTCACTGTCACCTCCCTCTACTCGCCTCTACCAGACTCTACCATCACTGTCACCTCCCCCTACTCCCCTCTATCAGACTCTACCGTCACTATCACCTCCCCCTACTCACTTCTACCAGACACTACCGTCACGGTCACCTCCCCCTACTCACCTCCACCAGACTCTACCGTCACTGTCACCTCCCTCTACTCCCTTCCACCAGACTCTACCGTCAATGTCCCCTCCCCCTACTCACCTCCACCAGACTCTACCGTCACTGTCACCTCCCCCTACTCACCTCTATCAGACTCTACCGTCACTATCACCTCCCCCTACCCACCTCTACCTGACTGTTCCGTCACTATCACCTCCCCCTACTCACCTCTGCCAGACTCTACCGTCACTGTCACCACCCCCCATTTCCCTCCTCCAGAATCTACAGTCACTGTCACCTCCCCCTACTCACCTCTACCAGACTCTACCGTCACTGTCGCCTCCCCCTACTCACCTCTACCAGACTCTACCGTCACTGTCACCTCCCCCTACTCACCTCTACCCGGCTCTACCATCACTCTCACCTCCCCCCACTCCCCTCCTCCAGACTCTACCGTCACTGTCACCTCCCCCTACTCACCTCTACCAGACTCCACCGTCACTTCACCTCCCCCCACTCCCCTCCTCCAGATTCTACCGTCACTGTCACCTCCCTCTACTCACCTCCACCAGACTCTACGTCACTATCACCTCCACCTACTTCCCTCCACCAGACTCTACCGTCACTGTCACCTCCCCCTACTCACCTCTACCAGACTCTACCGTCACTGTGACCTCCCCCTACTCCACTCCACCAGACTCTACCATCACTGTCGCCTCCCCCTACTCACCTCTACCAGACTCTACCGTCACTGTCACCTCCCCCTACTCACCTCTACCAGACTCTACCGTCACTGTCACCTCCCCTTACTCACCCTCACCAGACTCTACCGTCACTGTCACCTCCCCCTACTCACCTCTACCAGACTCTACCGTCACTGTCACCTCCCCCTACTCACCTCTACCAGACTCTACCGTCACTGTCACCTCCCCTTACTCACCCTCACCAGACTCTACCGTCACTGTCACCTCCCCCTACTCACCTCCACCAGACTCTACCGTCACTGTCGCCTCCCCCTACTCACCTCCACCAGACTCTACCGTCACTGTCACCTCCCCCTACTCACCCTCACCAGACTCTACCATCACTGTCACCTCCCCCTACTCCCCTCCACCAGACTCTACCGTCACTGTCACCTCCCCCTACTCACCTCTACCAGACTCTACCGTCACTGTCGCCTCCCCCTACTCACCTCTACCAGACTCTACCGTCACTGTCACCTCCCCCTACTCACCTCAACCAGACTCTACCGTCACTGTCACCTCCCCCTACTCACCCTCACCAGACTCTACCGTCACTGTCACCTCCCCCTACTCACCCTCACCAGACTCTACCGTCACTGTCACCTCCCCCTACTCACCTCTACCAGACTTTACCATCACTGTCGCCTCCCCCTACTCACCTCTACCAGACTCTACCGTCACTGTCACCTCCCCCTACTCACCTCTACCAGACTCTACCGTCACTGTCACCTCCCCCTACTCACCCTCACCAGACTCTACCGTCACTGTCACCTCCCCCTACTCACCCTCACCAGACTCTACCGTCACTGTCACCTCCCCCTACTCACCTCTACCAGACTTTACCATCACTGTCGCCTCCCCCTACTCACCTCTACCAGACTCTACCGTCACTGTCACCTCCCCCGACTCAGCTCTACCAGACTCTACCATCACTGTCACCTCCCCCTACTCACCTCTACCAGACACTACCCTCACTGTCACCTCCCCCTACTCACCTCTACTGGACTCTACCGTCACTGTCACCTCCCCCTACTCACCTCTACCAGACTCTACTGTCACTGTCACCTCCCCCTACTCACCTCTACCAGACACTACCGTCACTGTCACCTCCCCCTACTCACCTCTACCAGACACTACCCTCACTGTCACCTCCCCCCACTCCCCTCCACCAGACTCTACCGTCACTGTCGCCTCCCCCTACTCACCTCTACCAGACTCTACTGTCACTGTCACCTCCCCCTACTCACCTCTACCAGACACTACCGTCACTGTCACCTCCCCCTACTCACCTCTACCAGACACTACCCTCACTGTCACCTCCCCCTACTCACCTCCTCCAGACTCTACCGTCACTGTCACCTCCCCCGACTCAGCTCTACCAGACTCTACCGTCACTGTCACCTCCCCCGACTCAGCTCTACCAGACTCTACCCTCACTGTCACCTCCCCCTACTCACCTCCTCCAGACTCTACCGTCACTGTCACCTCCCCCCACTCCCCTCTACCAGACTCTACCGTCACTGTCACCTCCCCCTACTCACCTCTACCAGACTCTACCGTCACTGTCACCTCCCCCTACTCACCTCTACCAGACTCTACCGTCACTGTCACCTCCCCCTACTCACCTCTACCAGACTCTACCATCACTGTCACCTCCCCCTACTCACCTCTACCAGACTCTACCGTCACTGTTACCTCCCCCTACTCACCCTCACCAGACTCTACCGTCACTGTCACCTCACCCTACTCACCTCTACCAGACTCTACCGTCACTGTCACATCCACCTACTCCCCTCCACCAGACTCTACCGTCACTGTCACGTCCCCCTACTCCCCTCCACCAGACTCTACCATCACTGTCGCCTCCCCCTACTCACCTCCACCAGACTCTACCGTCACAGTCACCTCCCCCTACTCACCTCCACCAGACTCTACCGTCACTGTCACCTCCCCCTACTCACCCTCACCAGACTCTACCGTCACTGTCACCTCCCCCACTCACCTCTAGCAGACTCTACCGTCACTGTCACCTCCCCCTACTCACCTCTACCAGACTCTACCGTCACTGTCACCTCCCCCTACTCACCTCTACCAGACTCTACAGTCACTGTCACCTCCCCCTACTCACCTCTACCAGACTCTACCGTCACTGTCACCTCCCCCTACTCACCTCTACCAGACTCTACAGTCACTGTCACCTCCCCCTACTCACCTCCACCAGGCTCTACCGTCACTGTCACCTCCCCCTACTCACCTCTACCAGACTCTACCGTCACTGTCACCTCCCCCTACTCACCTCCACCAGACTCTACCGTCACTGTCACCTCCCCCTACTCACCACCACCAGACTCTACCGTCACTGTCACCTCCCCCTACTCACCTCTACCAGACTCTACCGTCACTGTCACCTCCCCCTACTCACCACCACCAGACTCTACCGTCACTGTCACCTCCCCCTACTCACCTCTACCAGAAACTACCGTCACTGTCACCTCCCCCACTTACCTCTACCAGACTCTACCGTCACTGTCACCTCCCCCTACTCCCCTCCACCGGACTCTACCGTCACTGTCACCTCCCCCTACTCACCCTCACCAGACTCTACCGTCACTGTCACCTCCCCCACTCACCTCTAGCAGACTCTACCGTCACTGTCACCTCCCCCTACTCACCTCTACCAGACTCTACCGTCACTGTCACCTCCCCCTACTCACCCTCACCAGACTCTACCGTCACTGTCACCTCCCCCTACTCACCTCTACCAGACTCTACCATCACTGTCGCCTCCCCCTACGCACCTCTACCAGACTCTACCGTCACTGTCACCTCCCCCTACTCACCTCTACCAGACTCTACCGTCACTGTCACCTCCCCCTACTCACCTCCACCAGACTCTACCGTCACTGTCACCTCCCCCTACTCACCTCCACCAGGCTCTACCGTCACTGTCACCTCCCCCTACTCACCTCTACCAGAAACTACCGTCACTGTCACCTCCCCCACTTACCTCTACCAGACTCTACCGTCACTGTCACCTCCCCCTACTCCCCTCCACCGGACTCTACCGTCACTGTCACCTCCCCCTACTCACCCTCACCAGACTCTACCGTCACTGTCACCTCCCCCTACTCCCCTCCACCAGACTCTACCGTCACTGTCACCTCCCCCTACTCACCTCCACCAGGCTCTACCGTCACTGTCACCTCCCCCTACTCACCTCTACCAGAGACTACCGTCACTGTCACCTCCCCCACTTACCTCTACCAGACTCTACCGTCACTGTCACCTCCCCCTATTCACCTCCACCAGACTCTACCGTCACTGTCACCTCCCCCTACTCACCTCTACCAGACTCTACCGTCACTGTCGCCTCCCCCTACTCACCTCTACCAGACTCTACCATCACTGTCACCTCCCCCTACTCACCTCCACCAGATTCTACCGTCACTGTCCCCTCCCCCTACTCACCTCTACCAGACTCTACGTCACTGTCCCCTCCCCCTACTCACCTCTACCAGATTCTACCGTCACTGTCACCTCCCCCACTTACCTCTACCAGACTCTACCGTCACTGTCACCTCCCCCTACTCCCCTCCACCAGACTCTACCGTCACTGTCGCCTCCCCCCACTCCCCTCCACCAGACTTTACCGTCACTGTCACCTCCCCCTACTCACCTCTACCAGACTCTACCGTCACTGTCACCTCCCCCTACTCCCCTCCACCAGACTCTACCGTCACTGTCGCCTCCCCCCACTCCCCTCCACCTGACTCTACCGTCACTGTCACCTCCCCCTACTCACCTCCACCAGATTCTACCGTCACTGTCACCTCCCCCTACTCCCCTCCACCTGACTCTACCGTCACTGTCACCTCCCCCCTACTCACCTCTACCAGACTCTACGTCACTGTCACCCTCCCCTACTCACCTCTACTGGACTCTACCGTCACTGTCACCTCCCCCTTCTCACCTCTACCAGATTCTACCATCACTGTCCCCTCCCCTACTCCCCTCCACCACACTCTACCTTCACTGTCACCTCCCCCTACTCACCTCTACCAGATTCTACCTCACTGTCACCTCCCCCTACTCACCTCCACCAGAATCTACCGTCACTGTCACCTCCCCCTACTCACCTCTACCAGACTCTACGTCACTGTCACCTCCCCCTACTCACCTCTACCAGACTCTACCGTCACTGTCACCTCCCCCTACTCACCTCTACCAGACTCTACCATCACTGTCACCTCCCCCTACTCACCTCTACCAGACTCTACAGTCACCGTCACCTCCCCCTACTCCCCTCCACCAGACTCTACCGTCACTGTCACCTCCCCCCACTCCCGTCCACCGGACTCTACCGTCACTGTCACCTCCCCCTACTCCCCTCCACCAGACTCTACCATCACTGTCGCCTCCCCCTACTCACCTCTACCAGACTCTACCGTCACTGTCACCTCCCCCACTTACCTCTACCAGACTCTACCGTCACTGTCACCTCCCCCTACTCACCTGTACCAGACTCTACCGTCACTGTCACCTCCCCCTACTCACCCTCACCAGAGTCTACCGTCACTGTCGCCTCCCCCTACTCACCTCTACCAGACTCTACCGTCACTGTCACCTCCCCCTACTCACCCTCACCAGAGTCTACCGTCACTGTCGCCTCCCCCTACTCACCTCTACCAGACTCTACCGTCACTGTCACCTCCCCCTACTCACCTCTACCAGACTCTACCGTCACTGTCGCCTCCCCCTACTCACGTCCACCAGACTCTACGTCACTATAACCTCCCCCTACTCACCTCTACCAGACTCTAAGTCACTATCACCTCCCCCCACTCCCCTCCACCAGACTCTACCGTCACTGTCACCTCCCCCTACTCACCTCTACCAGACTCTACCATCACTGTCACCTCCCCCACTCCCCTCCACCAGACTCTACCTCACTATCACCTCCCCCTACTCACCTCTACCAGACTCTACCGTCACTGTCACCTCCCCCTACTCACCCTCACCAGACTCTACCATCACTGTCACCGCCCCCCACTGCCCACCACAAGACTCTACCGTCACTGTCACATCCCCCAACTCACATCCACCAGACTCTACCGTCACTGTCACATCCCCCTACTCACCTCTACCAGACTCAACCGTCACTGTCACCTCCCCCTACTCCCCTCCACCAGACTCTACCGTCACTGTCACCTCCCCCCACTCCCCTCCACCACACTCTACCGTCACTGTCACCTCCCCCTACTCACCTCTACCAGACTCTACCGTCACTGTCACCTCCCCTACTCCCCTCCACCAGACTCTACCGTCACTGTCACCTCCCCCCACTCCCGTCCACCAGACTCTACCGTCACTATCACCTCCCCCCACTCTCCTCTACCAGACTCTACAGTCACTGTCACCTCCCCCACTCCCCTCCACCAGACTCTACGCCACTATCACCTCCCCCCACTCCCGTCCACCAGACTTTACCATCACTGTCACCTCCCCCTACTCACCTCTACCAGACTCTACCGTCACTGTCACCTCCCCTTACTCACCTCTACCAGACTCTACCGTCACTGTCACCTCCCCCCACTCCCCTCCACAAGACTCTACTGTCACTGTCACATCCCCCAACTCACCTCTACCAGACTCTACCGTCACTGTCACCTCCCCTACTCCACTCCACCAGACTCTACCGTCACTGTCACCTCCCCCCACCCCCGTCCACCAGACTCTACCGTCACTGTCACCTCCCCCTTCTCACCTCTACCAGACTCTACCGTCACTGTCACCTCCCCCTACTCCCCTCTACCAGACTCTACCGTCACTGTCACCTCCCCCTACTCACCTCTACCAGACTCTACCGTCATTGTCGCCTCCCCCTACTCACCTCTACCAGACTCTACCGTCACTGTCACCTAACCCTACTCACCTCCACCAGACTCTCCCGTCACTGTTACCTCCCACTACTCACCCTCACCAGACTCTACCGTCACTGTTACCTCCCACTACTCCCCTCCACCAGACTCTACAGTCACTGTCACATCCACCTACTCACCTCTACCAGACTCTACCGTCACTGTCACCTCCCCCTACTGCCCTCCACCAGACTCTACCGTCACTGTCACCTCCCCCCACTTCCGTCCACCCGACTCTACCGTCACTGTCACCTCCCCCTACTCACCTCTACCAGACTCTACCGTCACTGTCACCTCCCCCTACTCTCCCTCACCAGACTCTACCGTCACTGTCACCTCACCCTACTCCCCTCCACCAGACTCTACCATCACTGTCGCCTCCCCCTACTCACCTCTACCAGACTCTCCGTCACTGTCAACTCCCCCTACTCCCCTCCACCAGACTCTACTGTCACTGTCGCCTCCCCCTACTCACCTCTACCAGACTCTACCGTCACTGTCACCTCCCCCTACTCACCTCTACCAGACTCTACCGTCACTGTCACCTCCCCCTACTCACCTCTACCAGACTCTACCGTCACTGTCACCTCCCCCTACTCACCTCTACCAGACTCTACCATCACTGTCACCTCCCCCTACACACCTCCACCAGACTCTACCGTCACTGTCGCCTCCCCCTACTCACCTCTACCAGACTCTACCGTCACTGTCACCTCCCCCTACTCACCTCCACCAGACTCTACCGTCACTGTCACCTCCCCTTACTCACCCTCACCAGACTCTACCGTCACTGTCACCTTCCCCCACTCCCCGCCACCAGACTCTACCATCACTGTCACCTCCCTCTACTCACCTCTACCAGACTCTACCGTCACTGTCACCTCCCCCCACTCCCCTCCACCAGACTCTACCGTCACTGTCACCTCCCCCTACTCACCTCTACCAGACTCTACCGTCACTGTCACCTCCCCTTACTCACCCTCACCAGACTCTACCGTCACTGTCACCTCCCCCCACTCCCCTCCACCAGACTCTACCGTCACTGTCACCTCCCCCTACTCACCTCCACCAGACTCTACCGTCACTGTCACCTCCCCTTACTCACCCTCACCAGACTCTACCGTCACTGTCACCTCCCCCCACTCCCCTCCACCAGACTCTACCGTCACTGTCACCTCCCCCACTCACCTCTACCAGCCTCTACCGTCACTGTCACCTCCCCCTACTCCACTCCACCAGACACTACCGTCACTGTCACCTCCCCCTACTCACCTCTACCAGACTCTACCGTCACTGTGACCTCCCCCTACTCACCTCTACCAGACTCTACCGTCACTATCACCTCCCCCTACTCACCTCTACCAGACTCTACCGTCACTGTCGCCTCCCCCTACTCACCTCTACCAGACTCTACCGTCACTGTCACCTCCCCTTACTCACCCTCACCAGACTCTACCGTCACTGTCGCCTCCCCCTACTCACCTCTACCAGACTCTACCGTCACTGTCACCTCCCCTTACTCACCCTCACCAGACTCTACCGTCACTGTCACCTTCCCCCACTCCCCGCCACAAGTCTCTACCATCACTGTCACATTCCCCTACTCACCTCTACCAGACTCTACCGTCACTGTCACCTCCCCCCACTCCCCTCCACCAGACTCTACCGTCACTGTCACCTCCCCCTACTCCACTCCACCAGACTGTACCGTCACGGTCACCTCCCCCCACTCCCCTCCACCAGACTCTACCGTCACTGTCACCTCCCCCACTCACCTCAACCAGACTCTACCGTCACTGTCACCTCCCCCTACTCACCCTCACCAGCCTCTACCGTCACTGTCACCTCCCCCTACTCACCTCTACCAGACTCTACCATCACTATCGCCTTCCCCCTACTGCCCTCTACCAGACTCTACCGTCACTGTCACCTCCCTCTACTCACCTCCACCAGACTCTACCGTCACTGTCACCTCCCCCTACTCACCTCTACCAGACTCTACCGTCACTGTCACCTCCCCCTACTCACCTCTACCAGACTCTACAGTCACTGTCACCTCCCCCTACTCACCTCCACCAGACTCTACCGTCACTGTCACCTCCCCCTACTCCCCTCCACCAGACTCTACAGTCACTGTCACCTCCCCCTACTCACCTCTACCAGACTCGACCATCACTGTCACCTCCCTCTACTCACCTCCACCAGACTCTACCGTCACTGTCACCTCCCTCTACTCACCTCCACCAGACTCTACCGTCACTGTCACCTCCCTCTACTCACCTCTACCAGACTCTACAGTCACTGTCACCTCCCTCTACTCACCTCCACCAGACTCTTCCGTCACTGTCACCTCCCCCTACTCACCTCTACCAGACTCTACCGTCACTGTCACCTCCCCCTACTCACCTCTACCAGACTCTTCCGTCACTGTCACCTCCACCCACTCCCCTCCTCTAGACTCTACCGTCACTGTCACCTCCCTCTACTCACCTCCACCAGACTCTACCGTCACTGTCACCTCCCTCTACTCACCTCCACCAGACTCTACCGTCACTGTCACCTCCCCCTACTCACCTCCACCAGACTCTACCGTCACTGTCACCTCCCCCTACTCACCTCCACCAGACTCTACAGTCACTGTCACCTCCCCCTACTCACCTCCACCAGACTCTACCGTCACTGTCACCTCCCCCTACTCACCTCTACCAGACTCTACCGTCACTGTTACCTCCCCCTACTCCCCTCCACCAGACTCTACCGTCTCTGTCGCCTCCCCCAACTCACCTCTACCAGACTCTACCGTCACTGTCACCTCCCCCTACTCTCCCTCACCAGCCTTTACCGTCAATGTCACCTCCCCCTACTCCCCTCCACCAGACTCTACCGTCACTGTCGCCTCCCCATACTCAACTCTACCAGACTCTACAGTCACTGTCACCTCCCTCTACTCACCTCCACCAGACTCTACCGTCACTGTCACCTCCCCCTACTCACCTCCACCAGACTCTACCGTCACTGTCACCTCCCCCCACTCCCCTCCACCAGACTCTACCGTCACTGTCACCTCCCCCTACTCACCTCTACCAGACTCTACCGTCACTGTCACCTCCCCCTACTCACCTCTACCAGACTCTACAGTCACTGTCACCTCCCTCTACTCACCTCCACCAGACTCTACCGTCACTGTCACCTCCACCTACTCACCTCTACCAGACTCTACAGTCACTGTCACCTCCCTCTACTCACCTCTACCAGACTCTACCGTCACTGTCACCTCCCCCTACTCACCTCTACCAGACTCTACAGTCACTGTCACCTCCCTCTACTCACCTCCACCAGACTCTACCGTCACTGTCACCTCCACCTACTCACCTCTACCAGACTCTTCCGTCACTGTCACCTCCCCCTACTCACCTCTACCAGACTCTACCGTCACTGTCACCTCCCCCTACTCACCTCTACCAGACTCTACCGTCACTGTCACCTCCCCCTACTCACCTCTACCAGACTCTACCGTCACTGTCACCTCCACCTACTCACCTCTACCAGACTCTACCGTCACTGTCACCTCCCCCTACTCACCTCTACCAGACTCTACAGTCACTGTCACCTCCCTCTACTCACCTCCACCAGACTCTGCCGTCACTGTCACCTCCACCTACTCACCTCTACCAGACTCTACCGTCACTGTCACCTCCCCCTACTCACCTCTACCAGACTCTACCGTCACTGTCACCTCCCCCTACTCACCTCTACCAGACTCTACCATCACTGTCACCTCCCCCTACTCACCTCTACCAGACTCTACAGTCACTGTCACCTCCCTCTACTCACCTCTACCAGACTCTACCATCACTGTCACCTCCCCCCACTCCCCTCCACAAGACTCTACCGTCACTGTCACCTCCCTCTACTCACCTCTACCAGACTCTACCGTCACTGTCACCTCCACCTACTCACCTCTACCAGACTCTACAGTCACTGTCACCTCCCTCTACTCACCTCTACCAGACTCTACCGTCACTGTCACCTCCCTCTACTCACCTCCACCAGACTCTACCGTCACTGTCACCTCCCCCTACTCACCTCTACCAGACTCTACAGTCACTGTCACCTCCCTCTACTCACCTCCACCAGACTCTACCGTCACTGTCACCTCCCCCTACTCACATCTACAGACTCTACAGTCACTGTCACCTCCCCCTACTCACCTCCACCAGACTCTACCGTCACTGTCACCTCCCTCTACTCACCTCTACCAGACTCTACCGTCACTGTCACCTCCCCCTACTCACCTCTACCAGACTCTACTGTCACTGTCACCTCCCCCTACTCACCTCCACCAGACTCTACCGTCACTGTCACCTCCCTCTACTCACCTCTACCAGACTCTACCGTCACTGTCACCTCCCTCTACTCACCTCTACCAGACTCTACCGTCACTGTCACCTCCCTCTACTCACCTCCACCAGACTCTACCGTCACTGTCACCTCCCCCTACTCACCTCTACCAGACTCTACAGTCACTGTCACCTCCCTCTACTCACCTCCACCAGACTCTACAGTCACTGTCACCTCCCTCTACTCACCTCTACCAGACTCTACCGTCACTATCACATCCCCCTACTCACCTCTACCAGACTCTACTGTCACTGTCACCTCCCCCTACTCCCCTCCACCAGACTCTTCCGTCACTGTCACCTCCCCCTACTCACCTCTACCAGACTCTACAGTCACTGTCACCTCCCTCTACTCACCTCTACCAGACTCTACAGTCACTGTCACCTCCCTCTACTCACCTCTACCAGACTCTTCCGTCACTGTCACCTCCCCCTACTCACCTCTACCAGACTCTTCCGTCACTGTCACCTCCCTCTACTCACCTCTACCAGACTCTACCGTCACTGTCACCTCCCTCTACTCACCTCCACCAGACTCTACCGTCACTGTCACCTCCCCCTACTCACCTCTACCAGACTCTACAGTCACTGTCACCTCCCTCTACTCACCTCCACCAGACTCTACAGTCACTGTCACCTCCCTCTACTCACCTCTACCAGACTCTACCGTCACTATCACCTCCCCCTACTCCCCTCCACCAGACTCTTCCGTCACTGTCACCTCCCCCTACTCACCTCTACCAGACTCTACAGTCACTGTCACCTCCCTCTACTCACCTCTACCAGACTCTACAGTCACTGTCACCTCCCCCTACTCACCTCTACCAGACTCTACCGTCACCGTCACCTCCCCCTACCCACCTCTACCAGACTCTACGTCACTATCATCTCCCCCTACTCACCTCCACCAGACTCTACCGTCACTGTCACCTCCCCCTACTCACCTCTACCAGACTGTACCGTCACTATCGCCTCCCCCCACTGCCCTCTACCAGACTCTACCGTCACTGTCACCTCCCTCTACTCACCTCTACCAGACTCTACCGTCACTGTCACCTCCCTCTACTCACCTCTACCAGACTCTACCGTCACTGTCACCTCCCCCTACTCACCTCTACCAGACTCTACCGTCACTGTCACCTCCCTCTACTCACCTCTACCAGACTCTACAGTCACTGTCACCTCCCTCTACTCACCTCTACCAGACTCTACAGTCACTGTCACCTCCCCCTACTCACCTCTACCAGACTCTACCGTCACCGTCACCTCCCCCTACCCACCTCTACCAGACTCTACGTCACTATCATCTCCCCCTACTCACCTCCACCAGACTCTACCGTCACTGTCACCTCCCCCTACTCACCTCTACCAGACTGTACCGTCACTATCGCCTCCCCCCACTGCCCTCTACCAGACTCTACCGTCACTGTCACCTCCCCCTACTCACCTCTACCAGACTCTACCGTCACTGTCACCTCCCCCTACTCACCTCTATCAGACTCTACCGTCACTGTCACATCCCCCTACTCACCTCTACCAGACTCAACCGTCACTGTCACCTCCCCCTACTCCCCTCCACCAGACTCGACCGTCACTGTCACCTCCCCCCACTCCCTTCCACCAGACTCTACCGTCACTGTCACCTCCCCCTACTCACCTCTACCAGACTCTACCGTCACTGTCACCTCCCCCTACTCACCTCCACCAGACTCTACCGTCACTGTCACCTCCCCCCACTCCCGTCCACCAGACTCTACCGTCACTGTCACCTCCTCCTATTCCCCTCCACCAGACTCTACCGTCACTGTCACCTCCCCCCACTCCCGTCCACCAGACTCTACCGTCACTGTCACCTCCCCCTACTGCCCTCCACCAGACTCGACGTCACTATCACCTCCCCCTACTCACCTCTACCAGACTCTACCATCACTGTCACCTCCCCTTACTCACCTCTACCAGACTCTACCGTCACTATCACCTCCCCCTACTCACCTCTACCAGACTCTACCGTCACTGTCACCTCCCCTTACTCACCTCTACCAGACTCTACCATCACTGTCACCTCCCCCCACTCCCCTCCACAAGACTCTACCGTCACTGTCACATCCCCCTACTCACCTCTACCAGACTCAACCGTCACTGTCACCTCCCCCTACTCCCCTCCACCAGACTCTACCGTCACTGTCACCTCCCCCCACCCCCCTCCACCAGACTCTACCGTCACTGTCACCTCCCCCTACTCACCTCCACCAGACTCTACCGTCACTGTCACCTCCCCCTACTCACCTCTACCAGACTCTACCGTCACTGTCACCTCCCCCTACTCACCTCTACCAGACTCTACCGTCACTGTCACCTCCCCCTACTCACCTCTACCAGACTCTACCGTCACTGTCACCTCCCCCTACTCACCTCTACCAGACTCTACCGTCACTGTCACCTCCCCCCACTTCCTTCCACCAGACTCTACCGTCACTGTCACCTCCCCCTACTCACCTCTACCAGACTCTACCGTCACTGTCACCTCCCCCTACTCACCCTCACCAGACTCTACCGTCACTGTCACCTCCCTCTACTCACCTCCACCAGACTCTACCGTCACTGTCACCTCCCCCCACTCCCCTCCACCAGACTCTACCGTCACTGTCACCTCCCCCACACACCTCTACCAGACTCTACCGTCACTGTCACCTCCCCCTACTCACCCTAACCAGCCTCTACCGTCACTGTCACCTCCCCCTACTCACCCTCACCAGCCTCTACCGTCAATGTCACCTCCCCCACACACCTCTACCAGACTCTACCGTCACTGTCGCCTCCACCTACTCAACTCTACCAGACTCAACCGTCACTGTCACCTCCCTCTACTCACCTCTACCAGACTCTACAGTCCCTGTCACCTCCCTCTACTCACCTCTACCAGACTCAACAGTCACTGTCACCTCCCTCTACTCACCTCTACCAGACTCTACAGTCACTGTCACCTCCCCCTACTCACCTCTACCAGACTCTACAGTCACTGTCACCTCCCCCTACTCACCTCTACCAGACTCTACCGTCACTGTCACCTCCCCCTACTCACCTCTACCAGACTCTACCGTCACTGTCACCTCCCCCTACTCACCTCTACCAGACTCTACAGTCACTGTCACCTCCCCCTACTCCCCTCCACCTGACTCTACAGTCACTGTCACCTCCCCCTACTCCCCTCCACCTGACTCTACAGTCACTGTCACCTCCCCCTACTCCCCTCCACCTGACTCTACAGTCACTGTCACCTCCCCCTACTCCCCTCTATCAGACTCTACCGTCACTGTCACCTCCCCCTACTCACCTCCACCAGACTCTACCGTCACTGTCACCTCCCCCTACTCACCTCTACCAGACTCTACGTCACTATCATCTCCCCCTACTCACCTCCACCTGACTCTACCGTCACTGTCACCTCCCCCTACTCACCTCTACCAGACTCTACCGTCACTGTCGCCTCCCCCTACTGCCCTCTACCAGACTCTACCGTCACTGTCACCTCCCTCTACTCACCTCTACCAGACTCTACCGTTACTGTCACCTCCCTCTACTCACCTCTACCAGACTCTACCGTCACTGTCACCTCCCCCTACACACCTCTACCAGACTCTACAGTCACTGTCACCTCCCTCTACTCACCTCCACCAGACTCTACCGTCACTGTCACCTCCCTCTACGCACCTCCACCAGACTCTACCGTCACTGTCACCTCCCCCTACTCACCTCCACCAGACTCTACCGTCACTGTCACCTCCCCTACTCACCTCTACCAGACTCTACCGTCACTGTCGCCTCCCCCTACTGCCCTCTACCAGACTCTACCGTCACTGTCACCTCCCCCTACTCACCTCTACCAGACTCTACCGTCACTGTCACCTCCCCCTACTCACCTCCACCAGACTCTACCGTCACTGTCACCTCCCCCTACTCACCTCTACCAGACTCTACCGTCACTGTCACCTCCCCCTACTCACCTCTACCAGACTCTACCGTCACTGTCACCTCCCCCTACTCACCTCTACCAGACTCTACCGTCACTGTCACCTCCCCCTACTCACCTCTACCAGACTCTACCGTCACTGCCACCTCCCCCTACTCACCTCTACCAGACTCTACCGTCACTGTAACCTCCCCCTACTCACCTCTACCAGACTCTACCGTCACTGTCACCTCCCCCTACTCACCTCTACCAGACTCTACCGTCACTGTCACCTCCCCCTACTCACCTCCACCAGACTCTACCGTCACTGTCACCTCCCCCTACTCACCTCCACCAGACTCTACCGTCACTGTCCCCTCCCCCTACTCACCTCTACCAGACTCTAGAGTCACCGTCACCTCCCCCTACTCACCTCCACCAAACTCTACAGTCACTGTCACCTCCCCTACTCCCCTCCACCAGACTCTACCGTCACTGTCACCTCCCCCTACTCACCTCTACCAGACTCTACCGTCACTGTCACCTCCCCCTACTCACCTCTACCAGACTCTACTGTCACTGTCACCTCCCTCTACTCACCTCTACCAGACTCTACCGTCACTGTCACCTCCCCCTACTCACCTCTACCAGACTCTACTGTCACTGTCACCTCCCCCTACTCACCTCTACCAGACTCTACCGTCACTGTCACCTCCCCCTACTCACCTCTACCAGACTCTACCGTCACTGTCAACTCCCCCAACTCACCTCCACCAGACTCTACCATCACTGTCACCTCCCCCGACTCACCTCCACCAGACTCTACCGTCACTGTCACCTCCCCCTACTCACCTCCACCAGACTCTACCATCACTGTCACCTCCCCCTACTCACCTCTACCAGACTCTACTGTCACTGTCACCTCCCCCTACTCACCTCCACCAGACTCTACCATCACTGTCACCTCCCCGTACTCACCTCCACCAGACTCTACCGTCACTGTCACCTCCCCCTACTCACCTCCACCAGACTCTACCATCACTGTCACCTCCCCCTACTCACCTCTACCAGACTCTACTGTCACTGTCACCTCCCCCTACTCACCTCCACCAGACTCTACCGTCACTGTCACCTCCCTCTACTCACCTCTACCAGACTCTACCGTCACTGTCACCTCCCCCTACTCCCCTCCACCAGACTCTACCGTCACTGTCACCTCCCTCTACCCAACTCTACCAGACTCTACCGTCACTGTCACCTCCCCCTACTCCCCTCCACCAGACTCTACCGTCACTGTCACCTCCCCCTACTCACCTCTACCAGACTCTACTGTCACTGTCACCTCCCCCTACTCACCTCCACCAGACTCTACCGTCACTGTCACCTCCCTCTACTCACCTCTACCAGACTCTACTGTCACTGTCACCTCCCCCTACTCACCTCTACCAGACTCTACTGTCACTGTCACCTCCCCCTACTCACCTCTACCAGACTCTACCGTCACTGTCACCTCCCCCACTCACCTCTACCAGACTCTACCGTCACTGTCACCTCCCTCTACTCACCTCTACCAGACTCTACAGTCACTGTCACCTCCCTCTACTCACCTCTACCAGACTCTACTGTCACTGTCACCTCCCCCTACTCACCTCTACCAGACTCTACCGTCACTGTCACCTCCCCCACTCACCTCTACCAGACTCTACCGTCACTGTCACCTCCCCCTACTCACCTCTACCAGACTCTACCGTCACTGTCACCTCCCCCTACTCACCTCTACCAGACTCTACCGTCACTGTCACCTCCCCCTACTCACCTCTACCAGACTCTACCGTCACTGTCACCTCCCCCTACTCACCTCTACCGGACTCTACAATCACTGTCACCTCCCCCTACTCAACTCCACCAGACTCTACCATCACTGTCCCCTCCCCTACTCACCTCTACCAGACTCTACCGTCACTGTCACCTCCCCCTACTCACCTCTACCAGACTCTACCGTCACTGTCACCTCCCTCTACTCACCTCTACCAGACTCTACCGCCACAGTCACCTCCCCCACTCACATCCACCAGACTCTACCGTCACTGTCACCTCCCCCTACTCACCTCTACCAGACTCTACAGTCACTGTCACCTCCCCCTACTCACCTCTACCAGACTCTACCATCACTGTCACCTCCCCCTACTCACCTCTACCAGTCTCTGCCGTCACTGTCACCTCCCTCTACTCACCTCTACCAGACTCTACCATCACTGTCCCCTCCCCTACTCACCTCTACCAGACTCTACCGTCACTGTCACCTCCCCCTACTCACCTCTACCAGACTCTACCGTCACTGTCACCTCCCTCTACTCACCTCCACCAGACTCTACCATCACTGTCCCCTCCCCTACTCACCTCCACCAGACTCTACCGTCACTGTCACCTCCCCCTACTCACCTCCACCAGACTCTTCCGTCACTGTCACCTCCCCCTACTCACCTCCACCAGACTCTACCGTCACTGTCACCTCCCCCTACTCACCTCTACCAGACTCTACAGTCACTGTCACCTCCCCCTACTCACCTCTACCAGACTCTACCATCACTGTCACCTCCCCCTACTCACCTCTACCAGACTCTACCGTCACTGTCACCTCCCTCTACTCACCTCCACCAGACTCTACCATCACTGTCCCCTCCCCGACTCACCTCTACCAGACTCTACCGTCACTGTCAACTCCATCTACTGACCTCTACCAGACTCTACCGTCACTGTCACCTCCCCCTACTCACCTCTACCAGACTCTACCATCACTGTCACCTCCCTCTACTCACCTCTACCAGACTCTACCGTCACTGTCTCCTCCCCCTACTCACCTCTACCAGACTCTACCATCACTGTCCCCTCCCCCTACTCACCTCTACCAGACTCTACCGTCACTATCACCTCCCTCCTACTCACCTCTACCAGACTCAACCGTCAATGTCACCTCCCCTACTCACCTCTACCAGACTCTACCGTCACTATCACCTCCCGCCTACTCACCTCTACCAGACTCAACCGTCAATGTCACCTCCCCCTACTCACCTCTACCAGACTCTACCGTCACTATCACCTCCCCCTACTCACCTCTACCAGACTCTACCGTCACTGTCACCTCCCCCTACTCACCTCTACCAGACTCAACCGTCACTGTCACCTCCCCTACTCACCTCTACCAGACTCTACCGTCACTGTCACCTCCCCTACTCACCACTACCAGACTCTACCGTCACTATCACCTCCCCCTACTCACCTCTACCAGACTCTACCGTCAGTGTCACCTCCCTCTACTCACCTCTACCAGACTCTACCGTCACTGTCACCTCCCTCTACTCACCTCCACCAGACTCTACCGTCACTGTCAACTCCCCCTACTCACCTCTACCAGACTCTACCGTCACTGTCACCTCCCCCTACTCACCTCCACCAGACTCTACCGTCACTGTCACCTCCACCTACTCACCTCTACCAGACTCTACCGTCACTGTCACCTCCCCCTACTCACCTCTACCAGACTCTACCGTCACTGTCACCTCCACCTACTCACCTCTACCAGACTCTACCGTCACTGTCACCTCCCCCTACTCACCTCTACCAGACTCGACCATCACTGTCACCTCCACCTACTCACCTCTACCAGACTCTACCGTCACTGTCACCTCCCCCTACTCACCTCTACCAGACTCTACCGTCACTGTCACCTCCCCCTACTCACCTCTACCAGACTCTACCGTCACTGTCACCTCCCCCTACTCACCTCTACCAGACTCTACCGTCACTGTCACCTCCACCTACTCACCTCTACCAGACTCTACCGTCACTGTCACCTCCCCCTACTCACCTCTACCAGACTCTACCGTCACTGTCACCTCCCCCTACTCACCTCTACCAGACTCTACCGTCACTGTCACCTCCCCCTACTCACCTCTACCAGACTCTACCGTCACTGTCACCTCCCCCTACTCACCTCTACCAGACTCTACCGTCACTGTCACCTCCACCTACTCACCTCTACCAGACTCTACCGTCACTGTCACCTCCCCCTACTCACCTCCACCAGACTCTACCGTCACTGTCACCTCCCCCCACTCACCTCTACCAGACTCTACCGTCACTGTCACCTCCACCTACTCACCTCTACCAGACTCTACCGTCACTGTCACCTCCCCCTACTCACCTCTACCAGACTCTTCCGTCACTGTCACCTCCCCCTACTCACCTCTACCAGACTCTACCGTCACTGTCACCTCCCCCTACTCACCTCTACCAGACTCTACCGTCACTGTCACCTCCCCCTACTCACCTCTACCAGACTCTTCCGTCACTGTCACCTCCCCCTACTCACCTCTACCAGACTCTACCGTCACTGTCACCTCCCCCTACTCACCTCTACCAGACTCTACAGTCACTGTCACCTCCCTCTACTCACCTCCACCAGACTCTACCGTCTCTGTCACCTCCCCCTATTCACCTCTACCAGACTCTACCGTCACTGTCACCTCCCCTACTCACCTCCACCAGACTCTACCGTCACTGTCACCTCCCCCTACTCACCTCTACCAGACTCAACCGTCACTGTCAACTCCCCCTACTCACCTCTACAGACTCAACCGTCACTGTCACCTCCCCCTACTCACCTCTACCAGACTCAACCGTCACTGTCACCTCCCCCTACTCACCTCTACCAGACTCAACCGTCACTGTCACCTCCCCCTACTCACCTCTACCAGACTCAACCGTCACTGTAACCTCCCTCTACTCACCTCTACCAGACTCTACCGTCACTGTCACCTCCCCCTACTCACCTCTCCCAGACTCTACCGTCACTGTCACCTCCCCCTACTCACCTCTACCAGACTCTACCATCACTGTCACCTCCACCTACTCACCTCTACCAGACTCTACCGTCTCTGTCACCTCCCCCTACTCACCTCTACCAGACTCTACCGTCATTGACACCTCCCCCTACTCACCTCTACCAGACTCTACCGTCATTGACACCTCCACCTACTCACCTCTACCAGACTCTACCGTCACTGTCACCTCCCCCTACTCACCTCTACCAGAGTCTACCGTCACTGTCACCTCCCCCTACTCACCTCTACCAGACTCTACTGTCACTGTCACCTCCCTCTACTCACCTCCACCAGACTCTACCGTCACTGTCACCTCCCCCTATTCACCTCTACCAGACTCTACCGTCACTGTCACCTCCCTCTACTCACCTCTACCAGACTCTACCGTCACTGTCACCTCCCTCTACTCACCTCTACCAGACTCTACCGTCACTGTCACCTCCCCCTACTCACCTCTACCAGACTCTACCGTCACTGTCACCTCCCCCTACTCACCTCTACCAGACTCTACCGTCACTGTCACCTCCCCCTACTCACCTCTACCAGACTCTACCGTCACTGTCACCTCCCCCTACTCCCCTCCACCAGACCCTACCGTCACTGTCACCTCCCTCTACTCACCTCTACCAGACTCTACCGTCACTGTCACCTCCCCCTACTCACCTCTACCAGACTCTACCGTCACTGTCACCTCCCCCTACTCACCTCTACCAGACTCTACCGTCACTGTCACCTCCCCCTACTCCCCTCCACCAGACCCTACCGTCACTGTCACCTCCCCCTACTCCCCTCCACCAGACTCTACCGTCACTGTCACCTCCCTCTACTCACCTCCACCAGACTCTAGCGTCACTGTCACCTCCCCTACTCACCTCCACCAGACTCTACCGTCGATGTCACGTCCCCCTACTCACCTCCACCAGACTCTACCGTCACTGTCACCTCCCCCTACTCACCTCCACCACACTCTACCGTCACTGTCACCTCCCCCTACTCACCTCCACCACACTCTACCGTCACTGTTACCTCCCCCTACTCACCTCTATCAGACTCTACCGTCACTGTCACCTCCCCCTACTCACCTCCACCACACTCTACCGTCACTGTCACCTCCGCCTACTCACCTCCACCAGACTCTCCCGTCACTGTCACCTCCCCCTACTCACCTCCACCAGACTCTACCGTCACTGTCACCTCCCCCTACTCCCCTCCACCAGACACTACCGTCACTGTCACCTCCCCCTACTCCTCTCCACCAGACTCTACCGCCGCTGTCACCTCCCCCTTCTCCCCTCTATCAGACTCTACCGTCACTGTCACCTCCCCCTACTCACCTCCACCAGACTCTACCGTCACTGTCACCTCCCCCTACTCACCTCCACCAGACTCTACCATCACTGTCGCCTCCCCCTACTCACCTCTACCAGACTCTACTGTCACTGTCACCTCCCCCTACTCACCTCTACCAGACTCTACCATCACTGTCACCTCCCTCTACTCACCTCCACCAGATTCTACCGTCACTGTCACCTCCCCCTACTCACCTCTACCAGACTCCACCGTCACTGTCACCTCCCCCCACTCCCCTCATCCAGATTCTACCGTCACTGTCACCTCCCCCTACTCACCTCCACCAGACTCTACCGTCACTGTCACCTCCCCCTACTCACCTCTACCAGACTCTACCATCACTATCACCTCCCCCTACTCCCCACCACAAGACTCTACCATCACTGGCACCTCCCCCTACTCACCTCCACCAGACTCTACCGTCACTGTCACCTCCCCCTACTCACCTCTACCAGACTCTACCGTCACTGTCACCTCCCCCTACTCCCCTCTACCAGACTCTACCATCACTGTCACCTCCCCCTACTCCCCACCACAAGACTCTACCATCACTGGCACCTCCCCCTACTCACCTCCACCAGACTCTACCGTCACTGTCACCTCCCTCTACTCACCTCCACCAGACTCTACCGTCACTGTCACCTCCCTCTACTCACCTCCACCAGATTCTACCGTCACTGTCACCTCCCCCTACTCACCTCTACCAGACTCCACCGTCACTGTCACCTCCCCCCACTCCCCTCATCCAGATTCTACCGTCACTGTCACCTCCCCCTACTCACCTCCACCAGACTCTACCGTCACTGTCACCTCCCCCTACTCACCTCTACCAGACTCTACCATCACTATCACCTCCCCCTACTCCCCACCACAAGACTCTACCATCACTGGCACCTCCCCCTACTCACCTCCACCAGACTCTACCGTCACTGTCACCTCCCCCTACTCACCTCTACCAGACTCTACCGTCACTGTCACCTCCCCCTACTCCCCTCTACCAGACTCTACCATCACTGTCACCTCCCCCTACTCACCTCAACCAGACTCTACCATCACTGTCACCTCCCCCTACTCACCTCTACCAGACTCTACCGTCACTGTCACCTCCCCCTACTCACCTCTACCAGACTCTACCATCACTATCACCTCCCCCTACTCACCTCCACCACACTCTACCGTCACTGTCACCTCCCCCTACTCACCTCTACCAGACTCTACCATCACTATCACCTCCCCCTACTCACCTTCACCACACTCTACCGTCACTGTCACCTCCCCCTACTCACCTCTACCAGACTCTACCATCACTATCACCTCCCCCTACTCACCTCCACCACACTCTACCGTCACTGTCACCTCCCCCTACTCACCTCTACCAGACTCTACCATCACTCTCACCTTCCCTCTACTCACCACTACCAGACTCTATCATCACTGTCACCTCCCTCCACTCACCTCCACCACACTCTACCGTCACTGTCACCTCCCCCTACTCACCTCTACCAGACTCTACCATCACTCTCACCTTCCCTCTACTCACCACTACCAGACTCTATCATCACTGTCACCTCCCTCCACTCACCTCCACCACACTCTACCGTCACTGTCACCTCCCCCTACTCACCTCCACCAGACTCTACCGTCACTGTCACCTCCCCCCACTCCCCTCCACCAGACTCTACCGTCACTATCACCTCCCCCGACTCACCTCCACCAGACTCTACCGTCACTGTCATCTCCCCTTACTCACCCTCACCAGACTCTACCGTCACTGTCACCTCCCCCCACTCCCCTCCTCCAGACTCTACCGTCACTCTCACCTCCCCCTACTCACCTCTACCAGACTCTACCGTCACTGTCACCTCCCCCTACTCACCTCTACCAGACTCTACCGTCACTGTCACCTCCCCCCACTCCCCTCCACCAGACTCTACCATCACTGTCACCTCCCCCCACTCCCCTCCACCAGACTCTACCATCACTGTCACCTCCTCCCACTCCCCTCCACCAGACTCTACCATCACTGTCACCTCCCCCCACTCCCCTCCACCAGACTCTACCATCACTGTCACCTCCACCCACTCCCCTCCACCAGACTCTACCGTCACTGTCACCTCCCCCTAGTCACCTCTACCAGACTCTACCATCACTATCACCTCCCCCTACTCACCTCTACCAGACTCTACCATCACTATCACCTCCCCCTACTCACCTCTACCAGACTCTACCATCACTGTCACCTCCCCCTACTCACCTCCACCAGACTCTACCATCACTATCACCTCCCCCTACTCACCTCTACCACACTCTACCGTCACTGTCACCTCCCCCTACTCACCTCTACCACACTCTACCGTCACTGTCACCTCCCCCTACTCACCTCTACCAGACTCTACCATCACTGTCACCTCCCCCTACTCACCTCTACCAGACTCTACCGTCACTGTCACCTCCCCCTACTCCCCTCCACCAGACTCTACCATCACTGTCGCCTCCCCCCACTCCCCTCCACCAGACTCTACCGTCACTGTCACCTCCCCCTACTCACCTCTACCAGACTCTACCATCACTGTCACCTCCCCCTACTCACCTCTACCAGACTCTACCGTCACTGTCACCTCCCCCTACTCACCTCTACCAGACTCTACCATCACTGTCACCTCCCCCCACTCCCCTCCACCAGACTCTACCATCACTGTCACCTCCCCCCACTCCCCTCCACCAGACTCTACCATCACTGTCACCTCCCCCTACTCACCTCCACCAGACTCTACCGTCACTGTCACCTCCCCCTACTCACCTCCACCAGACTCTTCCATCACTGTCACCTCCCCCTACTCACCTCCACCAGACTCTACCGTCACTGTCACCTCCCCCTACTCACCTCCACCAGACTCTACCATCACTATCACCTCCCCCTACTCACCTCCACCAGACTCTACCGTCACTGTCACCTCCCCCTACTCACCTCCACCAGACTCTACCATCACTGTCACCTCCCCCTACTCACCTCCACCAGACTCTACCATCACTGTCACCTCCCCCTACTCACCTCTTCCAGACTCTACCATCACTGTCACCTCCCCCCACTCCCCTCCACCAGACTCTACCATCACTGTCACCTCCCCCCACTCCCCTCCACCAGACTCTACCTTCACTGTCACCTCCCCCTACTCACCTCTACCAGACTCTACCGTCACTGTCACCTCCCCCCACTCCCCTCCTCCAGACTCTACCATCACTATCACCTCCCCCTACTCACCTCCACCAGACTCTACCGTCACTGTCACCTCCCCCTACTCCCCTCTACCAGACTCTACCGTCACTGTCACCTCCCCCTACTCACCTCTACCAGACTCTACCATCACTGTCACCTCCCCCCACTCCCCTCCACCAGACTCTACCATCACTGTCACCTCCCCCCACTCCCCTCCACCAGACTCTACCATCACTGTCACCTCCCCCTACTCACCTCCACCAGACTCTTCCATCACTGTCACCTCCCTCTACTCACCTCTACCAGACTCTACCGTCACTGTCACCTCCCACTACTCACCTCTACCAGACTCTACCGTCACTGTCACCTCCCACTACTCACCTCTACCAGACTCTACCATCACTGTCACCTCCCCCCACTCCCCTCCACCAGACTCTGCCATCACTATCGCCTCCCCCCACTCCCCTCCACCAGACTCTACCATCACTATCACCTCCCCCTACTCACCTCTACCAGACTCTACCGTCACTGTCGCCTCCCCCCACTCCCCTCCACCAGACTCTACCGTCACTGTCACTTCCCCCCACTCCCCTCCACCAGACTCTACCGTCACTGTCACCTCCCCCTACTCACCTCCACCAGACTCTACCGTCACTGTCATCTCCCCTTACTCACCCTCACCAGACTCTACCGTCACTGTCACCTCCCCCCACTCCCCTCCTCCAGACTCTACCGTCACTCTCACCTCCCCCTACTCACCTCTACCAGACTCTACCGTCACTGTCACCTACCTCTACTTTTATCTGCACAGGGTTCATTCAAGGTCCGTTGCAATGTCATGCAAACTGAAGTGGAACGTAAAAGAAAAAAAGCAGGAAAAATATTGTCAGTTGTAGTCGTGGGCCTCCAGGTCAGGTGCTCTACTCTGCTACCATCATGGTCACCTTGATGTATGAGGCAAAAGTTCAAGGTGGGACTGAATTTTCAACTCTCCCCATGAGTTGCTGCAGGTACGATGGGTTTAACCTCCCGTGGTTTAACATTCTTTTATTAATGAGCCTAAAACACCCAAGGCAGTAGCTACTGCAACAAGAACTAATGAAAAGTGTGAGCTGTATGAGCCAATTCTTGCTGAGTGAAACATCTTATTCTCATTTTCAAATGGGTTTGTTGTAACACGAATCTGTGAGAGAAACTGAGCCAAGTGGGACAAAGGTGTATCCAGACTGCTGGAAGACCAGCACAGGACGAGATATATTCGAAAGGTAAGCGTAAGATACCTCTTAGAGATATGAGTCAGGTAAATCATAGAGAAATGAGTAAGCTTTACCATAGAGATATGAGTAAGATATTTCTTAGAGGAATCTCTTAAGGTATATCGTAGGGGATGAGATACTTTGGGGAGCTTTAATGTGTTTTGATTGTGAGTGTTGCTTTATTTGGGAAAATTCCCAACCAGCTCCAGTTTTCTCAACTCCTACTGGGTCAGGAATTTTACTGGGTCAGGAATCTACCTCGTGCCCCATCCCCTATTCCAGAGGGCGGTTGGTGTATTAAGCAACTTATTGAGAAGATTGAAGATATAGCTTCAGCCCCGTACATCTGGATCTCCCCACCCTCAGCTAACCAGGCAACTACAGCAGGCCATGGGAAAGAGAAATGTCCTTTTACAGTGCTCCTCTGGGCCAGGGTAACTTCCATTTTGAGAGGTTTAACATACTTGTTTGTCTTTGAAGGATGGTGTGGGGTTGAGGATAACTAGTTTTGATCTCTACCTGGGGCATTCCAGGCGTGCCCACATGTCAAGGGGGTTTTGCAGAGAGATATTTCGCTGCAGAATTTGAGTTGGAAATGGAAATTCCCTGATGGGGTTCTGCTCAACTGCACGAAATAGTGCAAAAAAAAATGACCTGTGTGATTAAATAATATTACAAATATAATATTACACTGCTCAAGGATCAAAACACATTGCAGAAGGCAGGCTACTGAAATCTGAACACTATCCTAATTTCTTGTGCCGTACAGTTCAATTAACATCACACTCCAATCATTTACTCAATCTTGTTTCAAACCACTTTGAAAACTTCCTCTTCTATTTGGAAGACAAATAAAACTTGATAAGATAGCTACACACCACACCCAGCAGCTGATCTTACCAATTTGCTTTAATTGTGAAACCTTCCCTGTAACGTTTCCAGATTTGTTAATCTAATTGGAGTTGAGTTTCACAATGGATCAGCGAGACCAAGCGAAGGACAATTTGCCAGCATTAACTCTAGCAGCTGGAAGTCTGCGATTTTCTAGTCATCTGGGAATGACCCTGTTTTCAAGTCTAATGTGGGCACGAACTGAGGCAATCTGTCGATCAGTAAGCAAGAGCAACAATATAGGAGCATGAAGATGTCAGGGTCTTAAAACTGAATTCCAGTGAATTAAAGCAATTTACATTCCTCGAAGATGGCACAGTAATGTTTCCAGGGAAGCAGCAGAACTACCCTAGGCTATACAGCATTATCACAGGCACCATTTACTTTTAAGTGGCTTGATTCATTTTCTTCCAAACATGCGTCAGCATTGAGAAAGGGATGGGATCAGATGATTCGAAGCACTATGAGCTGTGGTGTGTGATTCAGTTCACTCAGGGTTGCTGTGATATTTTTCATCCATCTTGTAGTCTGGAGTTATGGCAGAGACTGCAATTTC
Organism: Chiloscyllium plagiosum; assembly: GCF_037043375.1. Lineage (NCBI taxonomy): Eukaryota > Metazoa > Chordata > Chondrichthyes > Orectolobiformes > Hemiscylliidae > Chiloscyllium > Chiloscyllium plagiosum. The sequence continues at coordinate 91,917,597 of NW_028270150.1, forward strand.
TCATCAGCCAGGTCTCTTTTACTGTCTGCCATTGGAGTGCATTGGAAGGTAGTGCAGGTTGATACTCAGCTCGAGTGGTTGTGGATGCTCCACAAATGACTGCTGTTGCGAGTTGAATTGAACCTGTGTGAAGTGTCACATCATGGCCAACTCAAAATGAGGAAATGGAAACGGACCAAACTTGCTCCAATCCCATTGTGTGTTAGAGCTACACTTGTATAGAGTTAAAAATCACACAACACCAGGTTACAGTCCAACAGGTTTAATTGGAAACACTAGCTTTCGGAGCGACGCTCCTTCATCAGGTGGTTGTGGAGTATAAGATCATAGGACACAGAATTTATGGCAAAAGTTTACAGTTTATGCAACTGAAATTACATGACCTGGATTGTTTGTTAAGTCTCTCATCGAAAAGCTAGTGCTTCTAGAAGATGAGAAACTTAACAAACAATCCAGGTCATTTTCAATGTATAATTTCAGTTACATCACACTGTAAACTTTTGCTATACTTTCTGTGTCCTATGATTTTATGCTCCACAACCACCTGATGAAGGAGCGTCGCTCCGAAAGCTGGTGCTTCCAATTAAACCTGTTGGACTCTAACCTGGTGTTGTGTTATTTTTAACTTTGGACAATCCAGTCCAACCCCGGCATATCCATATCAACATTTGTATAGGGTTTTGGTGCAACCAACTCTGGAGTACTGTGTGTAGTGTTACTCTCTTTATGTAAGAAATGCATTAGACAAACTCTGAGAAAGTTCATCCAACTGATATCTGGGATGAGCGGACATGGTGCTACTTTCTGAGGAAAGGCTGGATGGGATGGATCCGTATCCGTTGGAGTTTAGAAGAATGAATAATAAAACATATAGGAACCTGAGAGAACCTGACAGGGAGGATGCTGAAAGGATGTGGAAGCGACTGAAACTAAGGGATGCAGTTCAAAGAATGGTCACTTATTTAAGATGAAACAGAGAAAATAAGAATGGGAATAGGCCATTCAGCCCTTCAATCCTGCTCCACCATTCCATTTGATCTTGGCTCAGTCTCCAGTTCCCATTTTCACCCCATACCCTTTGATCCCTTAAGGACTATCTAACTCCTTCTTGAAAACATTCAATATTTTGGTCTCAACTGCTTTTCTGTGGCAGAGAATTCCACAGGCTCACCACTCTCTGGGTGAAGACATTTCTCCTCATCTCAATCCTAAATGGTCTACGCTGTATCCTTAGACTGTGACCCCTAGTTCTAGAATCCTCAGTCATCAGGGATGTGTTCACCCTGTTAGGCCTCTCTGAGATCCTCCTGATCTTCTAAGCTCCAGTGAATATAGTCCTAACCAATCCAATCTTTCTTCATATGTCAATCCTGCCATTCCAGGAAGGAATCTGGTAAAGTAGTGCGGATCACATTTTACTCTTGGACAGTTGAACATCTTTGGAACTTTCTTCTGCAGAGGGCAATGGTTATTGAGTCCTTTGAAGACAATAAGAGACAGATTCTTGACTAATAAAGAGATCAAAGGTCAATAGGCGTTAGATGGGAAACTGAGTGGTTAGATCAGTTGTGATCTTACTGAATGGCAGAGCAGAGTCAAGGCACAGAATGAAGTTCTCCTACTCCTCATTTATAGTGTTGGATCATAAGAGTCCATCTATAACAGAGATTGTTGGAACTCCCAAGAATCAGATAATAATCACCCCTGGTTAAGGCACAGACTGAGATGCAACAGACTATGAGTGAAGAGAGTCAGCAGTCAGGCACATTGCAGGAGAGAATTTCCTAATGCCACACCTCAGGGCAGCTCAATCCATCAGGCTCATTCAACTAAGGGCCGCATCAGTAAAGACGACTCAAACCAACCTACAGTGTGAAGGGCAAGGTGAGAAAGGGGATTAAACCAATCTCATTCGGATTTTGTTTGAATCCCATACAACATAAACACCGATCCACAACATCCTGGCATAGACAAGCAATCCGCTGTCTGGCAGCTAATTTGGGAATGATTTTAGGAGATATCAGAGATCACCATTGCTTATTCCTTCTCATACTCAGACTAGCTTGGAACTTTAAAAAGGAAATACCCTCTTCATTCAGGAACTTTTCAAATTCTCTTTCAAACGTTTGTAGAAATCTTACAGCACTCATATGTTCAGGAATTGTTTTTCCACAGGTTAAAGACTTAGTGAAAAGAGATGCTTTATGATCATAGTCTAAGGCGTGGGCACCAGACTCCCCAGTCCTCATGTCCTTATCGTTCTCAAGCAACCTATCCTCAAAAGCTAAATCTGATCCCTTCACTGTTTGGAAGAAAAGTCCCAATCACAATGGAACCTGCACTTCTTTCCAGCAAGTAACTTCAATGCTTTCAGCCCACTACGATGAAATCTTCAGGTAAACATAATTTTGTTATTCATCATGTGTACCTTCTCGAGGGTCTTGATACCCTTCAGGAAGCAAACATGGGGCTTAAAACCCAGTGGCGAATGCATGAAAGCCTTCTGCAGTAAAGCAGAAAGAACTGGCTTTGAAGAATTTATACTTATTTCAAGACATCAGGGTGACCCAAAGTGCTTTACATTCACTTGAATGCATCTTCATGTGCAGTGTGCTGGACAGATCATAGCTAGCTAGCTTGGGTTACCACGGTGGCTCAATGGTTAGCACTGCGGCCTCACAGCGCCACGGACACTGGTTCGATTCCAGCCTCTGGCAACTGTCTGTGTGGAATTTGCAAATTCTCCCAGTGTCTGCGTGGGTTTCCTTTGGGTCCTCCGGTTTCCTCTCAAGGATGTGCAGGTTAGTGTGGATTGGCCGTGCTAAATTGTCCACAGTGTCTAGGGATGTGCAGGTTAGGGTGGATTGGCCATGCTAAATTGTCCACAATGTCTAGGGATGTGCAGGTTAGGGTGGATTGGCCGTGCTAAATTGTCCACAGTGTGCAGGGATGTGCAGGTTAGGGTGGATTGGCCGTGCTAAATTGTCCCATAGTGTGCAGGGATGTGCAGGTTAGGGTGGATTGGCCGTGCTAAATTGTCCCATAGTGTGCAGGGATGTGCAGGTTAGGGTGGATTGGCCGTGCTAAATTGTCCCATAGTGCCCAGGGATGTGCAGGTTAGGGTGGATTGGCCGTGCTAAGTTGTCCACAGTGTCTAGGGATGTGCAGGTTAGGGTGGATTGGCCGTGCTAAATTGTCCACAGTGCCCAGGGATGTGCAGGTTAGGGTGGATTGGCCGTGCTAAGTTGTCCACAGTGTCTAGGGATGTGCAGGTTAGGGTGGATTGGCCGTGCTAAATTGTCCACAGTGCCCAGGGATGTGCAGGTTAGGGTGGATTGGCCGTGCTAAGTTGTCCACAGTGTCTAGGGATGTGCAGGTTAGGGTGGATTGGCCGTGCTAAATTGTTCCATAGTGCCCAGGGATGTGCGGGGTAGGTGGATTGGTCATTCTAAATTGTCCACAATGTCTAGGGATTTGCTAGTTAGGTGGATGAGCCGTGGGAATTGCAGCATTGTAGTGAGGGTGTGGTTGTTGGTCTGGGTGAGATGCTCTTCAATGGGTCAGTGTGGACTCGATGGGCCGAATTCCACACTGTCGGGGCTCTATGTTTCTTTGCTCTTAAGCTCAAATGATGCAGAAAGTTGAGTTGCTCAACAAATAAAAACGCATTTGATTGCGTTATCTGTTTGTGACACACCCTCCAGTCCATTATATAGTCCTTGCTGTTGAAAGTGTAGAAGCTTTGAGTTGCAATGAGATCAAACAATTTACAGACATCACATCCCATTGGCATCCGAATTGTATGCATCGTGCGCAGTGGATCAGATTTTAGCAAATCAGTTTTCTTTTAAAAATTGAGAACGGAATCACTTTTTCTGATTTCCCATCTGATAGGACTTTGGGAACTTAGCAATGAAAGTCATTAGAACCCGATTTTTAAAATCTCTCAGAACTGTCAAACCCGGAGCCTCCGATTCCAGATATGGGAGTGGCAAGGCTGAAGGTGGGGGACTGTCCGGGGTCAGCAACCTCCAAATGGAGACAATATTTGACAGAGTGAGACACAAAGAAATCCAAACGAAAAGAAATTGGAAATGAATGGGCTTCACAGGAGGAAACCATCCATTGAGAGGCATCAGATCTGACATGAAGAAAGATGGTTTTAGCTGTCAAAAGCCAATTGTTACAGTGAAAGGACATCAATCTAGCATTCCTCAGTGAAGAATCTGTGAGCAAACATTGTTCAGTGCTCCATCACAAACCTTTTTTGCTGTCATAAGGTCAGGGTTGGTGTTGAAAGATGGCGATTCCATACAGTTCAGTCCATTCACAAATCCCCTGCTGATGAAACGCTGTGCGAGCTGACAGCAGAAGCTGAATAAGGCTCTGTCTGACAAGTGACAGGTAACATTTGCACCGTTACAGTGTCCAACCTCTCTGAGCCTGTTCACTTTACCTTCAGCAGCATGTCATTGTGCAGACCTCCATTAGCATATTGGACGGGTGCTATAATGAACCGAAACCAAAAATGTGTCAGCAATGCCAACCCTCTGGCTTCAAGAAAGGCAGAGTACGCTGTGATGAGTAACTCACTCCCTGAAACCTCAAAGTCCCTCCCAACAAGGGTGAAAAACCAGGAGTCTTAGAGTCTTTGATTCATGAAGTTACACAGCACAGAAACAGACCCTTCAGTCCAACTCGTCCATGCTGGCCAGATACCCAAACTGATCCAGTCCCATTTGCCAGCATTTGGCCCAAATCCCTCCAAACCCTTCCTATTCATATCCAGTGTGATAAATATTCATCAGTCACCCTTCCTCATTTGCTCATGGGATGTGTGCATTGCTGGCTGGGCCAGCATTTATTGCCCATCCCTAATTGCCCAGAGGGCTGTTCAGAATCAACCATAATGGGTCTGGAGTCACGTGTAGCACAGACCGTGAAAGGATGGCAGATTTCAATAAAGATGGGCAATAAATGTTGCCAACATTGCCCTCAAAGCAAATTGGAAGAGCACTTACTCCTCAGACCAATGCTCAAAACATTTTTGTTATCAGTGCATTTCCAGCCACTTCAACTGGCATAGGAAATCCCCCACCCAGAGTACATCCCTCCCTTAGTGCTTCCTCCAAGTGTTGTTCGACATGGAGGAGTAGTGAATCATCAGCTGAGGGAGGACGGTACGTGGTAATCAGCAGGAGCTTTCCTTGTTCATGTTTACCTTGAAGCCGTGAGTCTCCACAGGGTCTGGAGTCAATGTTGAGAACTCACAGGACAATTCTCTCCCGACTGTATACCCACCTTACTGCCTCCTCTGCTGGGGTTGGCTCTGCTGGTGGGACAGGACATATCCAGGGATGGTGATGGTGGTGTCTGGGACATAGTCTGTAAGATATGACTCTGGGAGCATGACTATGTTGGGTCGTTGCTTGAGAACAGCTCTCCCAATTGTGACACCAGGCCCCAGCTGTTAGTTTGAAGTATTTCCTTTACAGAGTCGACAGGGGCTGTGTTCGCTGTTGGTGTTTGTCGGGTGTAAGTTGATTCTAGCTGTTCCACCCAATTCCTTTCTTTCCATCAGACTCTGCAATGGTTTCAAACAACTGAGTGGCTTGCATGGCCATTTCAGAGGTATTTTAAGGGTCCATCATTATACAGTGAGTCTAGAGTCACATGTCGGCCTGACCAGGTGAGCATGGAGATTTTCCCTCTGTATTAGTGAACAGTGAGGCAGCTATTGATATCGAGTCCTGCCTTTATGGAGCTTGCTTTCAGTTCCTTTAATAGGGACAACGTGACATATAAATTGACGGATGCAACAGGGGTGAGATTAGACTCAACAGTATCTATTAAATGGAACTAGGTGAGGTCTGCAGATGCTGAAGAGCAGAGTCGAGGGTGTGTAGTGCTGGAAAAACACAGCAGGTCAGGCAGCATCCGAGGAGCAGGAGAATTGACATTTCAGGCAGGAGCCTTTCATCAGGCTGTGCTTTTCCAGCACCACACACACTCGACTCAATGAGATGATTGGCCTATTCCTTACTTCTAAATCCTATGTCTGTATGAAACTAGTAAGCATGACAATGAAGAGTGGATTTCCATCAGGTGCTCTGGCTTGCTCCCACAGTGTAAAGATGCGCAGATTAGGTGGGTTGGCCACAATAAATTGTCGTAGTGTGCAGGGATGTACAGGTTAGTTGGATTGGCCAAGCTAAATCGTCTCTAATGTGCAGGGATGTGCAGGTTATGTGGACTGGCCACGCTAAATTGTCCATAGTGTGCAGGAATGTGCAGATGAGCTAGGTTGGTCATGCTAAATTGTCCATAGAGTCCAGGGATGTGCAGGTTAGATTTATTGACCGTGCTGAATTGCCTGTGGTGTCCATGATGTGGGTGGCTAGGTGGATTGGCCATTGTAAATGCAGGGATGGGGGAATAGAGTGTGGAGGTGGGTCTGGGTGGGATGCTTTTCAGAGACTCAGTGCAGACTCAATGGGCTGAATGGCCTCCAACTGCACTGATTCAATCATTTATAAGTTCATTTAGGCAGAAAAAAACAAACTAAAATGCAGCACTGATACACTGACCGTTATGTAGCCTATGGGAGAGTTGTCGTCATCCCGAACACTACTGTGTAACTGAGAGAAACGAAATCCAGTTCTGATAAAGTTGCCTTTTTTTTTTTGCAAAGCCTCCTAAATTCAGTCACAGTCCACAGCATTGCAGCACATTGCAAGCAGCAGTCACTGCAGTGGCCTTGATTCTGATTGGAGTTTGCCATCAAAATGAAGGTCAGCTGCAAGACAAGCTGAGCACAACAGGCATGTAATGGACATATACTTCATTATTAATGAAATTCAGTGTCAAATGCTGGGGATTCAACGTGGCCAACTCTGATTATAATGACACAACATCTTACCACCAGAAGCAGAGTAAATTTAATTATCCCATGTAAACCACACAAATTAATTTATAACCAGTTTGGACTGGGCACAAATTGCAGAACCATTCACGGTCAAAGGAAATGTGAGTACAATTGATTGCTAGCATTCATTCCAGGCTGTAGTGCAGATTCCAATAAGCAGCCCTTACTAATGGCTCGACTTTCATTCCATCATGATGATTATCAATACGCCTCCAAATATGACCGCAATCTTAAACTGTGACATTTTTTTTACGGTAGCCATGTGTGGACTGCCTAAACTAAATAAGGAGAAAGTGAGCACCTCAGATGCTGGAGATCAGAGTCGAGAGAGTGTTGCTGGAAAAGCACCGCAGGTCAGGCAGCATCCGAGAAGCAGAAATATCGACGTTTCAAGTCGGGGCCCTTCATCAGGGATCTTTTTTCTCTGAGGAAGGAGATGTGGCTGTGGTAGCGAGTCTGCAAGAGGACATAGTTGAAGAGCTTCAGGGCAGAGGAGAGGGCATGGGGAGTACAGTGAGAGAGGAACTCACTGAGATCTTCGTAGAGAGCGGAGGAGAACTTCTTCAAGGTAGGCATCCTTAGAAGAAGCTTCGCAGTCAGGTTATAACCAACTAGGAGAAAGGGAGGTCTGCTCCTTGGATGCTGCCTGACCTGCTGTGCTTTTCCAGCACCACACTCTCGACTTGGAGTCGATTAGCAATCAATTCCTGCAGATAATTCTTCTGGATCACTTGGGAATATCTTATTTCGTCAAAAAGTATACCTCCTCTATTGTTTTTAAAGGTAAAGGTAAACTCTATCCCATATTGTGACAATTTTAATTAATTATGAATTACATCTTTCGGCAAGCATTTGGAACTGCACATGTAGCAGCAGTCCCCAGCTTTTAGTTATCAGGCTGTTCAGCACGAGTTAATATTTTTTTACAATTGTTGTATGAGTGAAACAAGAATATTCTCCAAATATTGGATTGATGCTCTGAAACCTATTTTCTATTTATTGGTAAAACAATCCAAACGTAGCCAACATTTGCACAGGTTTAGCAAAGTAGCACCAACATAAAAGACCTAGCATGTGGGCACGTTGTCAAACGTTGCTAATTATTGCAAAGCCCGTAGTGTTTGGTAAATGCTAAGGCAGCCAAAGGAAAAAGGAAAGCAAAGGAAAGAAATTGCATTTATCTGGCACCATTCACAACTTCAGGCTGTCGCGAAACACTTCACAGTCAACACGATGCCTTTGAGGTGTTGCATTGTGGGAAACATGGCAGGCAATTTGCACGTACCCATAATCCAACAAACAACAATGCCCCGATAACCAGGAAATCTCTCTTTAATGATTTGGATTGAAGGGATAAATATTGGCTAGGATACCGAGGAAAACTTCGCAATTCTTCTTTGAGAGAAAGACACATGGTCGCACCTGAGAGGGCCTCAGTATCACCACACATCCATAAGGTGACACCGCCAGAATGGATGTGTGGGCCTGGAAGCTGTGTTCAAGTTAAAATAAACAGACCAGACAGGTGAGGATTTGTAGTTAAGGGCAGAATAGTATCAACTAATTTTGGAACTAAATGGGAGCCAAATTACTCTTTCAAAGTGGATGGTTGTTTGATGAGGATGCCCTGCCTGAGAGTGGATTGAACTATTCTCCTTCACTCATTTATGGCCAGTATACCCCCCCACCCGTAGTAGCTTAATCCCAGCATCCTTTGTATAAACATTTCACTGTCTGTGATTATTAAAGGTTGTTCAGATATCTTTTGCCTTGATGTATACTGCTGCAGAACAGAAGTCTGCAGAAGAAGAAGTGCTTTATTATATTTTTTCAGGGACAATATGACAATCAAATAATAATTACTAGCACCAAACATTCCTGCTTTGCAAACCGAATGAAGCTTTTCAAGTTGCTTTCCTTTGCCTTGGATTCATTCAATTAAAGGGAAATTAATAAAATATGATGACTTCAAGGCAATTTAATTGGATGGTATTTTCAACATGATGAATACAAGGCAACAGTTTTTGATGAGGGTGTTAAAAATTATTCTAATGATTTGCTCAGTTTGTGTAGCTGGGAAATAAAATCAGGGAGGATATTTCGATGGGGGGGGGGGGGGGTTGAAGAATATAGTAGGAAGACACTTGTGTGGATCCAAAACATTTAGACTAGTGGGTATATAGTTTCACAACTTGCTGGGGTAGTGCACTGGAAACCAAGCCCCATTATTCCCAAAGTCATCATAAATCTGAAAGGACTTTGTCAAACTATCCAAAGTCACCAGCACTGCAGTCCCACAGTGCCAGGTATCCGGGGTTGAGTCCAGCCTCAGGTGACTGTCTGTGTGGAGTTTGCACATTCTCCCTCATGTCTGTGTGGGTGTCCTCCAGATGCTCTGGTTTCCTCCCACAGTCCAGAGATGTGCAGGTCGGCTGGATTGGCCATGCTAAATTGCCCATGATGAATTGTCCTGATGAAGGGCTCCTGCCCGAAACGTTGATTTTCCTGCTCCTCGGATGCTGCCTGACCTGCTGTGCTTTTCCAGCACCACTCTAATTTAGACTCTGATCTCCAGCATCTGCAGTACCCACTTTTGCCTAAATTGCCCATAGTGTCAGGTGCATTAGTCAGAGGGGAATGGGTCTGGGTGGGTTACTCTTTGGAGGGTCAGTGTGGACTGGTTGGGCCAAATAGCCTGTTCCCACGCTGTAGGGAATCTAATCATGACTTGACTGATGATCTCATATTGATATTGTACAGGATATTGGTGAGTACCACATCTAGTTTTGGACCCCTGTTATAGGAAGGATATTATTAAGCTGGAGAGGGTTCAGAAGAGACTTACCAGAATGTTGCCAGGTATGGAAAGTTTGAGTTATAAAGAGAAGCTGGGACTTTTCTCATTGGAGTGTAAGGGGCTGAGAAGTGACCTTATAGGGGTTTATAAAAGCATGAGGGGTATAGATAGGGTTAATGGTAGGTGCCTTTTCCTTAGGATGCAAGATTTCAAGATTAGTTGGTATATTTTTAAGGTGAGAGAAGAGAGACACGAGGAGCAAATGTTTTCCACAGAGGGTGGTTTGTATGTGGAATGAACTTCCTGAGGAAGTGGTGGGTGTGGGTAGAGTTACTATGTTTAAAAGACACTTCAATAAGTACATGAATAGGGAATGTTTGGAGGGACATGGGTCAGGAACGGTCAGATGGCACAAGTTCAGTTTGGGATTATGTTTGGCATGGACTGATTGGACTGAGGGGTCTATTTCCATGCTGTATGACTCTATGAAAGCACTCATAAAGTTCCTGTACTTAAGAAAACAAAGTGACTGTTTATGAATAAGAAGTCATCTTTAACCACCGGCATTTGGAATGTATAAATTGCTAACTTATAATTCTCCGTATCTTAAACTCTACCCCTTTTAAATCTTCTTCCACTCCCTGCTTCACAGACAAATACACAAAGACAGATGGACACTAAGGTTGGACCCTGACTCTGCTTTGAGCAGATTTCTAGATGTTAGTCCATATAGCATATACCACAAAGAGTCAGGTTCTTGCTGAGACAGGTCTCATGAAGTTTATTAACACTAACTATTTACAGTACCACAGCCTTAGACACACATTCTGGACTCTGTGCTTACTGAGGTCACTGGGCATTAGATAGCTGTACCTTTCAGACAATTGCATTGCATCACGTTCTGGTGTAAAGATGCCCACTTCGGCTCTAGTCACTCTACGTGTAATAGTTAGAGCTGTGTATATCTAATGCGCAGTAACCTCAGTAAAAACAGAGGCCAGGATGTATGTGTAAGGTTGTGGGTATTAATTCTCTGAGTAGTTGGACTGTTTTGTATCACCTGTCCTTTTTGGAGAAGTTTATGAAGAAAAACACCTTTGACCACAAGTCCATCAGGAAGTGGTCAGCACATAGTGTCCTTGAGACCTTTCGGGAAAAGGAGAGGGCAGATCCTATCGAGTGGTTCCCTGAGCGGACTGTCAAAGCCATTTGGCAGAATGCCTCATCGCCAGAACTTTCCAACAAGCACCAAGACATGGCTTGGCTGGTGACGAGAAGGGCTCTGCCTGTGAGATCCTTATGCACGCCTGGACTCTCAGCCGCACCGCACACTGCCCTCGAAGCAGCTGCGGGGGGCACAAGACTGTCACACATCTCCTTCTGGAATGTGCCTATGCAGAAGAAGTCTGGAGAGGAATGCAGTGGTGTTTGTCGAAGTTCATCCTGAGCAGCGCTATGATGCGGGACTCTGTGCTCTACGGTCTGTTCCCCGGGACGCACACCGAGACGAACATCAACTGTGCCTGGAGGATCATCAACTCGGTGAAGGACGCTCTCTGGGCGGTCCGAAACCTGTTGATCTTCAAGCTGAAGGAGTTGACCCCGACTGAGTGTTGCAGACTGGCACATTCCAAGGTCCAGGACTACGTGTTGAGGGACGCGCTGAAGCTTGGGGCAGCTGCCGCGGGGCAGCTGCCGCGGTGGGGAAAGACCACGTGTAACATCTGCCTGTCTGAGAAGAACAGGGGGCCCACGCAGTCATTGGGCTCTGCTGACACCTCAGCTAAATATATGGATATAGGATTGATAAACGTACAGACCTATATATACAAATGATAAATTCTGATCTCTGTATGCAAATGTTTACGTATGTATGGCATGACCAACTGTACAGACCATCAAATTATTTTATGAACAAAGTGTATTTTTGAAATAAAAAAAAATGTAATGGTTCAGAACTAATGGTAGGTAGGAAAATGTGGTATTTTGTTAAAAACAGGGGCTGTTGAAAGGGATAGATAATGGTAAGCCAGGAAGAAAGAAAAGCTGATAAACGGACAATGATTAGGTGAAAATGAGTTGGATGTGCTGAAAGAGGGGTGGCCATAGGGACCCATTCGGGCCTAAGTTATGTCTGTCTCTTTGTGTGGTACATGGAACATTCCTCATTCCAATCCTACCTCATGTACTCACTCTCAACTCTCCAGTATCTCAGTCAGATCAATGGTGCTACTTCCCTCCCTTGCCCGGAATTGGAAAAGTTTATCAGTTTTACTTCCAATTTCCCACCCTGCCCTCACTTCCATCTGATCCGTCTCTGACTCCTCCCTTTCTTTCCTCGACATCTCCGGTTCCATTTCTGGGGATAGGCCGGCCACCAATATCCAGTATAAACCCACTGCCTCCCAGAGTTACCTTGACTATACATCCTCACGCCCTGCTCCCTGTACAGACTCCATCCCATTTTTCCACGGTCTCTGTCTCTGTAGCATCTGTTCTGATGATACCAGCTTCCACAGAGAAAACTGAAATATCCAGCTTTATTTTAACTGAGGATTCCTCACCACCCTCAACCATGTCCCATCCATTTCCCAGAGTTTTGCCCTCACCCCTCCCCTCCCACAGCAGCAATAGGTTCCCCCCGGTCCTCACCTACCACCCCATCAGCTTCCACAGCAAAGGATCATCAGCTGCCATTTGCATCGCCTCCACTGAGATATCACCAACAGACACATATTCCCCTCCCCTCTCCCATCAGCTTTCCGCAGTGACCATTCCCTCCGGGACACCCCGGTTCACTCCTCCTTCACACCCAACACTGCCCACACCTTCACGGCACCTTCCTCTGCAATCCTTTACTTCCTCCCTGCTGACTATCCAAGGCCCCAAACACACCGTCCAGGTGATGCAGGGATTTACCTGCACGCCACTCAATCTGGTTTACTGCATTGGCCGCGCACAATGTGGCTACACTAGGGAGACGAAACGCAAACGAGGCGACCAGTTTGCACAACACCGATGTTCTGTCTGCAAGAATGAACCTGAGCTTCCTGTTGCCCATCGCTTCAACATCCCCACCCTGTGTTCCATGGCCAGCATCTCTGTCTCAGGTTTGCTGCAGTGCTCCAGTGAAGTTCAGTGCAAGCTGGAAGAACAGCGTCTCATTTTACACTTGGGGACCCTACTTCAGGACTCAGTCTCAAGTTCGATAATTTTAGAACCTAAACACCTTCTTCCGTGTCCTTTAACCACCTTCATATGCCAATCCTTCTCAAGGCATGGACTGTTTTTAGTATAGCAAACCCATTTTCTCCTCCTTATGGTCCCCAACATCAGCTTCCTTTCTCTCTGGTTTATCCTTCCCTCTGTCTGTCCAGCTATATTTCCCTCCCTCTGGCCTCCATATCCCCCTATCACTGGCTCCTGCCCCTCCCACCCCTGTTTTCAGCCTCTATACCATCTTTTCCCGACTACTGTCAGTCCTTAAAGAGCATCATTGGACTGGGATGGTTGACGCTGCTTTCTCTTCACAGATGCTGCCACACCTGCTAAGTTTCTCTAGCAATTTCTGTTGTACCAAATTCCGGCTAACACCTAATCTATAACCCGGAATTAAAATTATACCCCCTTAAAGTCACACGCACACTCAACAAACATCTCTGCAGAGACAATGGGTTTTTGAATGAAAAAGAGACATTGACCGAAGCTGTTATGAAACAGGAACTTGATAGTGCGTCCAGTTCTAATTCTGTAAAACTTGGATTTGAGTGGTTGAGTATTGATCGTAGTCCATAGCTTCAGATTGTTTCAGGTAGACAGAAATACGAATATTTGGAAAGTCTGTCCTAGTTTCGAGGAACATCTTCTAAGGAACGGGGTTTCAGGAGAGATGCTGGAGCATCCTGGTGTGTCTTATCTCCAAGTTCTTTGACAGAATTCTAAGACCAGAGTGCACTGCTAGGCACCAATTAACATAGGCCCCTCATGCTCTCAAAGCTAGTTTATCCCTCCTCTAATTACAGCAATAAACCTCATTCTGTAGTCTCTTAAAAGCTATATTTATCTGCTCCTCCAACGTCACTTCATTTCCAGAAAACCAGCAGGCTTTCAGCATGAATTAAGCTGGGAGTTCATCTCCGAGAAACCATGTTGTACAACTCCACTTGATTCAGAGAATGTCCTCGGAATCTAAAATTTTCCAGTTTTTGACAAATATTCTTTATATATATGTAATGTGTTCCCAACAACACATTGAATGTCTTATTTAGTATATCCAGTGTCCTTCAATCAGTTGTGTCTGATATAAGCCCACAGTACACTTGTGAACACTACCAGCATGTGTGCAAGGAATGTGGTATTTAACATGGATATTTTAACAATAGGGTATTTAACATAAATTCCCCATTTAGAATGAGGTATTTATCCTAACTACCTTTAGTTGAAAGGTCTCACATATTGTACTGTTCATATAATCCATCATCATTTACTTGCTAAGAGTTTCAGGTGGCTATATAAAATTTATGTGCTACTCCTCAAGGCATGTTATGCTATGCCATGAATCCTAGACAGACCTGCAACTTTAAGACAATTATATAACATTACAAGGTGTGAAATTCTGGTATAGAGATATCAACCTTCACTTCAGTCATTCCCCCTGTTGTGGAGTCAGAGCTCACTGTGTGAGTCTAATGTGCGATAATCTCAGTGTACAGGACATAGACTGTGTGTGTAAGGCTGCAGTATTGCATCCATGCGCATACTTAATGTTGTTAATAAACTTCAAGACACCTGTCTCAACCTGTGGTTTATGTTACATGGGCTAACATATCGAAATCCACAAAGTGCATTACTCTTATTCGCAACCATTTCACGAGAAGGGACAATATTTTTCTATCTGCTCTGTTCAGCTCTTGGAATATCTTTATTCAATTCTCCAGTCAGTGTTCTTGTTTCAAAGGAAAACATTCTCAACTTCTCCAAACTATCTTCACAACTGAAGTTCCTCATTCCTGTCAGTGTCTTCATGAAGCTTTTCTGCATTCTCTCCAACCCCTTCACTGTAGTGCGACGCTCAGAATTGTGTAGTGTTCTTCATCTGAGGCTGCGCTATTGTCCAATACATGTTCAACACAACCACCTTGCTTTGGCACTCCATGCCCCTTTAATGAAGCCTATAATACCGTCTGCTCTATTAATTGCACTCTCAATCTGTTGTGCCAACTTTAATAACTTTTGTAAGTACAGCCGTGCCCCTCTGCTCCTGCATCACGTTTAGAAATGTACCCTTTATGTTATATTGCGTTTCCATGTATTTCATTCCATAATATTTCTCATCACATTTCCCTGCGTTGAATGTCACCTGATACCTGTCTGTCCATATCACCAACATTTCTACATGCTTTTGAAGTTCTACACAGTCCTCCTTACAGTTTGCCAGCTTCCTAGTTTTGCAGCATCTACAAATAAGCAAATTATGCCCATAAACCAAAAGTCTATGTCTTTAGCATGTGAGGAAATATGTGAGGGTTCAAATATTTATCCCAGGGAACTCCACGACAAACTGCCTTCAAGTCCAAGAAATATCATTAACCATCATCCCGTTTCTTTGTCAGTCAGCCAGTTTCAGGTCCATGCCGTCACTGTCTCTTGTATTTCATTATAAGCTCCAACTTTGCTCACGAGTCTCTGCTGCAGAAGATAATCCTGGTCTTCTGAGTAGTCTTCTGTGGTCAAAGGCATTGGCAATGGGGCAAGAGACAAAACGCGGAAGCAAATGTGTTTCGAACAGATAGAAAATCAGAACACAGTGAAACCAAAGAAAAGGGAATGAAATGGACAAAGAGATTACAGTCTGAAGTGGTCGTCAGATATCACCATTTGAAATAGGATCGTAGTGTGGAAGCAGGCCACTCGACCCATCGGGTCCACACTGTCCCTCCGAACAGCATCCCACCCAGACCCACTCTCTCTATCTTATCCCTGTAATACTGCATTCCCCATGGCTAATCCACCTAGTCTGCACATCCCTGGGCACTATGGGCAACTTCCCATGGCCAATCCTGCTAACCTGCACAATTTTGGGCTGTGAAAAGATACCAGAGCACCTGGAGGAAACTCGCACAGACACAGGGTGAATGTGCAAACTTCACACAGCCCGAGGGTGGAATCGAACCTGTGGTGCCATAAGGCAGCAGTGCTAACCACTGAGCCACCACACTGGTAGTAAAGAGTCTAAATGAAAGGTGTGGCCTTTCAGTACAGTTCAGCATAGCAAGCCGTGGACAGAAATGTCAGCATGTGAGTAAGGTAGGGAATTAAAATGACAAACCACAGGGTGATCAGGATAAGTGTTACAGACTGAATGTAAGCTTTTCACAGAGTGGTCACCCTTTTCTGAGTTTAGTTTTTGCAATGTTCAGTCTATCTTGTCTTTACCTCGACTCAGACCTTCCTCTGTCCTTGTCCCACTCTGGTCTTTCTCAAATCCCATGTCATCTCTGACTCTTCCCCGTTCTCATGAAGGGTGGCCGACGTGTGCTGCCTGACCCTGATGAACCTCTCCACCATCCCCTGGTTTGGTCAATGTTTATTCCAGCCAGACTCTGGAGCAGGCAGGTTACCCCAGCCAAGTCAGAAGTTCAACGGTCACTTCAGCCTGTAATCGAAGGTGACTCTTTATTGCTGAATGAATGCTCCATCATCCATTTGAGATCAGAAGAGCAAATCCTTACTCTATCACAGTGGAACAGGGAGTATGTGTCAGTGCGTTGGAGCACTGGGAATTAGTCACCACTATCAGACACTAAAGCCCATCAAAATGCAGCCACAGCTCAGGAGTACAGTTCCAAGTACAAGAACATAAGCATAATACGTTTATGTTAAACATACACAGAATGCTACTTAGATCATATTGAGAACTATACACCATTCTAGCCCCCAGGATGGAGAAGCACTTTTCAAGAGTAAAAACAATATTGACATTGATGTTACTAGAGCTGAGAGGGTATGATTATCCAGAAAGATTCAACACTCAAAAAGAGGAAACGGGGAGATCATCGAATCCTGGAAACACACAGTGGCGAAAAGGCCCTTCATCTCATTGAGTCTGTACTGCTGGAAAACACACTAAATCTCCATTAGTCACACTTCCCCACACCATGCCCATCGCCTTGAATGTTATGATACTTCAAGTGCTCATCCAAGTACCTTTTAAAGGCCGTGAGGTTTCACACCTCAGCGTCCTTCCCAGGTAGTGCATTCCAGACCCCCACCACCCTCGGGGTGACCAGATAGGGTGCCTTAAAATTCTGAAGAGGCTAGACATAGAAGATTTCTCCTGGTAAAGTCTAAAACAGGGGCTTGGAAGAAAAGACCTTTGCTAATAAACCTACTAGGGACCTCAGGACAATTTCTTTTCCCAGCAAGTGATGAGAATGCTAAAGTTAAGGTAAAACTGATAATAGGTAGATTAGATTAGATTAGATTAGATTAGATTACAGTGTGGAAACAGGCCCTTCGGCCCAACAAGTCCACACCGACCCGCCGAAGCGAAACCCACCCATACCCCTACATTTACCCCTTACCTAACACTACGGGCAATTTAGTATGGCCAATTCACCTAACCTGCACATCTTTGGACTGTAGGAGGAAACCGGAGCACCCGGAGGAAACCCACGCAGACACGGGGAGAACGTGCAAACTCCACACAGTCAGTCGCCTGAGTCGGGAATTGAACCCGGGTCTCTGGCGCTGCGAGGCAGCAGTGCTAACCACTGTGCCACCGTGCCGCCCAGGTATTCGATGAATTGTCAGTGCTTGAAGTTGGCAAGGCATCCGGACCATACCAGATGCAATAAATTGGATACTGAGAGTGAAAATCACAGAGGCGTTGATAATAATCTTTCAGTCTTCCTTTGACTTGGGGGTAATGCCAAAGGATTGGAAAATTGCAAACATTGCAGCCTTGTTCAAATAATGTTGTAAAGATCAGCCCAGAAGTATAAACCAGACACATCACTTTAGCGGTGGGGGAGCTTTGAAAAAAAAAATTATTTGGGAAAACAGTAATAGTCACATGGAAAAGATGTGGGTTGATCGGGAAGAGTTGGCACTGATTTGTTAAGGAAAAATCGTATCTAACTCACTTTCTGGAGTTTTTATTTAAAGAGGTGGTAGAAAGGTTTAGTGAGGTCAATGCTGTCGATGTGGGATACTTGGATTTCCGGGAGGTATTTGATACAGTGCCACATGACAGACTTGTGAAGGATAGTTATAGGTCATTGAATGAAAGGGTTGGCAACAACATGGATATAAAATTAGCTGAGGATAGGAAATGGAGAGTAATAGATGATGGATTTCAGACTGGAAAAAAATGTCCCTGGGGTAATATTGGGACCTTTGCTTTTCTTGATTATTAATGATCTGAACCTTGGCATGGAAGGATTGTATACTGTGAGGAGGAGGGTGCAAAACTCTAGAAAGAACTCACAGATAAGTTGATGGCAGATGCTGTTCAATGCAGGGAAGCATGACAACGTATATTTCGGTACAAAGAACATGAAAGACAGCAGAATGTAAAGGGCACCATTTGAAATGATGTTCAAGTGCAGAGCTTTAGGCGTGTACGTGCATCATTGGTAGAAAATTGTTAATAAAGCATTCAGTATCCTAGACTTCATTCATCGTTACGTAGAGTACAAAAGCTGGGATGTTATCCTGAATTTATATAGGGGCCTGGTTAGACATCAGCAGGAGTACTGTTTATAGCTCTGGGAACCACAATATAGGAAACATGTGAATATGTTCGAGAGAGTGCGGAAGAGATTCATGAGGATGGTATTCGCAATAAGTAAGTTCAGTTATAAGGACCAGTTGGGACTATCTTTCTTGGAGAGCAGACACCTGAGGAGAGATTTGACACAAATTTACAAAATCATGAGGGGGCTGGATAGGACAAAACTGTTTCCACTCAAAAATGGATTGACAACCAGAGAATGCAGTTTCAAAAAACTCAGCAAAACAGACAGGTATGAGGTGAGAGAAACATTCTTCACTCAGTGACTAATGAGGGTTTGGGAATGACTGCCTGGAAATGTGGTGGAGGAAGTTTTAACTGAGGCACTCAGGGTTATTTATATTGAAACAATGTGCAGGGTTATTGGGAGAAAGGCAGGAGATGGTGACTGAGTGAAAATGCTCTAAGAGCTGGTGTCAAGGCGATGGGTTGAATGGCTTCCTATGCTCAGTAATGGTTCTGCGCTTCTGCAATCCTGCACGGATGTATTCAAAAGCAAGTTTTGAAGAATAGACAATGGTAAGTAATGATCCCATGAATCACTGGTTGGCTTCCCAATGGTAAGTAATGATCCCATGACTCACTGTGAAAGCCAACCCCAGGAGAGAGCAACATTCCCCTCTCAGAACATGCCAAGACACATCAGGTGGAATCCTTATCCCCTCTGCCCCAGTGGTGAAATTGGTAGCAGATTGGGGCTTATAAATGGGCAGTTGGGAGTTTGGAAGGAGGAGACACCAACACCTTCCCAATTTTGCTCTGATTATTTTCATGGGGACAGTATTTTTGAATGATTACTGCACGCCACTTCCTTCCTTAAGTGAGCTCTAGCCAGCCACACTGGTATTAACCGTGTGTCAGATGAGGGACTTGCCATGTGGGGAGCGTGGCAAACAATCCTGGATGGTGTTGTCTTCTGGCTCCTGGCATAGGGTCTCATCCAAAGGCACTGAGGTCAGGAAAGGGCATGTGAGGTGCCAGCAGAAAGCACCTACCCCCACCTCCCTATTGCCTCACTGGCAAAACCCTGTGAACCATGTCCCCCCCCCCTTAGCATACTCTGTCATTCACCTCTAGCCTGGGATTCAGCGAGAATCCTAGGCCTGGAATGAGTTTGGTGCCAGGTAGCAGGTGGATACTTGGTAGATGGACCTTATTCCCATCTCCCTCTGGCTGGAAACTCATTGTGGATGGCACTTGCCCAGCGAGGGAGCCCACCCCATGCCCTGTCATATGACCAGATGGAGGAAGACCCAGTAAGCTTTCCTACAAAGAGCTGCCACAGGGCAATCGCTGACTCTCCAGCTGGTAGGCAGGGGAGACCACTCCTGTCCCTGCCCTCCCTCCGTCACCTCCGCAAGAGGCTATCACATGTCAGCTTTGTTGTTGTTGTTGAGTGTTGACGCACGTTAGAAAGTGACAGTGACACGAGCAGTCTCTAAGAAGAGGGAAGCAACATTCTGTACTCCAGGGGGATGTACAGTCCTACAGTGTAGTCCGTATTCCCTTGTAAATCCAAAGGGCGGTGGAGAAACCTACCTAAGTAAGACCACAGGCACTCCGAGACAAAGGAAATATACAGCAGATCACACCGTACCTGCTGAGGAATCCAACTAGGACCCAAACCACCAAACAGTTGTGTGCAAATTAAATGTTGCATCTCCCTGTGGAGCATTAACAATGCATCAAAGGCAAGAATTTCCATTGAAGCACTCTGTAGAGCACGGTAATACACATCAATGTAAACTCTTTTAGATTAGATTACTTACAGTGTGGAAACAGGCCCTTCGGCCCAACAAGCCCACACCGACCCATCGAAGTGCAACCCACCCAGACCCCCATTACCCTACATTTACCCTTTCACCTAACACTACGGGCAATTTAGCATGGCCAATTCACCTGACTTGCACATCTTTGGACTGTGGGAGGAAACCAGAGCCCCCGGAGGAAACCCACGCAGACACGGGGAGAACATGCAAACTCCACACAGTCAGTCGCCTGAGACGGGAATCGAACCCGGGTCTCTGGCGCTGTGAGGCAGCGGTGCTAACCACCGTGCCACCCACAACTCTCTCTCTTATTGCTCATCACAGTGCACTGGGTGAGGTTCGGATTGGGATGTTAAAGGCTGCACGGTGCTCCATGCCTTCATTTCGCTGTGTTTCAATCAGAGATCAAAGGTGGTGTTTGAAGGAGAGCCCCAAACTAAGATCATCACCAGGCAGCACATTGATCAGGGACACCTCCCATTCTCCCGCCCGCACAATAACTGCCGTATCCTCAGGCACAGGAATGGTAGCTCAGCATTTGCAACTGCATCACCAGCATTATTAAGGGAGAGTGACAGGGGACACTTGCTCTCTTGTTACCTCATTCAATCTCATTGACCTGATCAGAGGCAGTGAGAGATAAATAATTGACCTCAAGCTACGATGGCCGGCCTTTCTAATTTATATGTACAATTTGTGACCTCTGAGAACATAATTATTTTCACTCTGTCCCCAAGATTTCCTGACCTGCTGAAGCACCAATTAACTCTCGAAATCGGAATTGTCATTTCATTTTAGCAGGGCGTCATTTAAATCGACATTGTCTCCAGTGCGAAGAGGGCTGAGCTAGCTTGGCTCTATGTTTCGCTTCCCCTTTTACCCAACAGCTCAGCGGGCACACTGCAAGTTTCAACGTGATTCTCTATCTGCCTAATCTCAATAAGACGCAGACACGTGGAAAGCCCAATCTGAGGTCTTGACCTGTACAGCAGTACCTCAGCAAAAGCAGTTGCCCCTTGGACATAACTTTCAAAGGGCTGCAGAGAATAGAATTGTTCCTGGGTTAATCATCTCGATGCCCTGGTACTGCCTCTCGGGAGACCAGTTCCATCCCCACTATGCTAGCCAGGGCCATTTGAACTCAATTCACAAATCTAGAATATGTCTAAGTATAGGCTCGCATAGCACAGTGGTAGTGTCTCTCTCTCTGAGCCAGGAGCCCCCCAGTTCAAGCCCAATGGCTCTAGCAGACATCTCTGAACCTGTTACTTAGAAAATATTGATGATGTCTCACTCACGGTGAACGTGAGAGTGTTGTAGATCATTGTAAAACCTCATTTTCCTCACTAGCATGGTTTAGGGAACTGAATCTGCCATCCTAAATTGGTCATAGAATTGTGGAGATTGACAGCACAGGAAAAGGCCCTTCCACCCATAGTGTCCGTGCCGGTCAAAAACAACTCCCTAACTATTCTAGTCCCATTTTCCAGCACCTGGCCCATTGCTTTGGCATCTCAAGTGCAGATCTAAATACTTCTTCAATGTTATGAGGGTTTCTGCCTGTCCTGCCTTTATGGGCAGTGAGTTCCATATTCCCACCACCCTCACTAACCCTTCTGCCCCTTGCCTTGAATCTATGTCCTCCTACGTCATTAATCACTCCATCAAGGGGAAACGTTGCTTCCTCTCTACCCTATCTACGACCCCCATAATTTTATACATCTCAATTAATCCCCCTCTCAATCTAAGGAAAACAATCCTAGTCTGTCCAATCTCTCTTCATAACTGAAACTCTCCAGCCCAGGCAACATCCTGGTAAATCTCCTCTGCACTCTCTCCAGTGCAATCAGATCTCTCCTGCACTAGCTGTGACCTAGCCAACATTTTATACAGTTTCATCATAACCTTCCTGCTCTTAAACTCTATGCTTGCCTAATAAAGGCAAGTATTCTTCCTTCTTAATCACTTTATCTATCTGCCCTGATGCCTTAAGAGACAAATGGACATGGCATGCCAATGTCCCTCTGATTCATGTTTCTTCCCAGAGTCTAACCATTCATCATACATTCCCTTGCCTCTGTTTGGCTCCAGACCCACAGCAATGTGGTTGTCTCCTAACCGCCCTCTGAAACGGTCTCACAAGCCACCCGGCTCAAGAACAATAAATGCTTGGTTTGCAAATGACACCCATAACCCTTCAAAGGAAACGCAAAAGAAGCTGTGACTGTGCAGTTTCCCATGGAACCTTTTCTGATTAGGAAAGGAAACATTGCCTGGAAGTTGATCTTCTGCATTTATTGCAGAAGATCCCATTGGGAACCTTGCATCAAGTCAAGAAATACTTCAGCAGGCTCCCCCCTGCTGCCTCTTGGTTTCACCAAGCTCCCATGTTTAACAACGCCAACCTTTAACAGGCAGTTCATAAATGCAGCATTATCAGTTCAAGTACAGGAGCACGGAGGTCTTGCTGCAATTGTACAGGGCTTTGGTGAGACCACCCCTGGGGTATTGTATACTAATATAACTCGTTATCTGAAGAAGGATGCTCAAGTGACGGAGGGAATGCAAGGGAGGTTTACCAAACTGATTACTGGGATGATAACGCTGACATATGAAGGGAGACTGGATCAGTTAGGACTGTAGTCACTGCAGTTTGGAAGAATGAGGCGGGGGGGGAATCTTATAGATGCCTAACTGAATCTGACAGGGTAAATACAGGAAGAATGTTCCCAATGACTGGGGAAGTTCAGAGTGAGGGGTCACAGTCTAAGGATACGGACTGAGATGACAACACTTAGGACTGAGATGGGGAGAAATTTCTTCAACCTGTAGAATTCTCTGCCCCAGAAGGCAGTTGAGGCCAAAACATTGAATGTTTTCAAGACGGAGTTAGAAATAATTCTTAGTGCTAAAGGAATCAGTGGGTGTGGGGAAAAAGTGGGAACAGGGGACTGAATCGAATGATCAGCCAGGAGCAGACTCAAGGGGCTGAATGACCTCCTCCTGCTCCTAGTATCTATGTTTCGCGATCAGTCTTTGGGGGACTCCATCAATGAAAGATAAAGAGGTCCATTCTAGCAACTCCTAAACCCACAGATTTTGAGAACAATAGCCAAGGGATAGCTCATAAACCTTCCCCAACTATCACAAGGTATGATGCTACTCTGAGGTATTGAAGATGTGGTAACGAATCCATTAGGAAAGTTGCTTTGTGTCTTCTGTTACTGTTTTCCAGTTTTACATCTTCATTTCTTACTATCTGATTACCTTCAGTGCAATTTTTCTTCTTTCTCAACTCATTAAGCCATTGCTGTCTAGAAATTATTGTCAGCACTGAGATTAATATCAGTGATGTTTGAATGGTACTGAATAATTTAGTGAAGTCTGGAGTTAATGCTTATTTCCTAAATGATGGAATATCACTGCAGAGTCAAAGTTGAGACTGAGTGTTTTAACACTCTTAATGTTCACTGTAATCGTGAAACATAGTACAACCTGTATTTGGTTTGTTAAAAGTGCACAGCTCCTTACTTCATTGTTAACTCTCAGCACAAGCAAGACTTTGTTATTCCAGTGAGCTGCAATAAGACAGCAGAGGTCTTCAGGTCAAAGCGAGCTGTCATGTACTTTTGCTTTGCAGACATGGGATTATAGTTTGTGAATTGGATGGGGGAGCTGGATGTACTGTTGCTAAATTTGCTGAAGGTACAAGGATTAGTAGCAAGATAACCTGTGAAGAGGATACAAGAAGTCTACAAAGGAATACAGACAGGTTGAGTGACTGGGTAAACATGTGAGTAAAATGTGGCAAAATGTGAAATTGTCCACTTTTGGTAGTAGGAAGGATGCAAAAGCACACATTATTGAAATAGAGAGAGATTTCAGAACTTTGATTTAACGAAACATCTAGGCATCCTGAGACATGAATCACAAAATGTCAGGTTGCAGACACAGCAAGTGATTATGGGAAATATTGACGCTAATTTGGAGGGGGGGGGGTGGGGTGGAATCTATAAATTGGGAAGTTTTGCCGTGATTGTACAGGGATTTGGTGAGACCATATCTGGAGGACTGCATCCAGTTGTGGTCTTTTTCATTAAGAAAGAACGCAGTTGCTTTAGAAGAAGTGCAGGGGTGGTCACTCAACTGATTGTTACGATGTACTGATTGCCTAATGAGGAAAGAATGGGCAGGTCAGTCCATTATTCATCACGGTCAAGGGGAACGAGAGCTGAGCTGTTTAAACTAAAAATGGTTCCAAAGAGGATTTGAGTGAATGAGTGGGAAAGAATTGTGGAAGTGACTACTGAGGAAAAATGAGATTCATGTACATTGTGTATCTGATGTCATCGCTCTGACATCAGTAAGACAGAAGACTCCAGTCTAGAATGAGCATGTGAAGAGTGAGA
Organism: Chiloscyllium plagiosum; assembly: GCF_037043375.1. Taxonomy (NCBI): domain Eukaryota; kingdom Metazoa; phylum Chordata; class Chondrichthyes; order Orectolobiformes; family Hemiscylliidae; genus Chiloscyllium; species Chiloscyllium plagiosum. Next base: position 91,942,291 of record NW_028270150.1, read on the forward strand.
GGTCTTAGACACTACACAAGAGAGCTGTTTTTGATAACCCACTATGTACAACTGTAAATAAAGGAGTGTTGTAGTATATAAGGGGTTAAAGAACCTTACTTAAAGGTAAGGACCAAGCAGCCTCAGGGCAGTGTATGTTCAGACACCTATAAATTGGAGATATTCTAGATTGGTACTTATAGAATCAAGAGGGACATGGATAGGATAAATAGACAAAGTCTCTTCCCTGGGGTGGGGGAGTCCAGAACTAGTGGGCATAGGTATAGAATGAGAATGGAAAGATTCAAAAGAGATCTAAGGGGCAATGTTTTCATGCAGAGGGTGGTACGTGTATGGAATGAGCTGCCAGAGGAAGTGGTGGAGGCTGGTACAATTGCAATATTTAAAAGGCAGTGGATGGGTATATGAATAGGGAGGGTTTGGAGGGATATGGGCTGGATGCTAGCAGGTGGGATTAGACTAGGTTGGGATATCTGGTTGGCGTGGACGAGTTGGACCGAAAGGTCTGTTCCCGCGCTGTGCATCACTATGACTATTACTCTGCAGTTAAGAGTACAGAATAACCTTGGTTATCTGAACATCAATTATCTGAATTTCGGATTATCCAAACAAGGTCCCGTAAAAACATTATCTGTTATCTGAACAATCAGTTACCCGAACAATCGGTTATCCAAAAAAATGTACTCTCCATCCGTCTCGTTCAGAAAATTGAGGTTGTTCTGTATTCGCTGAAAGAGCAAGATAAAGCAACTGGAACTAGGGGGTCTCCCATTTAGGTCAGAGATAAGGAGATATGTTTTACTCTCAGAGGAGTTTGGTATCCTCTTGCCAAAGGCTAAGTTGGATACATTTTTGATTGACAAAGAAATCAAAAAGCATGCCGGAGGGGAAATAGAAAATAGTGTCCAGAATTGGTTCAGCCATGATCTTGTCAAATGGCGGAACAGGCTTGAGGGGCTGAATGGGCTCCGACTTGATTGGTTTGAATGGCCGGGACATCCCTTTTAAGGTAAGGGGCAGGTGGTTTAGGGGAGATGTGAGGAAAGCTTTATTCACCCGGAGGGTGGTGGGAATCTGCAATCACTTTCTGTGAGGGTGAAACCCTCATCACATTGAGCAAGGATTTAGATGAAGGCAAGGCAGCCAAGGCTACGGGCTAAGTGCTGGGAAATGGGATGAGAACAGTTGGGTAGTTGTTTTGTCTGGTACAATCTCGATGCGCTGAAGGGCCTTATTCTGTGCTGCAGACCTCAGTGACTCTCCATTTTGCCATGACTACACAGTAATGAGAAATGAACTGTTGACAGAGATTATTTCCAGTCAATATTTGAGAACCACCTCATGGGTTTAATTGGAAAAGCTTGAGAACTGAACTCCAGACTCCCTGGTTGGCAGGAGTTCAGTTTGATGGAGTTGATGACATTGCTAATTTCCTGTGACCATGTGCCTGCCAGACATGAAGGGGATTTTTCTGCCCTTGTCATTTCTTGCACTGAGGGTGGTCTCTCCTGCTGCTCCCAACTCCCTGTTCTCAAGCCACTTGGCTTGGCTCTTACAGGTCTGCAACTCTCAATTTCCACGTATCTTCCCCCTCCTTCTCCTCCACTCCTGGCTCACACTTCTCTCTCTCTCCCTCCCTTTGTGCCCCTGCAGATTGTCAAAGGCCCTGCTCAGAGCACCGAGGGACTCCACAAGGCCTGATCAGTTCTGCCCAGCCCTTCCTATCTTCACGTGCTACTGGACGCCACACTCACCAACTATTCCCCCCACTGCCCCCTTCCCTGCCGTGTCAGGGAAAGAGAAATCAGCTGGAAATGCTGGGCGGAGTGGCGGCTCAGTGGTTAGCACTGCTGCCTCACAGAGCCAGAAACCCAGGTTTGATTCCAGCCACTGGCGAATGTCTGCGTGGGTGTGCTCCGGTTTCCTCCTACAGTCCAAAGATGCGCAGGTTAGATGGATTGGCCATGCTAAATTGCCCCATAGTGTTCAGGGGTAAACAGGCTAGGTTGATTTGTCATGGGATATGTGGGGTTAGAGAGATTGGGTGAGATGCTGTTTGTCAGATAGGGTGTGCGCTTGATGACTGAATGGCTTGCCCCCCACACTGTAGGGATTCTATGATTCTCCTCAGTGCTGAGCAGGCTATAAGCAAATTTAGCAGAGCTGTTTAAAGTGCTCACATTGAGAAAACAAAGAGAGACTGAGAGAGCACAAATGTCGGACAATTGGCTAAATAAGCAAAAATGACATGAAGAAAACCATTTTTAAGCAACAAATTTAGTGCCTGTGGGTTTGATGGAGTGAAGTCCAATGGAGTTTGCATTGAGCAAGTTTCCAATGCAAACTGGATATATGTTTTTAATGAAAGGATTTGCAGGAATATGAGTAAAAAGGGCAAGGTACTGATTGGATTACTCTTCAGAAAAGCAGGCGCTTTTCCCCTTTCTTATTAAATTTTGCTGCTCAATTCTTCCTTCGTATCTTGCAGCTTACCACCACACAGCCCAACGTCCAGAGATTGGCTGACAAATCTTCCAGCTCCGAATCTTTGTACAGTCTCTGGCTCAGCCACTGTTTAAAACCAATCTTAAGAATATCCAGTGAAGCTTAATTTGTCGGGGTGGACATGGTGCCCTTTGAGGTATCGTGTTGGTTGGGGAAAAGGCGAAAAGAGAACGCTGGGCTAGAAATTTCTTCTCGAGCAGAAATTCAGGTCAGGTCAGCACGAGTGGAGGCCCAGAATAATGTCTTCATGTTTGGAAACCTGATTTATTGAAAGGTTCTGCCAGTTATCACAGGAATGATTATTAATATTCAACGCAGCAGTCAAACTCTTGAAGAAAATGAGCGTGCGGAAAATAAATGAATACCAATAAACTCCGAATCAATGAAAAGAACAAAAAATGAAGAGGAGTTTGATGAATAAGTCCATGATGTATTGCTCACTACCTCCTCCCTGTCTATGCTGTCATCCTGACGAGAAAACAAAGATGATTAGTGTAATCATGGTAAAAAGGGAGAGACACGACATAGCAATACTTCACTGAGCAGAAATGCGGAAGAAATATTTTAAAACCAAGCAATGTAAATCCAGCCGAACTGCACTTATAGCTGCAATACCCCATCCGCTGTTAATCAAATTCTCCATGAATCACGCTCCTGATCCCAGTGCGGGGGGCTATGGGCAGATCAGAGGGACCTTTCATGTGGCTCCTGGGCCTGGCCAGGCTGTCCAGAAACAGTGGGCCATAAAGTGGGTTATATCCGTTGACTGCCTGCATCTCTTCCGTGGTTATGAACGAGCCCGGAGTTGGTGTCCATTGATGCTCTGGATGCTTTTAGAGAAAGGTGTGCACTGCGGAAGATGGAGAACTTTATTTCCTTTGTTGACTCCATTTGGATTTAGTCCGTTCCCCCTCTTCCTACCCATCTCTCCACCTTTGGATGGTTTGATTGCCCACAATGGACATTGTTTGGAAATACAGTCAGTCCTGCTATAATGCGTCTTTCATTAACACGAATTGGTTGTAGTGCGATTGGTGAAGAGGGAACGCTGTTTCGAACATTACTGCAGAGTCAAGGTTGAGACTGAGTGTTTTAATGTCCACTGTAATTGTGAAACGCATTACACAAACTTGTAAAGCATGTGTTGGCTATAACGTGGTTAGATGGCCAACACTTTAAGTGTTATTTGTAGTATGCAATATTTGTATAGCATGGGGTCTACAGGAGCACAACTATCGGGTTACAGAAGAGATGACCGTATTCAGTTGGAAACAATTGGATGTTTTTACTGGTGGTGGTAATGAGTTGAAAACAAAACCTCACGGCGGTGGCTCAGTTGTGTGCAATAACATTTCTGAGTAAAAGAGCATCAATGGGTTTTCAAATTTGTTAGCTCAGTTGGCTGGATGGCTGGTTTGCGAAGCAGTGTGACACTAACAGTGTGGGTTCAATTCCCACCTTGGCTAAGGTTAGCATGGAGGACATTCCTTCTCAACCCCTGCCCTTGCCTGAGGCATGCTGATCCTCAGGTTAAACCTGATTGTCTCCCTCTCATAAAGGAGCAGTCCTATATTGAAAAGTTTGGTGGGAGTTTCACCATCACAAGGACTGTGCGGTGATCACTCCGACATGAATTGATACATTTGCAACAAGATCCAGTGGATATTTCCCACTCGACTGCTTCATCACTTGCTGAGACCCAGTCTAGCAGCAATATCCTTAAGGACTGGCCAGATATAGAATGTAAGCAAATGGATGGTGACATCTTGAAAAATATCCATACTACAGAGGAGGAAGTGCTGGATGTCTTGAAACACATAAATGTGGATAATTCCCCAGGATCTGATCAGGTGTACCCTAGAACTCTGTGGGAAGCTAGGGAAGTGATTGCTGGGCCTCTTGCTGAGATATTTGTATCATCGATAGTCACAGGTGAGGTGCTAGAAGACTGGAGGTTGGCAAACGTGGTGCCACTGTTTAAGAAGGTAGTAAGGAAAATCCAGGGAACTATAGACATTGAGCCTGATGTTGGTGGTGGGCAAGTTGTTGGAGGGAATCCTGAGAGACAGGATGTACATGTATTTGGAAAGGCAAGGACTGATTAGGGATACTGGATCAGTGGTGCTGGAAGAGCACAGCAATTCAGGCAGCATCCAAGGTACTTCGAAATCGACATTTCGGGCAAAAGCCCTTCATCAGGAATAAAGGCAGTGAGCCTGAAGCGTGGAGAGATAAGCTAGAGAAGGGTGGGGAGAAAGTAGCATAGAGTACAATAGGTGAGTGGGGGAGGGGATGAAGGTGATAGGTCAGGGAGGAGAGGGTGGAGTGGATAGGTGGAAAAGGAGATAGGCAGGTCGGACAAGTCATGGGGACAGTGCTGAGCTGGAAATTTAGAACTAGGGTGAAGTGGGGGAAGGGGAAATGAGGAAACTGTTGAAGTCCACATTGATGCCCTGGGGTTGAAGTGTTCCGAGGCGGAAGATGAGGCGTTCTTCCTCCAGGCATCTGGTGGTGAGGGAGCGGCGGTGAAGGAGGCCCAGGACCTCCATGTCCTCGGCAGAGTGGGAGGGGGAGTTGAAATGTTGAGCCACTGGGCGATTTGGTTGATTGGTGCGGGTGTCCCGGAGATGTTCCCTAAAGCGCTCTGCTAGGAGGCGCCCAGTCTCCCCAATCGGAGAGGAGACCGCATCGGGAGCAACGGATACAATAAATGATATTTGTGGATGTGCAAGTAAAACTTTGATGGATATGGAAGGCTCCTTTAGGGCCTTGGATAGAGGTGAGGGAGGAGGTGTGGGCACAGGTTTTACAGTTCCTGCGGTGGCCGGCGAAAGTGCCAGGATGGGAGGGTGGGTCGTAGGGGGGCGTGGACCTGACCAGGTAGTCACGGAGGTAATGGTCTTTGCGGAAGGCGGAAAGGAGTGGGGAGAGAAATATATCTCTGGTGGTGGGGTCTGTTTGGAGGTGGCGGAAATAGTCAACATGGCTTTGTGCATGGGAAATCATGTCTCACAATTTGACTTAGTTTTTTGAAGAAGTAACAAAGAGGATTGATGAGGGCAGAGTGATGGACATGATCCATATGAACTTCAGTAAGGTGTTCGACATAGTTCCCCATGGGACCCTGGTTAGCAAGGTTAGATCTCATGGAATACAGGGAGAACTAGCAATTTGGATGCAAAACTGGCTCAAAGGTAGAAGACAGAGGGCGGTGGTGGGGGAGGGTTGTTTTTCAGACTGGAAGCCAGTGATCAGTGGAATGCTACAAGGATCGGTGCTGGGTCCACTACTTTTCATTATTTATATAAATGATTTGGATGCGAGCATAAGAGGTACAGTTAGTAAGTTTGATGATGACACCAAAATTGGAGGTGTAGTGGACAGCGAAGAAGGCTAGCTCAGATTACAATGGGATCTTGATCAAATGGACCAATGGGCTAAGGAGTGGTAGCTGGAGTTTAATTTAGATAAATGCAAAGTGCTGCATTTTGGGAAAGCAAATCTTAGCAGGATTTATACATGTAATGGTAAGGTCCTAGGGAGTGCAGGTTCATAGCTCCTTGAAAATAGAGTCACAGACTGTTAGGATAGTGAAGAAGGCGTTTGGTATGCTTTCCTTTATTGGTCAGGGTATTGAGTACAGGAGTTGGCAGGTCATGTTGCGGCTGTACAGGACATTGGTTAGGCCACTTTTGCAATATTGCGTGCAATTCTGGTCTCCTTCCTATTGGAAGGATGTTGTGAAACGTGAAAGGGTTCAGAAAGGATTTACAAGGATGTTGCCAGGGTTGGAGGATTTGAGCTATAGGGAGAGGCTGAATAGGCTGGGGCTGTTTTCCCTGGAGCATTGGAGGCTGAGAGGTGACCTTATAGAGGTTTATAAAATCATGAGGGGCATGGATAGGATAAATAGACAAAGTCTTTTCCCTGGGGTGGGGGAGTCCAGAACTAGAGGGCATAGGTTTAGGGTGAGAGGGAAAAGATATAAAAGAGACCTGAGGGGCAACTTTTTCACGCAGAGGGTGGTACATGTATGGAATGAGCTGCCAGGGGAAGTGGTGGAGGCTGGTACAATTGCAACATTTAAGAGGCATTTGGATGGGTATATGAATAGGAAGGGTTTGGAGGGATATGGGCTGGGTGCTGACAAGCGGGACAAGATTAGGTTAGGGTATCTGGTCAGTATGGACAAGTTGGACTGAAGGGTCTGTTTCTATGCTGTACATCTCTATGACTAATTTCAAACCGTTCAAAATTCTGCACTGAATACTCCTATCGTGTCCAAATTTAAAATCATTGCCATTCTGCCTTTACACCTCTCTCTGGGTACAGTACAGCCTGTTAATACCACATCCCTGACTCTCAGAGTCATCTGCTACATATCCGTTCTCTCTTTGATGTACTAATGCATTTTCTTTTGTCTGAAGGTAGGAAGCTCAGGCTTGCACACTGTGCTCCAAATGTTCCAGATGGACCTTAATGCGAATGCAAATTAAGCTAATGAATGAGATGTGCACATGGTGATGTGATTTCCATTAGTAAAGGCTGAATAGGGAAACAATTTGTGTGAGAGTTGAACAGTGGCCATTGACTTTCACAGGAGCGCAGAAATGGATCTCAAAAGCACCAAAATTCTCAGCAGCAAACTGAATTTCCCGCAATCAGTGTCTTATATGAGTTTTTCCTTGGAATCTCAGTGATACTGTCACATTGACTGTCAATGATTGTCCTGGAGAGGTGGTAACTGAACAGTAGCAGTCCACAGCTAATGTTGCGGTGAGGTACAGGGAGCTGGTCTATGGCCATTCGATCCATCGTGCCTGCACAGGTTCTATGACCTGATGCCAATCTCCTGCCTTTTCCCCATACCTCAGCATTAGAAATTAGGATCCCTACAATGTGGAAACAAGCCCTTCAGCCCAATAAGTCCACAGCAACCCTCCGCAGAGTAACCCGCCCACACACAATCCCCTATTCTACATTTATCCCGAACCTACACATCCCTAACCTAAGCATGGCCAATTCACCTAACCGGCACATCCTTGGACTGTCGGAGGAAACCGGAGCAAACCCACTCAGACACGGGGAGACTGTGCAAACTCCACACAGACAGTCACCCGAGGCTGGAATCGAACCCAGGGTCCTGGCACAGTGAGGCAGCAGTGCTAACCACTGAGCCACCCTGACGCCATCCATTTCCAGCCAAATATTCACTCCATGCCTTCCAAAATGCCTCAATTTAACCCACCTCCTGCAGATTTCCAAGCAGTGCATTCCAGACCCTGACTACATGCTGTGAGAAAACGATTCTTCATTTTAACTCTATGCTGTGTCTTTGTTTTCTTTGTCTTTTTGCAGCTAATTCCTATCTATCTACTCCCCATCTATCTACTCTTTTGTAATGGTTAATATCCTAGAGGTTCATCCAGAGGCTCAAGTTAAGATCTCTGGGGCCTGGGTTAAAAAAAGTACAACTGGGCCCTTCATTTATTGCCCGTCCCTAGTTGCCCCTTGAGAAGGTGGTGGTGAGCTGCCTTCTTGAACCGCTGCAGTCCACGTGCTGTGGGTTGACTCACAATGTCTTCAGGGAGGGATTTCGAAGATTTCGACTCAGTGACGATGAAGGAACAGCGATATATTTCCAAGTCAGGATGGTTGAGTGGCTTGGAAGGGAACTTGCTGATGGTGGTGTTCATGTGCTGCCTTGGTCCTTCTAGATGGAAGTGGTTGTGGGTTTGAAAGGTGCCATCTAAGAAGGCTTGGGGAATCTCTGCAATGCATCTTATAGATCATACACATTGCATGTACTGTACGCTGATGATCGAGAGGGAGAATGTAAAAGATAGTGAATAGGTGCTAATCGATTGGGCGACTTCATTCTGGATGATGCCAATCTTCTTGAGTGTTGTTGGGGCTGCACCCATTCAGGGAAGTGGGGCGTAGTCCCTCACACTCCAGACTTGTCCCTTGTAGATGGCGGACAGGCTTTGGGGAGTCAGGAGGTGAGTTACTCACCGCAGTATTCCTTGCCTTTGACCTGTTGTTGCAGCAACTGTGGCAGATCCATTACAGTTTCTGGTCAATGGTAGCCTCTAGGATATTGCTAGTGGGAGATTCTGTAGCAGGAATGCAATTTAAAGTCAAATGGAGAGGGCTAAATTCTCTCTTATCGGTGATGGTCATTGCCTGGCATTTTTTTGTGGTGTGAATCTTACTTGTCACTTGTCAGCCCAAACCTGGATATTGGTGCATTTGAACATGGTCTGCTTCAGTGTCTGAGGAGTCTCCGAATGATGCTGAACACTGTTCGATCATCGGTGACCAACCCCACTTCTGACCTTATGGTGGAGGGAAGGTCATTGATGAAGATGGTTGGCCCTGGGACACCACCCTGAGGAGCTCCTGCAGAGATGTCCTGGAGCTGAGGTGACTGACCTCCAACAACCACAACCATCTCCCTACTTGTCAGGTATGACCCCAACCAGCGGAGGGTTTGCCCCCGATACCCATTGACTCCAGTTTTGCTAGAGTTCCTTCACTGTCAGTGGATAAGAATCCCAGCACTGCCTTCCTAACAGCAGTGAGCATGTGCTTTCACACTATGGACTATGAAGATCACCACCATCTTCTCGAGGGCAATTAGGGATGGGCAATAAATGCTGGTGCAGCCAGTGGCATCCATATCCCATAGCTGAAGAAATAAATGGAGAAGTGGCACAGGATTCTTTAACTAGCACTGGCGAGTGCTCCTGCTGAGCATTGTGAAGTGAAGAGATTGTGTTGACACTCAATCGGTCAGTGCTGAAATCACATCACCAAGTATTGTGGGGTCATGACTTTATTTTTATGTTCAGAAGTGCTCTTACACACACCTGAACATTTTAATTTTCTCCTTCTCCTGCCGGACTTTTCACCCACTGTCCACTAAACCACCCGTGTTTCTAACTCATCAAATTACGTGCAGGGACCAGCAGGGGCAGTGCAGACCATAAAGGTGAAGGAGAGATAGGGAGAGAGGAAGGGGGCTAATTCAAAACAGAGTTGGAAGGGGAGATAAAGCACTTCACTCCCTTTGGTTAAGATTAGGGTTACGATTAGAGTTAGAGTGAGATTTAGGGATCGGGTTAGATTTAGGATAAGAGTTAGGGTTAGGATTAGCATTGGGGA